>NC_083740.1:19480958-19807744 GCF_033458585.1 Syngnathus typhle
CTTAACAGATAAAAGTTCAGCTCAGTTGTCAGAGCAGAATCTCTCTGACACATATGAGCAGTCTCTTAAATTTCTTGTGTTCCTTCCTTATAATCCTTTTGTAGGTTCCAGTAGGCTTGTAGACACCGCTGTCTTTTTGTTAAAGTTTGCTAGTGCGTCATAGTCTGGAGTAAAATTTGTTGTGGCAATTCTTAGGCGAGATCCGAGGTGTTGGTCCATTTACCTCGATCTGTGACGGGTTGATGTTGACGTTCATGTGGCTGAATGTCACGTCGCGTACGTCGAGCCAAATTGGCCACTCTCTTTTAAACGCTCGGCACTGTGTCCACCTTGCTTTTCCTTGGGCGACTAATTTTAATGGAAGGATTCCAGGGGAAGGTTTGTGGGTGGCTTTAGCGCAAAACTGCATCTGAAAGCTCAGCGCGCGAATTACAAGAATACTGTCGTCACAGCCCACGCTCTAAATTCGGGACTGATACAAATAGAGCGCGAGTGCGCCATGTCCGTACTACTGAGTACGTACACGCACTTGCGAGTGTGCACCGAGCTTTCTGACACGGCTTCCGGTAGTAAATGCGCAGGCGAGCGCTTCCCCATCTACTGGGGAAACGCAGTCATTGCAGGCAAAATGACCAAAAAAAAAGTTTAATAATACAATTTGTTCAGGGTTGGCGGGCCGGATTAAACGATCCCGTGGGCCGTATCCGGCCCGCGGGCCGTAGTTTGGTGACCTCTGATTTAGAGCCTTGATATGTTTCTGTGATGTTTATTTCGCAAGATGGAATACCAGCATATCTCTGCAGCTTGTACAGCACGCGATCAGCAGCTTTATTACTGCGAGCAGGTTTTTAAGTGGGCCGGTACACAGCAGTAAAAAATAGCAACACTTCTCAATTTTATTCTCCAGCGTACCAAGGCTTTTTAAAACATTAGCCCACATTTCTCAATTGCACTTTGTAATATTCGTAAAACTCCTTCAGTAATTCATGTACCATCCATCCATCCATCTATCCATCCATCCATCCATCCATCCATCCATCCATCCATCCATCCATCCATCCATCCATCCATCCATCCATCCATCCATCCATCCATCCATCCATCCGTTCATTCATTATCTGAACAGCTTACCGCAGGCACACTGGAGCCTATCCCAGCTGACTTTGGGCAGTACGCAGGGGACACCCTGAATTAGTTGCTAACTATTTGCACCTATGAACAATTTAGAGTGGTCAACTGGCCTACCATGCATGTTCATGGAATGTGGGAGGAAACCGCAGTACCTGGAGGAAACCCACGCAAAGATGGGTAGAACATCCAAACTCCACACAATTATTTAGCGTGTCCGTAATTCTGATAGTCGCGGTTTACATCCCGCCTTCCAACATCGAAGGCGACAGGATCACGGCTCTTAGTGAACTGTACCAGGCTGTCAGTGAACAAGAGACAGCGCACCCTGACGGTTTCACCATCTTCGCTGGGGATTTTAATCATGCTAACCTGAAGTCTGTTTTACCGAGGCTTCACCAGCATGTTAATTTTCCTAGGCGTGGCGACAGCTTCCTGGACCGGGTCTACTCTTCACATAAAGGAGCTTTCAAAGCCGCCCCCCTCCCCCATCTTGGACTTTCTGACCATATCACTGTTATGCTTTTGCCCGCATACAGACAAATGGTGAGAGCGTCCAGGCCGGTTCGCAAGCAGGTACGGGTGTGGCCTGAGGGTGCCTCTGATGCACTGCGTGACTGCTTTGGCTCTACTGACTGGGACATGTTTAGGAGGGCTGCCACTTGCGACGATCGGACAGACATTGAGGAGTATACTGACTCTGTTTCCTCCTACATCAGGAAGTGCATTGATGATGTGACTCTCTCCAAATCCATCGTCACTCGGGCTAACCGGAAGCCATGGCTGACAGGGGCTGTCTTCAGGCTGCTGAGGGCCAGGGACAAAGCCTTTAGAGCAGGGGATGAGGCTGGCTTGAGGACTGCGAGGGCCGACCTGTCCCGGGGCATCAAAGAAGCAAAGAGGGCGTTCTCGTGCAAAATTACCGCCCACTTCAAGGACAGCAGGGACGCACGGAGCCTTTGGCAAGGCATTCAGACCATCACGGATTACAAGCCCGCGCCGCAGAGCTGTGAAGGCGACGTCCGTCTGCTCAATGACCTCAACCGCTTCTTTGCTCGCTTCGACGCTCAGAACAGCACTTGCCCGCTAAAGGCCACTCCCCCTTCACACGAGCTGCCCCTGTGCCTCTCCGCCGACAGCGTGAGGAGGGCGCTTGCCGCTATCAACATCCGTAAGGCGGCGGGCCCTGACAACATCCCGGGTCGGGCGCTGAAGGACTGCGCTGGTGAGCTGACGGATGTCTTCACGGACATCTTTAACACTTCCCTGCAGCAGGCCATCGTCCCGTCGTGTTTCAAAGCTGCCACCATTGGACCTGTGCCGAAGAAACCCGCTCCGTCCTGCTTCAATGACTACCGCCCCGTAGCACTCACGCCCATCATCATGAAGTGCTTTGAGCGGCTTGTCATGGAGCACATCCGATCCGTTCTCCCCCCCACCATTGACCCCTTCCAGTTTGCGTACCGAGCCAAACGGTCTTCTGAGGATGCCATCTGCTCTGCCCTCCACTCGGCCCTCACCCACCTGGAGAGGAGGGACTCGTATGTGAGATTGCTGTTTGTGGACTTCAGTTCTGCCTTCAACACCATTGTGCCACAACGCCTCATCAGCAAACTTGACGCGCTGGGCCTCAGTACCTACCTCTGCAACTGGCTACTGGACTTCCTCTGTCAGAGGCCACAGGTAGTACGTGTTGGCGACAAAATCTCCGCCAGCATCACGCTGAGCACGGGGGCCCCCCAAGGCTGCGTGCTCAGTCCGCTGCTCTTCACCCTCCTGACGCATGACTGCACTGCAACCTACAGCGACAACCGTATCGTGAAGTTTGCTGACGACACGACTCTGGTGGGTCTCATCACCAAGGGAGACGAGACTCAATACAGGCTGGAGGTTGACCTTCTGACCACGTGGTGCAGGGACAACAACCTCCTGCTGAACGTCGACAAGACCAAGGAGATTGTTGTGGACTTCCGGAAGGGTCACACCCAACACCTGCCGCTGACCATCGACGGTGCTGTGGTGGAGAGAGTGAGCAGCGCCAAGTTCCTGGGGGTGCACATCAGTGAGGATCTCTCCTGGTCCACCAACACCGCATCACTGGCAAAGAAAGCCCAGCGCCGCCTGTACTTCCTGCGGAAACTCAGGCGAGCGAGCGCTCCTCCGGCCGTCATGACTGCATTTTACCGATGCACCATTGAGAGCGTCCTCTCCAGCTGTATTGCTGTTTGGGGTGGCGGCTGCACTGACTACAACTTGAAGGCCCTGCAGCGCATAGTGAACACGGCTGGTAAGATTGCTGGTGCTTCGCTCCCCTCCTTGAAGGACATTTACACCTCCCATCTCACCCGCAAGGCGACCACGATTGTGAGTGATGTGAGTCACCCCGCTCACTCTTTGTTCGAGCTTCTGCCCTCTGGGAAGAGGTACAGAAGCCTGCGCTCCCGCACCACCAGACTCTCAAACAGCTTCATACTCCAGGCTGTTAGGATCCTGAACTCGCTCCCCCGTTCTGCGTAGCGTCTTGTACTTTTACTGTCTGTACTGTCTGTATGCACACTGGCTCTTATTTGTTGTGTTATCTGTTTATTTATTATTTATTATTACTCTTATTATTTATTGTTTGTGCTTTTTTTGTTTATGATGTTTTTTACTTTTGCGCTATGCTTGCTGGCTCCGTTTTGCTCCTCTTATTTATTGTGTTATCTGTTTATTTATTATTTATTCATCACTCTTACTATTGATTGTTTGAATTTCTGCCTTCTTGTTTTTATATTGTGTCGCGTACTTGTATGTCTATCGTGTTATGTGTCTCGTCACCGTGGTATAGAGAAAAACGTAATTTCGGTCTCTTTGTGTGTTGTGACATGTGGAGAGATTGACAATAAAGCTGACTTTGACTTTGACTTTGACTTAAACAAGGAAGCAGTAAACTACTCATAACATAACAAATTGCCAATCCAAAGTCTAACGTCAAAATAAAGACTTACCAAATAAAACACTGAAGCTAATAGCCTTAGTAAGTTTTTATTTTGAAGTTGGTCCACGTAGACAGAACGAGATCAAGACAGACATTACTGAAGAAAGGAAACTCACACCACTCATAGAGTCTCAGAGACATCATTAGGCGATAATATCCTGTTCTTGCCACTTAAATGTTAGTAACCTGAATGTTGTTAGTCACTTAAATGTTGTACAGAGACTAAGATCATCCGGAGTCAAGTTCCTTGTTTGGCATGCATAAACCTGGCTAATAAAACTGATTCTGATTCTGATAGTAAGGTGCGGCTTATTTATGAAAAAAAAAAAATAAACATTTTTGCCTGGTGCGGCTTATAATCAGTCCGGAAATTACGGTAATTGAGTCTTTTTTCTCTGTGTATATGTATATCTCGTTTCTTGTAAATGGCGCTTATGGATTATGGATGCACGTCTCCCATGGAGTCAGTCACACTATAAAATATGTTCATAATACCGTCCTTATGCTGAAACCTTCATAATGATCACACAGTAGCTATTCCTGAAGTGTCACGAGACTGTTAGGGTACCTCTCAGCTTGACCTTTGTAAATGAGAGAGTGGAAGTGGGTGAGGGGAAAAAAGTAAAATGTCAACCTCATTCACAATGAAACACATTGTCATCATCCAATATTTTGGCAACACACAACTTTAAATTTCAGGGTGTTGTGCAGAATCATGTAAAATGTCTTCATATCGTCTTTGACAAAATATGTCACGGCTAAAACGCTGAAAACAGTCCAAAATGGATTAGCAAAATATGGACAGTATGAACACTTGATATTGAAATGGTAGAAAAATACAAATAGAGAAGGGGAAACTTAACAGAGGATGCTGACTCTCAGGCAATTCTTTCAAGTTTTAAAAGTGTAATGGTAACGCTCTGAAGAATTGCCAGTTGGCTTATACAAAAATAGTGCATACTGAGGTTGGTAAAGCACGTTTATTTAATTAATTGTAAACACTTGTGTTTCAAGTAAATGTTCACAGTATTTCTTGTTTGCGCTTCTGGCGTGATATTCATATTTCGTCAGTGCTTTCAGATTTATTCCAACTGGCTGAATGTTTGTGATTCTTTGTGAAAAGACACATTATTAAAGAAAGACTCCTCAAGGAGAGTTAGAGCCATGAGAAAACAGAATTTGCTGGGAAGACACACAGGCCATGCAGCTCTGAGGCAACATTGCCCAGCCATCCTGGCATGCCGGTTTAATACAAAGAGGTTTTTCTAAAGAGGAGAGCAGTTTAATTAAGCCTGCTTGTAAGAAGGTATGTTGGTATGTTTGGTTTTGCTTTTTCGGAGCCTTTTTTCACTGACATATTTCCTGAATAAATTAATAGCATTTTAGTAGGTGATACTTTATTGTGATTTTATTGCATTTTATTGTACGTGTGTCAGATACAGTATGTTTCAGTCCATCTCATTGATTTCAATTTGAAATCTGGCTTAGGTGAAGATAAATTTCAATAGCTTAGTATACGGTCTCCCTATCACCTTGCCTGTTGATTGGTACTGTCCTGTTCATCACTAAAGGGAGTAGGAAGCTATTAGTATTATATAATATACAGTGTATGCATTACAATAGCAGCAGGATAGCATAGTACAGGAGTCTGGTTACTTATTATAAGCAGAACAGAACATCAATAAATCCATGCAGCTTCGCTTAAGTCAAAATGTTAAATGTTGTATGGAAAAATGTTAGAAATGCAGTTCAGGATGTAGTTTTCTTTTCGCCCGTTGCCAGCTAGGATAGCCCCCAGCACCCCCCACAATCCTGAACAGGATAAGCGGCATTGCTGTGCGGACGGACGGGCTCTAGATAGATAGATAGATAGATAGATAGATAGATAGATAGATAGATAGATAGATAGATAGATAGATAGATAGATAGATAGATAGATAGATAGATAGATAGATAGATAGATAGATAGATAGATAGACAGACAGACAGACAGACAGACAGACAGACAGACAGACAGACAGACAGACAGACAGACAGACAGACAGACAGACAGACAGACAGACAGACAGACAGAATTAATCGATCAACATTAAATGAATAAATACAAAAAATGATTAATTAATTAACAAATAACGGTCACGACAAACAAAATAAGAGAAAATAATAAACGTGCAGTAGATGCAATAAATATCCGTGACTAAATAAATTAACAATATACAGCAGATGAAAATGTCAATATATAAATAAACAACAATAAAGATTATTCATTTGCCATCCCAAGATCATGACCGTGAATGCACCGTCACCCACTGCGTCTAGTTAAAATGTCTCACGGCATGGGGGAGAAATGATCCCCTCCGCCTTTCCGCGGAGCAAGATGGTGTCAATGGCCTGTCACTGAAGCGACTCCTTCGCTCGGTGATGGTGCTGTACAGTGGGTATACATGGTTGTTCTTGATGGACAGCAGCCTGGCCAACACCTGTTGTTCTGCCACAGACGTCAGGTCAGGCAGCTCTGCGCCCACAATAGAACCCCCCTTCCTTACCAGTTTGTCCAGGCAGGAGAAATCTCTCTTCTTGATGCTGCCCCCCCAACACGCCATCGCCAAGAAGAGGGTGCTCGCCACAACAGATTGATAAAACATCCGTAGCATCACATTGCAGACATTCAAGGATGCCAACCGCCTGAGGAAGTACAGCCGGCATTGTCCGTTTTTGCACAAAGCATCGACGAGAGCAGACCAGTCGGGTTTGACGTCCAGCAACACTCCAAGATGTTGCACGACCTCCACATAGGCTCTGTTGATTGCCACAGGCTCTGGACGAGGCCTGGGCCTCCTGAAGTCCACCACCATTTCCCTGGCATTTTTGAAGTGCAGATGGTTGGAGTCACACCAACTGGCGAAGTGCCGGGCCAGGCTCCTGTACTCCTCCAACCGTCCATCCCTAATACAGCCAACAATTGCAGTGTTGTCCGCAAACTTCTTCGCATGGCAGGACTCAGAATTGTATTGGAGGTCAGAGGTGTACAGGGTGAATAGGAAGGGATAGAGCACCGCTCCCTGCAGTCCTCCCACAGTGCTCCTCACCGTGCCTGACTTACAGCCTCCCATGCACACATACTGAGGTCTGCCCGTCAGGTAGTCCATTATCCATGCCCTCAGTTGTAAGCTGACGCCCATTACCCACATTTTGTCTCTCTCGCATAGGCTGAATGGCGTTAATGGCGCGAGAGAAATCCAGGAAAGTAATCCACACAGCCCCTTTACCCTTGTCCAGGTGACAGAGAGAGAGCTATGCAGCATGTAGGTAACAGCATCCTCCACCCCCACCTTCTTCTGACACGCAAATTGTAGAGGGTCGAGAGCATGCCGAACCTGAGGCCTGAGGTGGTGAAGCAGCAATCACTTCAGAGTCTTCATCCCGTGCAAAGGCAGCATGACGGCTCTGAAGTCATTTAGCTCCGCAGGTCGTGATTTCTTTGGGACAGGGATGATGTATGACGTCCTCCGCAGATGAGGCACCACACCCTTTTCCAGACTGATGTTGAAGATATGCTGTAGTGGGTCACCCAACTCCAGAGCGCAGACCTTCAGCAGATGAGGAAAGACCCCATTTGGACCCGCAGCCTTGCCGAAGCGTGTCTCCTTAGCTCTCCACTCAATTGAGCCACCGTCACCCTGGGTGGAAGGGCATCATCAGCTGAGTGACAGAGCAGGGGGAGATCGGGGAGCAGAAGGGATGGATGGATGTTGGAACTACCGTTTTTTTCCGTGTATAGTGCGCAGTATTTAACTAATTTATTGTCCTAAAATCTGGGGTGCGTATTATACATGGGTACAAAAAAAGAAATTTTAATTTTTTTTTTTTTTTTTTTAAAGAAAGTCATGGTACAACAAAACCAACAACAGGACTGACCGACAAAGTCGTGGAACAAAAAGACAGGGTGACATTACCAAAGACAGGAACAGAATGACAGTAACACATGCAATGATCCAACGGTGAGCGAGGGGCAGACAGGACTTAAATACAAAACACGTTACATCGATTGAGGTGACACAAGAAGAGAGGGGTGACGCGAACAGAAACTATGGCAACCTAGACACATAGCAAAACTGGGGACGAGACATGACAAATCTCCCCCGAAATAAAACTCACCTTTCTTCTTGTTTGTTGTCAATCGCGCATCGCATTCAGCCATCGTGCCCAACACACTTAGTCAAAAAAATCCATAATTGACGACACATCGTTTGATGCGATGGTGCAATCCTCGATGGTGTGTTATTGTCAAATATTGTTTGTTTTTTAATCTCCATCGCGGACCGGACGTCATACGGAGGCCGCCATTACAGATGCGCAGAACGGTTGCGCAAGACACGTCAGCTATATAAAGAGCGAGAGTTCAGTTCTCCACCTATTAGTTTCAATTAACAGTTTAATTAGCAGTTTCAATCAGCAAATAACAAAATGCGTATTACAGGTAATATTTTATTTCACAACACTTTGCCTTGTTCCTTTCGTCTCTGCTGTTCATTTCAAACACGCTCCATACGACCGCAATGCTCTTGTATCAGACGCTTGCTCGATCACCTGCTAGTTTGCCGTCTGTCACAATGTACCCTACACAAATCCGAAACATTTGTTGCGGCTCCGAGTCACGACGAGGGGCAAGTTTTGGTTTCCAAGGGTGTTTTTATTCCTCTTCAACGTCTCTCCCATACAGAGCCGCCTCTTTCCCGTGCGCGCACGGAGCGCGGTGGTGCGTTTAGGGGCAGTCGGAGAAATCAACGCCAACAAAAAAAATGACATCCAGCCTAGTTAAGACCATACCAAAGACTATAAAAATGGGACCCATTGCCTCCCTGCGTGTGTGACGATCTTTGGGACTTAAAAAAAAAAATAAAAATTAAATTGTTTTTTAAAAAAATTCATAAAGCTGGGTACAAGCTTTTTTCCAGCATCAGCATGCCATTTTTAGGGTGCGTACTATACATGGGGGCGCACTATACACGGAAAAAAACGGTATAACTAAATGGGTTGGGGAAAAAAACTATTTTGGTTGCATATAGAGTGGCCTCTCTTGGAATCTCACAAAGCAGCTTTTTAACCTCATACTGTTTACTACTACTGCGCGATTCTGCACTGCAAACCTGTTCCATCCTCCATCCTTGGAGGGGTCCGTCTTCTCTCCTAACTGCTGC
Organism: Syngnathus typhle; assembly: GCF_033458585.1. Classification (NCBI taxonomy): domain Eukaryota; kingdom Metazoa; phylum Chordata; class Actinopteri; order Syngnathiformes; family Syngnathidae; genus Syngnathus; species Syngnathus typhle. Next base: position 19,490,265 of record NC_083740.1, read on the forward strand.
CTGAACCCGATTGCTGCCCTTTCACAGCTCACTTGCTACACATCAAAATGTTTGTGAGCCTAATTGAATTAGAGCTACTTGGTTTGCCAGACAGAAAGGTAATTGTAGAGCAAGCTGTTACAAGAGCAATAATCCAATTAAGATTATTTTTCTCTCTCGCTCTTTTCAGAATCTTACATTTTAGCTGAGGCTGTATGTTTGTACACTGTGGTCTTAGTTGGTGCGTGTTTTCCAAGTCAATATTTTGGATGTCCTCCTTGTTTAGTTAAGTGAATGGCTGGGAAGTGTTTTAAATGCTAAATTGATAAACAAGTACCGTTTTTTTCCGTGTATAGTGCGCAAAATTTAACAAATTTATTGTCCTAAAATCTGGGGTGCGCATTATACATGGGTACAAATAAAATTTAATTTTTTTTTTTTTTTTTTTTTTAGAAAACAAAACCAACAACAGGACTGACCGACAAAGTCGTGGAACAAAAAGACAGGGTGACATTACCAAAGACAGGAACAGAAAGCAAACAGACATCATGACAGTAACACATGCAATGATCCGACGGTGAGCGAGGGGCAGACAGGACTTAAATACAAAACACGTTACATCGATTGAGGTGACACAGGAAGAGAGGGGCGACGCAAACAGAAACTATGGCAACCTAGACACATAGCAAAACTGGGGACAAGACGTGACAAATGTCCCTCAAAATGAAACTTGAAATCACCAAGTTTTGGTTTCCAAGGGTATTTTTATTCCTCTTCAACGTCTCTCCCATACAGAGCCGCCTTTTTCACGTCCGCACGCCTCTTTCCCGTGCGCGCACGGAGCGCAGTGGTGCGTTTATGGGCAGTCGGAGAAATCAACGCCAACAAAAAAAAATACATCCAGCCTAGTTAAGACCATACCAAAGACTATAAAAATGGGACCCATTGCCTCCCTATGATCATTGGGACTTAAAAAAAAAAAAAAAAATTCATAAAAAAAAATTCATAAAAAAAAAATCATAAAAATTGGGTGCGTATTATACATGGGTACAGGCTTTTTTCCAGCATCAGCATGCCATTTTTAGGGTGCGTATTATACATGGGGGCGCACTATACACGGAAAAAAACGGTATAAAGAACTTTGAATTAACACCATGAGTCGCACAATACATTTTTTTAAATGCCTGACTCATATATGTATATGACAACATCGTGGGACAACCCCTCTGATTCTTTATAAAAATCAATTAATTGAAACAATATTCATTCATTCATTCATTCATTCATTCATTCATTCATTCATTCATTCATTCATTCATTCATTCATTCATGCGTGCATTCAGGGGTCACACATGGACACATTGGGGCAACATGGATTAATGGTAGAGTCGGTCTCACAACTCCAGAGGTTGACCCTGCGTCACTCTAGCCCAGGGGTGGGCAATTCTGGTCCTCGAGGGCCGGTGTCCTGCATGTTTTTTATGTCTCCCTGTTTCAACACACCAGACCTATGGTGCTATAGTGCTCTGAATTAAAAACAAAATTACACATTGTTTAATTAATGTTTCTGGCAAACAACAGGAATGTGGTGTTAAATTAAAGATTAAAAAGATTAAAGTCCCAATGATCGTCACACACACATCTGGGCGTGGTGAGATTTGTCCTCTGCATTAAACCCATCCACATGTGATTTTAATCCATCCCCTGCGGGAGCAGCGGTGCCGCGCTCGGGAATCATTTGATGATCTAACCCCCCAATTCCAACCCTTACTGCGGAGTGCCAAGCAGGGAGGAAATGGGTCCCATTTTTATAGTCTTTGGTATGACCCGGCCGGACACTCTACCACTAGGCCAGTGAGGGTTAGGGTTGCTAGATTATTTTGATCGTATGATTATGGTGGAATGTAGACTATATTGATTAACTAGTCGCTGAGAGGAACAAACTTCTTCTGTTTGTTCCCACACCATTGTAAACAAAGTGCTAAGACCCCCCGCACTGAATGACCAGCTATAGAAGCAATCAAACTTCTTTTGTTTCACCAAACGTCTGAAAACAACCCCTGCTCTGATTTGACCAGAGGCCAGGGGTTCATCAAACCTGTCCACTCTCACCCCCACCCTGCTTTCTTTCAATAAATATGCTCTTGCAAGAATCCAAAGTAAGACTTGCAGTATGCACAGTGACGAACGTTTTCTCCACTTGCAAGTGCTAAAAAGACATACTGTCTCCCGTGTGGTTCTTGCAAATAAGTTAGAGTGAGCACCACTCTAACAGGTGGATTTCTTGGTTTCATTACAAAATAAGAACTACTCGAGGCCAATTTTACATTTCTATAGATTCACGAATTACTTAAGAAACTGTTACAAAGCCATCAAGGTTATAAATGTATGGCGCTGACTAGAGATGCACCGATCCGACTTTTTCAGTTTCGATACCGATACCGATGCCGTGGCTTTGCGTATCGGTCGATACCCGATACCGATCCGATATTATGGTTGACTTAACAAGCTACATAACTCTACATGTGGAACAGAAAAGACCAAAGGCAATGGCATCAGGCAGACTACACAGTTCTTTGCTCTAAATTAGGGGTGTCCAAACTAACGGTCCAGTTTTTATTGGCCCGCAGCAAATTCTGAAAACATAATTGAATATGGCCCGCACAAGAAGCTTGAGCTCAGCTTCTCAGTTTCCACACTAGATGGAGCCCGCCATACAAAGCGTTTGACGTCCCATTGACACCCCCCCCGAAAGAGAAGCGAACACGCAGCGTTTGACATCCGATTAGCCGACCCCCCCCCCCCCATTCGGGAGAGAAGCGAACGCGCAGCCTTTGACGTCCCATTAGCAACCCGAAGAGAAGCGAACGCGCAGGGTTTGACGTCCGCTTAGCAACCCGGGGAAGAGAAGCGAACGTTCGCTCCATGTTTGCGTTTGTTTAGAAAACTCTCGTGGCATGCGGCACACGTGCTGCTGACGGATGACGTAGCCCGCGTCCCAATAGATTAAGGAAAGTATCGGCTCACAGATCGGCTGCATTTTCCGATACCCAATCCATCTATTTTGTTGATATCGGGGCCGATATCCGATCCAGATATCGGATCGGTGCATCTCTAGCGCTGACGTTTTACATTGAAATTTAAATTATCTAAATGAAAACCCCCTTGATGACTTTAATATCATTAAATTAATTGCATTGGACTGCAACACCTCCACAAAACAATTGTCTGTAGTCTTCTTTTTTAAATGAAAATCAAATATATCCTTTTGAATATTGATACATGCGTTTATAAAAAAACTATGTAATTGTGCTGACATACTAATATCTATTCCTATAGATATAAAATCCTATAAAAGCCATGTTTTATGGGTCTGTAATATAGGGGTGGCCCAAGATATCCAAGTGAAGAATGTGACTCTGGGTAGTCTGGGAAGAATAATTTTTTGCTCTGCTGCACTCAGTCATCATGGAGAGGCTAATTCAACCGAGTGGAAAGTGTCCTATTAAGGGGTAGACAAAGAGTGTGCTAACATGTGTAAGTTCCCTCTCGTACTCAAACGGTTGCTTGCTCATAGATAATTACGGCAGGAAAATACATACTGTTGAATAAAAACATGGATATCTCCATCTACTGATTATGTAATCAATCTCATCTACACTATATAAACAACTTCACATATGTTTCTGAACACACTGCGTGTTTACCATTGGTTTAGATAAGCCATTAGCTCCAGTGCTCGCGTTCTGCCAAGGTGACACTTAAGGCCATATGTGCTCCTCAGGGTCAGATGTACTCGTTGGGGCATACAGTTTAGATGACCTTACTAAAAGAAACTCTATACAATTCCACTTCTCTTTACCAGACTGTTACTGTTGTAGAAAAAATATATATATAAAAAAAAACTTTTCACAACCTTATATATGGCACATACAGTTAAGGATTGGATTGACTGGTGAGCGTGACCGGAAAGCGTAATACTATTATTTCTGCTGTGGTTTGTGTATGATCAGCATTAGCTATAGCTGCTATTTAGGTCTTGTGAGTGGTGACTGCACTTGTACCCCCCGGGAAAGGGGAAGGATTGAGTCCATAGCACTGTGACGATGACTGTTCCATGCCTTAAGGGTAACTTCTTCATTGAACAAAACAACTAAATATTATATTATTTTTCACCTTTAGTGTGGTTTCACTGTGAATGACTTGCAACGTTAGGGCCAGGTCATTTGTGGTACCCCCGCACCCTTGCAAAATGCTAATGATTATTAATTCAAATATATTGTATGGTCACAATAGATCCTTGCTCTCACCAACCCCACCCAATATGTTGTTTTCTAATTATCTGGGTTAAACTGATTACAAACGACCTGCTCTTCACACTATCAAATTGCTTAGCTCATAAATGATGGTGTCATACACCCTCCCTAAGGTGTTGAAAATGCTTGTCTGTTGAATCATAAAGTTTCAAATGTGGCTTTTTACAACAATCCTACGCCCCCCCACCGCTCCCCCAACCCCCCACCCACCCAGTGGCGTAGCCAGGAGTTTTTCCAGTAGGGGCGCGCGCCCACAGGAAAAAAATCGAACATCACCCACGCCGTCCGCTGATCGCTAAAACAACATCCGGGTCCGGGAGGCAAACGGTGAATGGATAACATCGCGCACATAGAATAGCGCAAGCACATTCACGCAAGACTGAAAGAATTAAACGGCATGAAAATGAAGAATCGAAAAAGCTCAATTTTTTTCAACCGGGGCGCAGGGAGTCCTAACCGGGGCGCCGGCTTGCTCCGGCTTGGCTACGCCACTGGGTTTAGATATTCTGACAGTATATATATATATATATACACTACCGTTCAAAAGTTTGGGCTCGCCCCGGCTTGGCTACGCCACTGCTCGCACCCCCAAGTCTGAATAGTGTTTGGTGTTATAGTGGACAAAATTACACAATCACAATGGGTGGTTCTCAGAAAGTGTGGTTCAGAAGTGTGACATCAAAGCCCGAAAATAAGTTGTTCAAAACCAGGTCAAAAAGATATATCCTTGAAATGAAACCTACCTGCAGTATGCCTTGAATCATTAAAGACGCAGTCACCCCTTTGTTCGCAAAAGATTGTTGAATGTTGCAGTCTACTCCATTGTAATCGGTGAAAGGTGGTGATTGATGGGAAGAAAATACCTCTCACCATGAATTAGTGTTTCACCATCAAGTTGGACCACACATTCTGAGAACTACCCAAATATGTTATTCATAGAAAAAGATAAGTCATTGCAGTAATAGCTGTGTGAAACAAGCATTCTGTCTGAATTGTACAATTACCATATTTTAATGTGGAGCATTCAATCATTCAGAGTAATTTCTGAATTCAGATCGAACGTCATTACTTGTACATATAATTCACGATATATTGTTTTGTCCATTGGCTAATATCCAACTGCCATATCTGTAAATAGTGGCATGTTTCCCCAAATTAAGGATTTATTAGCATGCGTGAATTGGCTGCGCATTCACGGGCTCCCGCGTGAAAGCATGGTGATTTCCCATAGGACAGAAGTGTAAATATTATTCCACCGTTTGTCAGCTGTGGATCCTTCTCCTCATTCCAGATATGTATTTATAAGACCTTGAGCACATAACTGTTTCTCAGAATAGCATACAAATTGGCATGTTAGTTTGCGCCTGCCTTTCAGAAGGGCTATTTAAAGACACAAAATCATCCAGTGCAATTTATCTTTATATATTTTACATATTGCATTGCATGAGACACAAAAATCTTTTTCGATGTACTCCTCCCAAAAACGCAAAATTACCTGCGCGTCAATGTACTGCAATTGGTTGGGTGCTTGTTATTGGCATTCAAGTTTGTGGCCCTTTATCGCATGCACAAACTTTGGTAAAAATCAAATCCATTGTCTTCTATTCATTCAGCAAAGCACTTTAGGATTGAAAACATCTGCATCAAGGAAAGCTTGAGGTCAAACGCAAATGAAAGCGTATTTAGACAAGTATTAGTGCTTAAAAGAAAGCAACATTTATAAACAGCGGGTTCACTTTGTGGTGGAGAGATTTCAAAATCATGTTTAAAGCAAGAAAATAACGTACCATTTCGTTAGTCTAGTAAAAAACCTTGAGAGTAAAGCCATGATGCCTACTGTCTTCAGGCCTGTGGGACACAATCAAAGAATCCATGTTTGAGATTCATAGCCATCGCCATACAAATTAAAGCAATTTACTGTTTTTGTTTTGAAACATATTATTTTTCACAATGCGTGATGGAAAGGAGCCTAGAATAAAAACAGTTGATGACAGAACGCATCCAACTATTTTTCTTTGGGCCATGTAGTAGCCATGCACTATATCGTCATAAATTCAGTGGGGATGAGAGATGAATGCTAATCAGTTACTGTAAAAGATGGAATGTGATAGCTGCCATCCTTTGCTAGCACAGAAATGAAACTGTTGCATGAGATCTCCTGTTACCGTATTGGCCCGATTATAAGACGATGTTTTTTGCATTGAAATAAGACTGAAAAAGTGGGGGTCGTCTTACATTCGGGGTCGAGACATTATACCCATTCACTTGTGCGCAGCGGTAAATTAAAGATTGCTGGTATGGGTATGAGTATGTTGCTGTGATCGTGTGCGTCTTTGACACAAAGTGAGTATATACATTTCATTGTTACTACTGTCCACTGTTGTGCCGTTTGTCCAATCGCGGTTTGCTTCGTGTGCACGCCGTTTGATTGACAGCTCCGGCGTGCTCCTTTAAGTTTGCTTCTCATCGTACGAGTAGCCGTTACGCAGCTGTGTTGCTGAGAGTATTTCAATTATGGTTATTTAGTATAGCGGAACGGTTACGCGCAGTTAGTTATGTAATGTGTGCCGTCTACTAGTGTTGTGTGACGAAAGAAGTTGAGCGTTGACTTACGTGTTGTATTTCTGTCTGTTGCAGAACCAAACACACACACACACACACGTCACACACGCACATTCACACACACCCTTCACACGCTTCATACAATAATCACACACACCAGAATCACATTCACACACCCAAAGACTCACCCATGTGCACTACACACACCTATATACCCTTTTGCCAGTTTGCCCCTATGAGCCACAGTGCCTGTTGCATTTTTGCCAATAATTCAGTAAAGCAATCAAAACCGAACCATGTCTTCCCTCCTGTGTTCTGACCGACACCTGGGGGCGAAGAAGATATAACAATCCGAGCCAACTTCCTATACAATCCTCAGGCTCCCCAACAATAGTGGTAGCAGTTTGCATTATTTTATTGCAATGTTTTTCCTTATTCAAATTTGTTTCAAGACTACAGTTACAGTTAGACTTCACTTTGATGCTTAATGCAGTTATTGCAATTTTGTCATTTTATCACACTAGATTGGTTTATTTACGTTTCGAAACCCAAAAGCCATTCATTTACAAATGTGATTGCACTTTAGTTTACATATTTAAATGTTCAGATATCAAGATGTGACAGTTTTTGCATGATTTGAATGAGGCAAAATAACATGCTTTTTCTCGCGAATATATTGTTATAATCATTTGTTTCAGATGTAATCATTTTCTGTATAAAAATTAAATTTGGTGTTCAATAAGTTTTTTTTCAAACTTGAGTCTTGAAAAAGAGGGGGTCGTCTTATAATCAGGGTCGTCTTATATTCGGGCCAATACGGTATTTTGCTTGCCCCATTGTCACATACAGGGTCCGGCAAAATGATCTAACACGTTTTTGGGTTTAAAAAAAACCCACAAATAAAGTAAAGAAACAAAAAATATATATACAGTGCCTTGCGAAAGTATTCGGCCCCCTTGAACCTTTCAACATTTCGCGACATTTCAGGCTTCAAACATAAAGATATAAAAGTTTAATTTTTTGTCAAGAATCAACAAGTGGGACACAATCGTGAAGTTGAACAAAATTTATTGGATAATTTAAACTTTTTTAACAAATAAAAAACTGAAAAGTGGGGCGTGCAATATTATTCGGCCCCCTTGCGCTAATACTTTGTAGCGCCACCTTTTGCTGCAATTACAGCTGCAAGTTGCTTGGGGTATGTCTCTATCAGTTTTGCACATCGAGAGACTGGAATTCTTGCCCATTCTTCCTTGCGAAAACAGCTCGAGTTCAGTGAGGTTGGATGGAGAGCGTTTGTGAACAGCAGTCTTCAGCTCTTTCCACAGATTCTCGATTGGATTCAGGTCTGGACTTTGAGTTGGCCATTCTAACACCTGGATACGTCTATTTGTGAACCATTCTATTGTAGATTTGGCTTTATGTTTTGGATCTGTCCTGTTGGAAGATAAATCTCCGTCCCAGTCTCAGGTCTTTTGCAGACTCCAACAGGTTTTCTTCCAGAATGGTCCTGTATTTGGCTCCATCCATCTTCCCATCAATTTTAGCTATCTTCCCTGTCCCTGCTGAAGAAAAGCAGGCCCAAACCATGATGCTGTCACCACCATGTTTGACAGTGGGGATGGTGTGTTCAGGGTGATGAGCTGTGTTGCTTTTACGCCACACATATCATTTTGCATTGTGGCCAAAAAGTTCGATTTTGGTTTCATCTGACCAGAGCACCTTCTTCCAAATGTTTGGTGTGTCTCCCAGGTGGCTTGTGGATAACTTTAAACAAGACTTTTTATGGATATCTTTGAGAAATGGCTTTCTTCTTGCCACTCTTCCATAAAGGCCAGATTTGTGCAGTGCACGACTGATTGTTGTCCTATGGACAGACTCTCCCACCTCAGCTGTAGTTATCTGCAGTTCATCCAGAGTGATCATGGGCCTCTTGGCTGCATCTCTGATCAGTCTTCTCCTTGTTTGAGATGAAAGTTTGGAGGGACGGCCGGGTCTTGGTAGATTTGCAGTGGTCTGATACTCCTTCAATTTCAAAATAACATTGCTTGCACAGCGCTGCGATATATATATTTTTTTTGTGTGAATATATATATATATATACATAGGATATTTTTAGAAATGTGAATAATTGCATGTACGTAAAATTCCAATACACTTACAAATCAGCCACTGTCACTTTCTAATATTACCGATTTTTTCCATGTATAATGCGCCCCCATGTATAATACGCACCCTAAAAATGGCATGTCGATGCTGGAAAAAAGCCTGTACCCATGTATAATACGCACCCAAATTTTGACTTATTTTTTTGTGATGAAATTTGTCCTCTGCATTTGACCCATCCCCGTGTGATTTTGATCCATCCCTTGGGGGAGAGGGGAGCAGTGAGCAGCAGCGGCGCCGCGCTCGGGAATCATTTGGTGATCTAACCCCCCAATTCCAACCCTTAATGCTGAGTGCCAAGCAGGGAGGCAATGGGTCCCATTTTATCGTCTTTGGTATGACCCGGCCGGGTTACTTAAGTCCGTAAACATAAAATTATTTCAGAAAAAAGATCATCTTTGGGAACAACCGGATGTTATTCTGCCGGTCAGTATCACTGCACATGCAGTAGCAAACTCAATAGCAAAGAAATATGTGACAATTCACAATTAGTTTACCAAGTCTGTGTTTTGAGTTCCTCCAATAAACCCTGGTCCAAGCTCCACTTGGTCGCTCCGCTCCTTTCCACACTCCATCCGTGACAATATTTTCTCCAAAAATTGTTGTACCATGATTGTCTTCAAAAAATAAAAAAATAAAAATTGTACCCATGTATAATGCGCACCCCAGATTTTAGGACAATAAATTAGTTAAATTTTGCGCATTATACATGGAAAAAAACGGTAATTTGAACCCTCACCCTTTGTCCACCTCCTGGAGGGCCTCTGGCCAGGTGTTGGAGGAGGTTACTAGGTCAGTGCCATGCTTGCGGCCAGAGCAGTGTGTGAAAAGAAGCTGAAATAGGTCAAAGTGAGAGATGATGGCAAATTGGAAGTGACACTGAACCCCTCCCCACTGGAGCACAGCGAAACCTGTAGGCAAAATAAATATTATGAAACTATGCTACTTCTGAAACTGTTACAATTTTCACTGTGGGCGCTGATTGTATTAGTTTTGGAGGTAAGTCCCTTCATTATGTTTGAGCTCAGGGATTCATTTCTGACATCTTTAGCTTTTTGCGATAAGCATCCCTTGGGCTTTGTTAAGATAACAGCTTTGTTTTACATTGAACAGAACAGCTATGGATAATAAATCCATCCAAACATGTACAATATATACATACCGTAAGTCGCTCCGGAGTATAAGTCGCACCAGCCATAAAATGCCCAAAAATGTGAAAAAAAACATACATAAGTCTCTCCGGAGTATAAGTCGCATTTTGGGGGGCAATTTATTCAACAAAATCCAACACCAAGAACAGACATGAACGAGCAACAACAGGCTAAACGATACGGTATGCTAACGTGACAAACACAAACGAGGAGCTGAGAACGGGCCTGACGTAACATTCAGTTATTAAAAAAAAAACATTACATAAATAACACGTTTATAAAACCATTGTTGGATTTGGTCCACAATTTAGGGAGCGCGCTATCTGCGCCTCACGGCAAAAGCCATTGCCAATCACCTGTTATCCAATTTACTCACTGCGTGCTCGTTTAATTTCTTCAGATGTAGGAAAATGCTAAGACACTGAAGCAGAAATTAGACTTACACAGGTTGGTTGAGTTCAATCACAATTCTTGTTAAGAAAGCTCTGTTTTCAGGAAAGTACAATGCAGCGCTGGGCCTTTCAAGAGAAGAAAGTCTCCATTCAGAAAAGGCAACGTTCAAGGTTCTTTGGTCAGCTTATATTCAGTTGCACATGCTGCAAAGCTAATATGTGAATTTCTGAGAAACAAACTCAGTGCTCCCACTAATTCAACGTAATGGTGAGTTTTATTTTTGTCATTTGTACTTGTTTTTATGTCAGTCGTATCATTTTATTTCATCGTATTTATATATTTATTATAAATGTATTATTTATTTATTTATGTAAATGTATTATTTATTTATATAAATGCCGGTCCGCGAAAATATTTCTGACATGTAACCGGTCCGTGGCGCAAAAAAGGTTGGGGACCACTGTTTTAAATAACTATCATATAAACAACAATATTATCAAACCATTTGTGCCACTCCAAATCATTAAATCCATCGATCAAATTTCTCGTCTTTTATCGATCGTCCTTTGTCAACAATGCCGTGTGCCGCGCCGCAGTTCAAATTATTCCACAGGCCCATACAACTATATATAAACTATATTTTAAATAACTATCACGTAAACAACAATATTATGAAACCATTTGTGTCACTCCAAATCATTAAATCCATCGATCAAATTTCTCGTCCTTTATATCATCCTGGTGACAGAGGACATGTCCAGAGGATATGGCGCTTTAAAGTGTTAATTACTTTATTTGATTTTTTCTCTCTATTTTCATGTTTTGAATATGTTCAAGATAAAGATATCAAAGCATGTGATGTGATCAACTATACTAAAAATCACATGTGAAGTGGTCAACTATACTTGTAAGTAAGTGATGTGTTAATGATCAAGTAAAAATTTGTGAAAAAAAACATATATAAGTTGCTCCTGAGTATAAGTCGCCCCCCCACCCAAACTATGAAAAAAAACGCGACTTATAGTCCGAAAATACGGTGTATATATATATGTATACATACATATACTGTAAATATGACACTGACCAAGTAACTTCCTCCAACACCTGGCCAGAGGCCCTCCAAAAAGTGGACAAATATACGTATGTATATGTACTTTGCGCTTCAACTTTTGCAAATGTACTACTTCGCGGAAGTGACGGAAGAATGGCGTTTAAATACACGCTAATAGCACATGTATGTACCTGTTCCGTGATTTGGTTCCATGATTTGGTTATAGGGCACTATGCTTTTTAATCAAATAAAAAAAAAAAAAAAAAAAAACACTTGGATCTCTCCACCCTGACAAACTAACTCACTTTCCTTATGGTATGAAATGCACAACACAGTTGTACTATTTAACCAATTTTCTTGGACAATTGTTATGATATTCAGATTTTTTTTTAAGTGATTCCGGCGCTGCGTCTTGTCATAAAGATGGTGGCCCAGTCGCAGTTTTAGGTTTCAGTGGCATTGATTGAGAGGCAAAATTCACTAATTACATCACAGACAGTGATGTAAATCTGTTTATTTCGAGCATTGCTATATTGCTGGTTCTCTGTGTCTCTCATGTCCAGAAGTGTGACATGAGAGCCAAAAAATACACTTTGTCAAAACCAGGTCAAAATACTTTAAATCAAACTTTCTTGCTGTGTGGTCTCTTTGTGTGCAAGAAATCGTTGAATTTTTTTCCCTGTCAATGACAGCAGTAAACCCATCAATTTTCTGTATTGCTGGTCTTCATTGGTGGTTGGTAAGATGGAGCCTATCCCAGCTGACTTTGGGCGAGAGGCCGGGTACTCTGTGGTATGGTTGCCAGCCAATCACAAGCCAAGTAATAAATAAATAAATAAATAAATAAATAAATAAAGACAACAAGCAAGCGCCTTCATTCCTCACAACCTTTTGTGCGGCAATATCAACACTGGCAAGACTTTTTTTTTTGTCACAGGGGATACACAGGGGCAAGGGCACTGCTATAATGAGCCTTCAGTGCAATCAGAGGGCATGTGTCACCAGTTCAACTGATGAGAATAATTGATGGCATTACATCACAAACGCTGTCTTCGACTGGCACTTCCTCACCTCTGGGTTGGCAGAGAGGAGGCAGTATACTGTTGTGGATAGTTTGTCATTACTTTGTATTTATTGTAATATTCTTTAGTGCAATCACTACTTAATAAATCCTCTGACACCATTCGTTAGAGCATCATATTCAGAGTATTAAGGCACATTAAATGAAAAAAAGATACAGGGTAATTGTTTATTCCAAACAATACCCTCTGCATTGTTCAGCACTACAAGCTTTGCCTTTGGGCTTTTTGTTGTCAAATGTTTCAACATTATATTGCAGAATTCCCTCTCTGTGCTTAAATTTTCTCTGTCAGTGGCATAAACTTCAGGCTTTGTCTGGTTTGAGCTTGAGGGCATCTATGCCAGCTTTTAATTTGTCTCATTGTTATGTTACACCAACAGAATGAATGCTCCCTGGGGAGTCTTGGCAGAGATGATGTGAGACCTCAGGCCAAATATGATTTTAAAAGACTTGTAAATATCAGTTCATTAACTGTACCAAAGCCTCCACTGTGTTTCCTCACACAGCTCACACTCATTGTGGGCCCTGATTTGAATTGTATGTGTCTGCAAATGTGAAGTACTCCTAAACACACACATTACATTCTCACGTAGTATGCACTCAATAGACTTCATTTTAAACTATTAATAAGTCTTCATTAGATCACTTGGTTAATGTCACAATGACAATTTGAGAATAATGATTTCCATTGACAATAACGCACAATGGATGATGACAGAAATAGCAATTTTTTGGGGCGAGTACTACAAGACAATATATATGGCATTAAAATGTAATTAAAATGTATTAGAAATTTCCATCCACACATTTATTTTTAATTAATTATACTGTTCAGGCTCATGGCATGTGATTGAGTCTATTCTTGTTTACTTCAACCTGAAGACATATCACAATCCCAGATGTGTGAAGTTGATACAGTGGGTATACAAAACTACATGACAAACGATTGTAAATTATTTTCGATCTCTTAGGATATGGTGACCGAGGCTGATTAAACATTTATTTTGTATGTTTGCCAGTAAAGGACAGTGTTTTTTTTAAATATAGCAAGTATCAATATTATGATGAAAAAAACATCAGAAACTATATGTATATATATATATATATAGAGAGAGAGAGAGAGAGAGTTTGCATCTTGCTTCAGTTTTCACATGCTGATACAATGTGACGTGATCACCATCTGTGCTTACATGTGATTAATCACTCTCTTTTATATCTTTGCGCAGCCCTAATATGGCTCAATGACAAAATTATAAATTTTACAATTACCAAATAACTAACATTACAATCAGAAGACGAACGTGAAATATATATGTTTAAAAAAAAAGAACATTTTCTCCATATGAAGACCCTTGTTGACCTTTTGGGTCACTTCATTGAATTTAGGTATTATTCTTATCATCTATGAAAGAGCAAGTGTACACTGAGGAGAGATTACCGTTTTTTTCCATGTATAATGCGCAAAATTTAACTAATTTATTGTCCTAAAATCTGGGGTGCGCATTATACATGGGTACATGGGTTTTAAATCCGCATATGATACGGAGGCCGCCATTACAGATGCGCTTTCTTCTCTGCTGTTCACTTCAAACACGCTCCATACGAAAACAATGCTCTCGTATCAGACGCTTGCTCGATCACCTGCTCGTTTGCTGTCACAATGTACCCTACACAAATCCGAAACATTTCTTTGCTATCGAGTTTGCTAGCGCATGCGCAGTGATACTGACCGGCAGAATAACATCCGGTTGTTCCCAAAGATGATCTTTTTTCTGAAATAATTTTACGTTTACGGACTTAAGTAGGAGTCAAAATTTGGGTGCGTATTATCCACGGGTACAGGCTTTTTTCCAGCATCGACATGCCATTTTTAGGGTGCGTATTATACATGTGGGCCCATTATACATGGAAAAAACAGTATGATGTTTAATGACTCCCTTGGTAGAAATTTCTTAAATTGAATCCCCACCATTTAATGAGTTATTACCCATCTGCTTGAATTGTTTCATTTGTCTCCCTAAATGCTCATTAATTTTCTCTTATGTTTTATTTTACGATCAAATTTAAAATTAGTTGTGTTTCCCTGAACATTGTGAAAAAAGAGTTCAGTGGTTATTTATTGTTGGTTTACGCTCCATCAAAAACATGTAGGTGAGAAGTACCTATTTTGCTCATGGTAGGATTCAGGCATTGGTGAGTCCGCTCCTAATGAAGCAGTGATTCATATGAGTACCGTATTTTTCAGACTAAAAGTCGCTCCGGAGTACAAGTCGCATCAGCCATAAAATGCACCGTAAAGGGGAAAAAAAACATATATAAGTCGCACCGGCGTTTAAGTCGCATTTTGGGGGAAATTTACTTGACAAAATCCAACACCAAGAACAGAAATTAACCAGCAACAACAGGCTAAACCAAGGGTGGGCAAACCTTTTGACTTGCGGGCCGAACTGGGTTCTAAATTTGGACCGGGGGGCCGAACCAGGAGCAGATGGACGTAGTGTTTGTGTGAAGTAATATAAGCGACCTGTAAAGGTCATTGCATAAAAGATTTTGGCCTTTAGTCGCTAGTAAAACATGGATATTCCAACAAGTTTTTTGAAAACAAATGCATTTATTAACAGCATTAAAAAAAAAAAAAAAACACTAAAAAACTGCTATCAGTGATTCTCATAAAATACGACATATTTTGTTATGTTATTATGAATAGTCTCCATCACTTCAGTGCCTGCAGGTCAGATAAATGAAAGATGTTCATCTTATGAGATCACATCAAACGGCAAACATTCTGACCAAATATATCATCTTGAAGAATCGGTGAAAGCATACATCCAAATAAAGTAATCAAAACGGCAACACGGTGAGGGGTATCTGAAAATGAGAGCAGAGTTTTAACTCACCAACACCTGGTAACAGAGGTGAGGAAACGGGAAACACTTCCTTAAAGTAAGCCTTAAAAACTTTACAGGTTAAGATTAGTCGCAAACAGGTGGTGCATCAATGTCCTTGAGCATCCTTCATTGTTTGAAAATGAGAATGGTCGCTAGTTTCAATCCCTGCTATGTGTACAAATCATATTCAAAATGCATTTTTTTACAACAAACTTAAGAGCCTCCCCTTCATATTCAGTGGGAACAGTGTTGTTGGTCTCCCTTTTTTGCTAGTGCGTCATAGTCTGGAGTAAAATTTGTTGTGGCAATTCTTAGGAGAGATCCGAGGTGTTGGTCCGTTTACCTCAATCTGTGACTGGTTGATGTTGACGTTCATGTGGCTGAACGTCACGTCGCGTACGTCGAGCCAAATTGGCCACTCTTTTTTTAAACACTCGGCACTGTGTCCACCTTGCTTTTCCTTGGGCGGCTCATTTTAATAGAAGGATTCCAGGGGAAGGTTTGTGGGTGGCTTTAGCGTAAAACTGTATCTGAAAGCTCAGCGCGCGAATTACAAGAATGCTGTCGTCACAGCCCACACTCTGAATTTGGCACTAATACAAATAGAGCGTGAGTGCGCCATGTCCGTACTACTGAGTACGTACACGCACTTGTGAGTGTGCACCAAGCTTTCTGACATGGCTTCCGGTAGTAAATGCGCAGGCGAGCGGTTCCCATCTACTGGGGAAACGCAGTCATTGCAGGCAAAATGACCCCAAAAAATTTTTAATATTACATATTATTCAGGGTTGGCGGGCCGGATTAAACGGTCCCGTGGGTCGGATGTGGCCCGCAGGCCGTAGTTTGCCCACCCCTGGGCTAAACGATACGGTATGCTAATGTGACATAAACACAAACGAGGAGGTGAGAACAGTTATTCAAATACCTATAACATAAATAACACGTTTAGCAAACCATCTGTGTCACTCCAAATCATTAAATCCATGGAATTCTTTGTCCTTTGTGTAAACGCTGCCTGTGTGGCTGACGTCGGACTCGTCGTCAGTTGCAGTTCAAATTATTCCACAGGCCCATATGACTAGATATAAACTATATATCAAATAACAATAATATAAACAACAATTTTATTGAACCATCCGTGTCACTCCAAATCATTAAATCCATTGGAATCTTCGTCCTTCATGTAAACACCGGCGCTTCTAACCCCGGAAATGTGTGCGGTGCGCCGCTGACGTCAGTTGCAATTCAACTTATTCCACAGGCCCATATAACTATATCTAAACTATATATCAAACTATAATATAAACAACAATTATATCGAAACCGTCCGTGTCACTCCAAATCATTAAATTCATCGAAATCTTCGTACTCTGTGTCACTTAAAAAAATTAAAAAAAAACAGCTGTTGACTCCGGAACTCCATGCGCCGCTGACGTCAGACTCGTCATCAATTGCGGCTCCAATTATTCCACAGATCTACGTATATAACTATATTGTAGCGTTACCAAAGTAACAGGCAAGACGTGGGTTTCGGTAACCGGCTCTTTATTTCACAAAACAAGAGCTCACACACAGTGCTGCTATAAGCCAGCGCCCTGGATCGCTATATCGTGATCAACTATACTCGTAAGTACCGTAATTTTCGGACTATAAGTCGCACCGGAGTATAAGTCGCACCAGCCATAAAATGCCCAAAAGTGTGAAAAAAAAACATATATAAGTCGCTCCGAAGTATAAGTTCTATTTTGGGGGGCAATTTATTCGACAAAATCCAACACCAAGAACAGACATGAACGAGCAACAACAGGCTAAATGATACGGTTTGCTAACGTGACAAACACAAACGAGGAGCTGAGAATGGGCCTGACGTAACATTCAGTTATTTAAAAAAACTATCACATAAATAACACGTTTATAAAACCATCTGTGTCACTCCAATTCATTAAATCCATCCTTCGTCCTTTGTCAGCAATGCCGTGTGCCGCGCCGCAGTTCAAATTATTCCACAGGCCCATACAACGATATATAAACTATATTTTAAATAACTATCACATAAACAACAATATTATCAAACCATTTGTGTCACTCCAAATCATTAAATCAATCGATCAAATTTCTCGTCCTTTATGTCATCCTGGTGACAGAGGACATGTCCAGAGGATATGGCGCTTTATAGTGTTAATTACTTCATTTGATTTTTTCTCTCTATTTTTCATGTTTTGAATATGTTCAAGATAAAGATATCAAAGCATGTGAAGTGATCAACTATACTAAAAATAACATGTGAAGTGGTCAACTGTACTTGTAAGTAAGTGATGTGTTAATGATCAAGTAAAAATTTGTGAAAAAAACATATATAAATTGCTCCTGAGTATAAGTCGCCCCCCCACCCAAACTATGAAAAAAAACCGCGACTTATAGTCCGAAAATTACGGTAATGTGTTAATGATCAAGTGAACATTTGTGAATAATTACACATAAAAGTCGCTCCTGAGTATAAATCGCTCCCCCATCCAAATTATGAAAAAAAATAAAAACGCGATTTATAGTCCGAAAAATACGGTATATTTTATTGAACCTAAGGCAATAATACTTGAGTCCTATTAACTCATTACATTTAACAAGCATAATATATTAAGCACAATATATTATACAATATATTATTATTATAATTTGTACTATAAATTTAAATTCAGCATCGGGACCACACATTGTTTATGGCTATAATCAACTTAGCGCTCTGATCCAAAAAGTATAGTGTGAAAAATATATATAATACTGCATATGATAACATCACAATCTCCCCTTGTGTCTCAACACTAATGAATATTGAATCAACAGAAATAAACTAAGCTTAATTATACAAAATCATAATACTAAATGCATCCAGTCAGACAAATTGTACACAATCAATGCAAATAAAAGATCTCGGAATTGCCCCTGGTGCCTTCTGGATCCAAATCTGCACTAATATCTGTAACTTATTTCACAATGCAAACTTTGACCTCATCCATTTGAAAAAAGCAGACTGGTTGCCAGCCATGTAACCTACGATGGTCGCCCTATTATCAAAGCACAGGTCGGTCACTACTAGCTGCCAGTCACAGCAGCAAATTGCTGCGTGTTTTCGTTAGCACACATCGATATGGTGCTAATCTTTAGAGGACTTACGTACATCTTTGATACTCAGGTGTGATACGTTTGTTGTGGAAGCGGATGGCCGCCTTCAGCCATGTTTTCTTGCCAGTGCAGAAAACACAATAATGCAGAGGCTCTGTAGCGCAATGAACAGCACATTAGGAAGCTATGTGGGTCAACACAATGCAATTCAAAGGTTGTGGGTTTGAGTCCCACAAGAGAGCTTTTAGCTGAATGGCGGCTGAACATGAAGCCTTCTATCGGCATCCTGGTAACACTTTTAGGTGGTATGTTTTTGTAATGTTGCAGTCACCTGCATTAGGCTCTGTGGCGCAATGGAAAGCGCATAGGACATCTAGGTTAGTCAAAAAGAGGCAATTCAAAGCTTGTGGATTTGAGTCCCACCAGAGTCAGCTTTTAGCTGAATGGTAGCTGATCATGAAGCTGTGTAGCAACTCATTTTTAGGTAGTGGTACGTTGTTGTAATGTTGCAGTCCACTCTGTGGCGTAATAGACAGCACATTGGACTTTTAAGTTGACTGAAAACAGGCAATTTAAAGGTTGTGAGTTCGAGTCACTCCAGAGGCAACTTATAGCTGAATGGTAGCTGAATCCCTTGTATCAACCAACCTGGTAACACATTCTAGGTAGTGTCAAGGTCTGTGGTGCAATGGGCAGCGCATTGGACCTTCTAAGGTGGTAAAATAGGGGCGATACAAAGGTTGTGAGTTCGAGTCTCACCAGAGGCAGCTTATAGCTGAATGGTAGCTGAACATGCATTCTTTTAGCAACTCAAATTTAGGTAGTGGTACGTTGTTGTAATGTCGCAGTCAACCACATCAGGTTCTGTGGCGCAATGGACAGCGCATTGGACTTATAAGTTAGTCAAAAAGAGGTAATTTAAAGGTTGTGGGTTTGAGTCCCACCAGAGTCAGCTTTTAGCTGAATGGTAGCTGATCATGAAGCTGTGTAGCAAGTCATTTTTAGGTAGTGTTATGTTGTTGTAATGTTGCAGTCCACTATGTCCACCTCTGTGGCGTAATGGACAGCTGCATTAGACTTTTAAGTTGACTGAAAACAGGATATTCAAAGGTTGTGGGATCAAGTCTCTCCAGAGTCACTTTACAGCTGAATGCCTTGTATCAACCAATCTGGTACTACCTTTTAGGTAGTGGTATATTATTGTCAAGGTCTGTGGTACAATGGGCAGCGCATTGGACCTTCTAAGGTGGTCAAAAAGAGGCAATGCAAAAGTTGTGAGTTTGAGTCTCATCAGAGGCAGCTTTTAGCAGAATGGTAGCTGTACATGAATCCTTGTAGCAACTCAAATTTAGGTAGTGGTACGTTGTTGTAATGTTGCATTTAACCTCATCATGCTCTGTGGCGCAATGGACAGCGCATTGGACTTCTGAGTTAGTCAATAAGAGGTAATTCAAAGGTTGTGGGTTCGAGTCCCACCAGAGTCAGCTTTTAACTGAACATTAAGCTGTGTAGCAACTCATTTCCAGGTAGTGGTATGTTGTTGTAACTTTGCAGTCCACTGTATCCTACTCTGTGGCCTTATGAACAGCTGCATTGGAATTTTAAGTTACCTGAAAACAGGCAATTCAAAGGTTGGTTGTTCAAGTCTCATAGCTGAACATGAAGGTAGCAACTCATTTTTAGGTAGTGGTATGTTGTTGTAATGTTGCAGTCCACTATGTCCGGCTCTGTGGCGTAATGGACAGCGCATTGGGCTTTTAAGTTGCCTGAAAACAGGCAATTCAAAGGTTATGGGTTCAAGTCTCTCCTGAATCAACTTACAGCTGAATGAGTCCTTGTATCAACCAACCTGGTAACACCTTTTAGGTAATGGTATATTATTGTCAAGGTCTGTGGTGCAATGGGCAGCGCATTGGACCTTCTAAGGTGGTCAAAAAGAGGCAATTCAAAGGTGGGGGGTTCGAGTCTCACCAGAGGTAGCTTTTAGCTGAATGGTAGCTGAACATGAATCCTTGGAGCAACTCAAATTTAGGTAGTGGTACGTTGTTGTAATGTTACAGTCAACCTCGGCAGGCTCTGTGGCGCAATGGACAGCGCATTGGACTTCTAAGTTAGTCAAAAAGAGGCAATTCAAAGGTTGTGGGTTCAAGTCCCACCAGAGTCAGATTTTAACTGAACATTAAGCTGTGTAGCAACTCATTTCCAGGTAGTGGTATGTTGTTGTAACTTTGCAGTCCACTGTATCCTACTCTGTGGCCTTATGAACAGCTGCATTGGAACTTTAAGTTGCCTGAAAACAGGCAATTCAAAGGTTGTGGGTTCAAGTCTCTCCAGAGTTAACTTACAGCTCAATGACCTTGTACAAACCAACCTGGTAACACCTTTTAGGTAATGGTATATTATTGTCAAGGTCTGTGGTGCAATGGGCAGCGCATTGGACCTTCTCAGGTGGTCAAAGAGAGGCAATTTAAAGGTGGAGGTTCAAGTCTCACCAGAGGTAGCTTTTAGCTGAATGGTAGCTGAACATGAATCTTTGGAGCAACTCAAATTTAGGTAGTGGTACATTGTTGTAATGATGCAGTAAACTACATAAGGCTCTGTGGCGCAATGGACGGCGCATTGGTCTTCTAAGTTAGTCAAAAAGAGGTAATCTAAAGGTTATGGGATCGAGTCCCACCAGAGTCAGCTTTTAGCTGAATGGTAGCTGAACATGAGTCCTTGGAGCAACTCAAATTTAGGTATTGGTACGTTGTTTTAATGTTGCAGTAACACACATCAGGCTCTGTGGCGCAATGGACAGCGCATTGGACTTCTAAGTTAGTCAATAAGAGGCAATTCAAAGGTTGTGGGTTCGAGTCCCACCAGAGTCAACTTTTAGCTGAACATTAACCTGTGTAGAAACTCATTTTTAGGTAGTGGTATGTTGTTGTAATGTTGCAGTCCACTGTATCCTACTCTGTGGCGTAATAGACAGCTGCATTGGACTTTTAAGTTGACTGAAAACAGGATTTTCAAAGGTTGTGGGTTCAAGTCTCTCCAGAGTCACTTTACAGCTGAATGCCTTGTATCAACCAATCTGGTACCACCTTTTAGGTAGTGGTATATTTTTGTCAAGGTCTGTAGTGCAATGGGCAGCGCATTGGACCTTCTAAGGTGGTCAAAAAGAGGCAATTCAAAAGTTGTGAGTTTGAGTCTCATCAGAGGCAGCTTTTAGCTGAATGGTAGCTGAACATGAATCCTTGTAGCAACTCAAATTTAGGTAGTGGTACGTTGTTGTAATGTTGCAGTCAACTACATCAGGCTCTGTGGCGCAATGGACAGCGCATTGGACTCCTTACTTAGTCAAAAATAGGCAATTCAAAGGTTGTGTATTCGAGTCCCACCAGAGTCAGCTTTTAGCTGAACATGAAGCTGTAGCAACTCATTTTTAGGTAGTGGTATGTTGTTGTAATGTTGCAGTCCACTGTATCCTACTCTGTGGCGTAATGGACAGCTGCATTGGACTTTTAAGTTGACTGAAAACAGGATATTCAAAGGTTGTGGGTTCAAGTCTCTCCAGAGTCACTTTACAGCTGAATGCCTTGTATCAACTAATCTGGTACCACTTTTTAGGTAGTGGTATATTATTGTCAAAGTCTGTGGTGTAATGGGCAGCGCATTGGACCTTCCAAGGTGGTCAAAAAGAGGCAATTCAAAGGTGGTAGGTTCGAGTCTCACCAGATGTAGCTTTTAGGTGAATGGTAGCTGAACATGAGTCCTTGGAGCTGAATGGTAGCTGAACATGAATCCTTGGAGCTGAATGGTAGCTGAACATGAATCCTTGTAGCAATTCAAATTTAGGTAGTGGTACGTTGCAGTCAACCACATCAGCCTCTGTGGCGCAATGGACAGCGCATTGGACTCCTAAGTTAGTCAAAAAGAGGCAATTCAAAGGTTGTGGTTTCGAGTCCCACCAGAGTCAGCTTTTAGCTGAATCGTAGCTGAACATGAAGGTAGCAACTCATTTTTAGGTAGTGGTATGTTGTTGTAATGTTGCAGTGCACTATGTCCGGCTCTGTGGCGTAATGGACAGCGTATTGGACTTTTAAATTGCCTGAAAACAGGCAATTCAAAGGTTGTGGGTTCAAGTCTCTCCAGAGTCAACTTACTGCTGAACGAGACCATGTATTAACTAACCTGGTAACACCTCTTAGGTAATGGTATATTATTGTCAGGGTCTGTGGTGCAATGGGCAGCGCATTGGACCTTCTAAGATGGTCACAAAGAGGCAATTCAAAAGTTGTGAGTTTGAGTCTCATCAGAGGCAGCTTTTAGCTGAATGGTAGCTGAACATGAGTCCTTGGAGCTGAATGGTAGCTGAACATGAATCCTTGTAGCAATTCAAATTTAGGTAGTGGTACGTTGTTGTAATGTTACTAACCCCTAACCCTAATCCTTGTTGTAGCAACTCAAATTTAGCTAGTGGTACGTTTTTGTAATGTTGCAGTCAATCACATCAGGCTCTGTGGCGCAATGGACAGCGCATTGGACTTCTAAGTTAGTCAAAGAGAGGCAATTTAAAGGTTGTGGGTTCGAGTCCCACCAGAGTCAGCTTTTAGCTGAACATGAAGCTGTAGCAACTCATTTTTAGGTAGTGGTATGTTGGCGTAATGTTGCAGTCCACTGTATCCTACTCTGTGGCGTAATGGACAGCTGCATTGGACTTTTAAGTTCACTGAAAACAGGATGTTCAAAGGTTGTGGGTTCAAGTCTCTCCAGAGTAACTTTACAGCTGAATGCCTTGTATCAACCAATCTCATACCACCTTTTAGGTAATGGTATATTATTGTCAGGGTCTCTGGTGCAATGGGCAGCGCATTGGACCTTCTAAGATGGTCACAAAGAGGCAATTCAAAGGTGGTAGGTTCGAGTCTCACCAGATGTAGCTTTTAGGTGAATGGTAGCTGAACATGAGTCCTTGGAGCTGAATGGTAGCTGAACATGAATCCTTGTAGCAATTCAAATTTAGGTAGTGGTACGTTGCAGTCAACCACATCAGCCTCTGTGGCGCAATGGACAGCGCATTGGACTCCTAAGTTAGTCAAAAAGAGGCAATTCAAAGGTTGTGGTTTCGAGTCCCACCAGAGTCAGCTTTTAGCTGAATCGTAGCTGAACATGAAGGTAGCAACTCATTTTTAGGTAGTGGTATGTTGTTGTAATGTTGCAGTGCACTATGTCCGGCTCTGTGGCGTAATGGACAGCGTATTGGACTTTTAAATTGCCTGAAAACAGGCAATTCAAAGGTTGTGGGTTCAAGTCTCTCCAGAGTCAACTTACTGCTGATCGAGACCATGTATTAACTAACCTGGTAACACCTCTTAGGTAATGGTATATTATTGTCAGGGTCTGTGGTGCAATGGGCAGCGCATTGGACCTTCTAAGATGGTCACAAAGAGGCAATTCAAAAGTTGTGAGTTTGAGTCTCATCAGAGGCAGCTTTTAGCTGAATGGTAGCTGAACATGAGTCCTTGGAGCTGAATGGTAGCTGAACATGAATCCTTGTAGCAATTCAAATTTAGGTAGTGGTACGTTGTTGTAATGTTACTAACCCCTAACCCTAATCCTTGTTGTAGCAACTCAAATTTAGCTAGTGGTACGTTTTTGTAATGTTGCAGTCAATCACATCAGGCTCTGTGGCGCAATGGACAGCGCATTGGACTTCTAAGTTAGTCAAAGAGAGGCAATTTAAAGGTTGTGGGTTCGAGTCCCACCAGAGTCAGCTTTTAGCTGAACATGAAGCTGTAGCAACTCATTTTTAGGTAGTGGTATGTTGGCGTAATGTTGCAGTCCACTGTATCCTACTCTGTGGCGTAATGGACAGCTGCATTGGACTTTAAAGTTCACTGAAAACAGGATGTTCAAAGGTTGTGGGTTCAAGTCTCTCCAGAGTAACTTTACAGCTGAATGCCTTGTATCAACCAATCTCATACCACCTTTTAGGTAATGGTATATTATTGTCAGGGTCTCTGGTGCAATGGGCAGCGCATTGGACCTTCTAAGATGGTCACAAAGAGGCAAT
Organism: Syngnathus typhle; assembly: GCF_033458585.1. Lineage (NCBI taxonomy): Eukaryota > Metazoa > Chordata > Actinopteri > Syngnathiformes > Syngnathidae > Syngnathus > Syngnathus typhle. The sequence continues at coordinate 19,515,030 of NC_083740.1, forward strand.
TCAAAAGTTGTGAGTTTGAGTCTCATCAGACGCAGCTTTTAGCTGTATGGTAGCTGAACATGAAACCTTGTAGCAACTCAAATCTAGGTAATGGTACGTTGTTGTAATGTTGCAGTTAATCACATCAGGCTCTGTGGCGCAATGGACAGCGCATTGGACTTCTAAATTAGTCAAAAAGAGGCAATTCAAAGGTTGTGGGTTCGAGTCCCACCTGAGTCACCTTTTATCTGAATCGTAGCTGAACATAAAGGTAGCAACTCATTTTTAGGTAGTGGTATGTTGTTGTAATGTTGCAGTCTACTATGTCCGCCGCTGTGGCGTAATGGGCAGCGCATTGGGCTTTTAAGTTGCCTCAAAACACGCAATTCAAAGGTTGTGGGTTCAGGTCTCTCCAGAGTCAACTTACAGCTGAATGAGATGCTGTATCAACCAACCTGGTAACACCTTTTAGGTAATGGTATATTATTGTCAAGGTCTGTGGTGCAATGGCAGCGCATTGGACCTTCTAAGGTGGTCAAAAAGAGACAATTCAAAGGTGCAGGTTCGAGTCTCACCAGAGGTACCTTTTAGCTGAATGGTAGCTGAACATGAATCCTTCGAGCAACTCAAATTTAGGTAGTGGTATGTTGTGATGTTGCAGTCAACCACATCAGGCTCTGTGGCGCAATGGACAGCCCATTGGACTTCTAGGGTGGTAATAAAGAGGCAATGCAAAAGTTGTGAGTTTGAGTCTCATCAGAGGCAGCTTTTAGCTGAATGGTAGCTGAACATGAATCCTTGTAGCAACTCAAATTTAGGTAGTGGTACGTGGTTCTAATGTTGCAATTAATCACATCAGGCTCTGTGGCGCAATGGACAGCGCATTGGACTTCTAAGTAAGTCAATAAGAGGCAATTCAAAGGTTGTGGGTTCGAGTCCCACCAGAGTCAGCTTTTAACTGAACATTAAGCTGTGTAGCAACTCATTTCCAGGTAGTGGTATGTTGTTGTAACTTTGCAGTCCACTGTATCCTACTCTGTGGCCTTATGAACAGCTGCATTGGAATTTTAAGTTACCTGAAAACAGGCAATTCAAAGGTTGGTTGTTCAAGTCTCATAGCTGAACATGAAGGTAGCAACTCATTTTTAGGTAGTGGTATGTTGTTGTAATGTTGCAGTCCACTATGTCCGGCTCTGTGGCGTAATGGACAGCGCATTGGGCTTTTAAGTTGCCTGAAAACAGGCAATTCAAAGGTTATGGGTTCAAGTCTCTCCTGAATCAACTTACAGCTGAATGAGTCCTTGTATCAACCAACCTGGTAACACCTTTTAGGTAATGGTATATTATTGTCAAGGTCTGTGGTGCAATGGGCAGCGCATTGGACCTTCTAAGGTGGTCAAAAAGAGGCAATTCAAAGGTGGGGGGTTCGAGTCTCACCAGAGGTAGCTTTTAGCTGAATGGTAGCTGAACATGAATCCTTGGAGCAACTCAAATTTAGGTAGTGGTACGTTGTTGTAATGTTACAGTCAACCTCGGCAGGCTCTGTGGCGCAATGGACAGCGCATTGGACTTCTAAGTTAGTCAAAAAGAGGCAATTCAAAGGTTGTGGGTTCAAGTCCCACCAGAGTCAGATTTTAACTGAACATTAAGCTGTGTAGCAACTCATTTCCAGGTAGTGGTATGTTGTTGTAACTTTGCAGTCCACTGTATCCTACTCTGTGGCCTTATGAACAGCTGCATTGGAACTTTAAGTTGCCTGAAAACAGGCAATTCAAAGGTTGTGGGTTCAAGTCTCTCCAGAGTTAACTTACAGCTGAATGACCTTGTACCAACCAACCTGGTAACACCTTTTAGGTAATGGTATATTATTGTCAAGGTCTGTGGTGCAATGGGCAGCGCATTGGACCTTCTCAGGTGGTCAAAAAGAGGCAATTTAAAGGTGCAGGTTCAAGTCTCACCAGAGGTAGCTTTTAGCTGAATGGTAGCTGAACATGAATCTTTGGAGCAACTCAAATTTAGGTAGTGGTACATTGTTGTAATGATGCAGTAAACTACATAAGGCTCTGTGGCGCAATGGACGGCGCATTGGTCTTCTAAGTTAGTCAAAAAGAGGTAATCTAAAGGTTATGGGATCGAGTCCCACCAGAGTCAGCTTTTAGCTGAATGGTAGCTGAACATGAGTCCTTGGAGCAACTCAAATTTAGGTATTGGTACGTTGTTTTAATGTTGCAGTAACACACATCAGGCTCTGTGGCGCAATGGACAGCGCATTGGACTTCTAAGTTAGTCAATAAGAGGCAATTCAAAGGTTGTGGGTTCGAGTCCCACCAGAGTCAACTTTTAGCTGAACATTAACCTGTGTAGAAACTCATTTTTAGGTAGTGGTATGTTGTTGTAATGTTGCAGTCCACTGTATCCTACTCTGTGGCGTAATAGACAGCTGCATTGGACTTTTAAGTTGACTGAAAACAGGATTTTCAAAGGTTGTGGGTTCAAGTCTCTCCAGAGTCACTTTACAGCTGAATGCCTTGTATCAACCAATCTGGTACCACCTTTTAGGTAGTGGTATATTTTTGTCAAGGTCTGTAGTGCAATGGGCAGCGCATTGGACCTTCTAAGGTGGTCAAAAAGAGGCAATTCAAAAGTTGTGAGTTTGAGTCTCATCAGAGGCAGCTTTTAGCTGAATGGTAGCTGAACATGAATCCTTGTAGCAACTCAAATTTAGGTAGTGGTACGTTGTTGTAATGTTGCAGTCAACTACATCAGGCTCTGTGGCGCAATGGACAGCGCATTGGACTCCTTACTTAGTCAAAAATAGGCAATTCAAAGGTTGTGTATTCGAGTCCCACCAGAGTCAGCTTTTAGCTGAACATGAAGCTATAGCAACTCATTTTTAGGTAGTGGTATGTTGTTGTAATGTTGCAGTCCACTGTATCCTACTCTGTGGCGTAATGGACAGCTGCATTGGACTTTTAAGTTGACTGAAAACAGGATATTCAAAGGTTGTGGGTTCAAGTCTCTCCAGAGTCACTTTACAGCTGAATGCCTTGTATCAACTAATCTGGTACCACTTTTTAGGTAGTGGTATATTATTGTCAAAGTCTGTGGTGTAATGGGCAGCGCATTGGACCTTCCAAGGTGGTCAAAAAGAGGCAATTCAAAGGTGGTAGGTTCGAGTCTCACCAGATGTAGCTTTTAGGTGAATGGTAGCTGAACATGAGTCCTTGGAGCTGAATGGTAGCTGAACATGAATCCTTGTAGCAATTCAAATTTAGGTAGTGGTACGTTGCAGTCAACCACATCAGCCTCTGTGGCGCAATGGACAGCGCATTGGACTCCTAAGTTAGTCAAAAAGAGGCAATTCAAAGGTTGTGGTTTCGAGTCCCACCAGAGTCAGCTTTTAGCTGAATCGTAGCTGAACATGAAGGTAGCAACTCATTTTTAGGTAGTGGTATGTTGTTGTAATGTTGCAGTGCACTATGTCCGGCTCTGTGGCGTAATGGACAGCGTATTGGACTTTTAAATTGCCTGAAAAAACAGGCAATTCAAAGGTTGTGGGTTCAAGTCTCTCCAGAGTCAACTTACTGCTGAACGAGACCATGTATTAACTAACCTGGTAACACCTCTTAGGTAATGGTATATTATTGTCAGGGTCTGTGGTGCAATGGGCAGCGCATTGGACCTTCTAAGATGGTCACAAAGAGGCAATTCAAAAGTTGTGAGTTTGAGTCTCATCAGAGGCAGCTTTTAGCTGAATGGTAGCTGAACATGAGTCCTTGGAGCTGAATGGTAGCTGAACATGAATCCTTGTAGCAATTCAAATTTAGGTAGTGGTACGTTGTTGTAATGTTACTAACCCCTAACCCTAATCCTTGTTGTAGCAACTCAAATTTAGCTAGTGGTACGTTTTTGTAATGTTGCAGTCAATCACATCAGGCTCTGTGGCGCAATGGACAGCGCATTGGACTTCTAAGTTAGTCAAAGAGAGGCAATTTAAAGGTTGTGGGTTCGAGTCCCACCAGAGTCAGCTTTTAGCTGAACATGAAGCTGTAGCAACTCATTTTTAGGTAGTGGTATGTTGGCGTAATGTTGCAGTCCACTGTATCCTACTCTGTGGCGTAATGGACAGCTGCATTGGACTTTTAAGTTCACTGAAAACAGGATGTTCAAAGGTTGTGGGTTCAAGTCTCTCCAGAGTAACTTTACAGCTGAATGCCTTGTATCAACCAATCTCATACCACCTTTTAGGTAATGGTATATTATTGTCAGGGTCTCTGGTGCAATGGGCAGCGCATTGGACCTTCTAAGATGGTCACAAAGAGGCAATTCAAAAGTTGTGAGTTTGAGTCTCATCAGACGCAGCTTTTAGCTGTATGGTAGCTGAACATGAAACCTTGTAGCAACTCAAATCTAGGTAATGGTACGTTGTTGTAATGTTGCAGTTAATCACATCAGGTTCTGTGGCGCAATGGACAGCGCATTGGACTTCTAAATTAGTCAAAAAGAGGCAATTCAAAGGTTGTGGGTTCGAGTCCCACCTGAGTCACCTTTTATCTGAATCGTAGCTGAACATAAAGGTAGCAACTCATTTTTAGGTAGTGGTATGTTGTTGTAATGTTGCAGTCTACTATGTCCGCCGCTGTGGCGTAATGGGCAGCGCATTGGGCTTTTAAGTTGCCTCAAAACACGCAATTCAAAGGTTGTGGGTTCAGGTCTCTCCAGAGTCAACTTACAGCTGAATGAGATGCTGTATCAACCAACCTGGTAACACCTTTTAGGTAATGTTATATTATTGTCAAGGTCTGTGGTGCAATGGCAGCGCATTGGACCTTCTAAGGTGGTCAAAAAGAGACAATTCAAAGGTGCAGGTTCGAGTCTCACCAGAGGTACCTTTTAGCTGAATGGTAGCTGAACATGAATCCTTCGAGCAACTCAAATTTAGGTAGTGGTATGTTGTGATGTTGCAGTCAACCACATCAGGCTCTGTGGCGCAATGGACAGCCCATTGGACTTCTAGGGTGGTAATAAAGAGGCAATGCAAAAGTTGTGAGTTTGAGTCTCATCAGAGGCAGCTTTTAGCTGAATGGTAGCTGAACATGAATCCTTGTAGCAACTCAAATTTAGGTAGTGGTACGTGGTTCTAATGTTGCAATTAATCACATCAGGCTCTGTGGCGCAATGGACAGCGCATTGGACTTCTAAGTAAGTCAAAAAGAGGCAATTCAAAGGTTGTGGGTTCGAGTCCCACCTGAGTCAGCTTTTATCTGAATCGTAGCTGAACATCAAGGTAGCAACTCATTTTTAGGTAGTGGTATGTTGTTGTAATGTTGCAGTCTACTATGTCTGGCTCTGTGGCGTAATGGGCAGCGCATTGGGCTTTAAAGTTGCCTCAAAACAGGCAATTCAAAGGTTGTGGGTTCAAGTCTCTCCAGAGTCAACTTACAGCTGAATGAGATGTTGTATCAACCAACCTGGTAACACCTTTTAGGTAATGGTACATTATTGTCAAGGTCTGTGGTGCAACGGGCAGCGCATTGGACCTTCTAAGGTGGTCCAAAAGAGACAATTCAAAGGTGCAGGTCCGAGTCTCACTAGAGGTACCTTTTAGCTGAATGGTAGCTGAACATGAATCCTTCGAGCAACTCAAATTTAGGTAGTGGTATGTTGTTGTGATGTTGCAGTCAACCACATCAGGCTCTGTGGCGCAATGGGCAGCGCATTGGACTTCTAAGGTGGTCAAAAAGAGGCAATGCAAAAGTTGTGAGTTTGAGTCTCATCAGAGGCAGCTTTTAGCTGAATGGTAGCTGAACATGAAGGTAGCAACTCATTTTTAGGTAGTGGTATGTTGTTGTAATGTTGCAATCCACTATGTCCGGCTCTGTGGCGTAATGGACAGCGCATTGGACTTTTAAGTTGACTGAAAACAGGCAATTCAAAGGTTGTGGGTTAAGTCTCTCCCGAGTCAACTTGTAGCTGAATGGTAGTTGAATGAGGCCTTGTATCAACCAACCTGGTGACACCTTTTAGGTAGTGGTACATTATTGTCAAGGTCTGTGGTGCAATGGGCAGCGCATTGGACCTTCTAAGGTGGTCAAAAAGAGTCAATTCAAAGGTGGTGGGTTCGAGTCTCACCAGAGGCAGCTGTGAGCTGAATGGTAGCTGAACATGAATCCTTCTAGCAACTCAAATTTAGGTAGTGATACGTTGTTGTAATATTGCAGTCAACCAAATCAGGCTCTGTGGTGCAATGGACAGGTCATTGGACTTCTAAGTAAGTCAAAAAGAGGCAATTCAAAGGTTGTGGGTTTGAGTCTCACTGGAGTCAGCTTTGAGCTGAATAGTAGCTTAACATAAATCCTAGTAGCAACTCTATCCTGGTAACACTTTTCAGCGGTGGTAAATTATGCTAACATTGCAGCCCAGTACATTGGGCTCTGTGGCGCAATGGACATTGGGCTTCTAAAAAATAGGGAAAATTAGCTTACTGAGCGATTATGATCAAATAAAATAAGTACAACTACATCCACCATTAACCCGTTGGAGAAGTGCACTCAAAGAGCGAATACAAACAGGCAATTGACAAGTTCCCTTTTCCTGTATTGTAAAACAACATAACGTTTTATGTCATAAAAAAATCTGTTAGCAATAAATTGGTAATGATACATTGTTTTGGATTGATACCCGGAGGAAGTTGTTTCTAGGCTTGTAAAGCAGTTGCTATATTTCTTGTGTTCCACTTAAAAAAGCTGTTGTTCAGCTTGCGAAGCCACAGTCACCATGCCTTGGCCGTCTTCCATATAAAAAAAATCCCCAGCTGTATATCCGTGTAGAGATGTCTTTGGGCTCCAGAGTCTGAGGGGGTAGCGTGGCACTGCGGTTGTTTAAAAACAATATATTTTAGTTTGATATACTATACTGTATGCAATGATTTTATAGCTTACAAATCGCCATGATACTCATAGGGTTTGGCTGGTGTCAACACCTTTTGTGCCAGCTTTGAAGAATAGAAACTCAAAAAGTATGCCTCTTCAGCACATATGAATTAAAAAGGGCCATGTTTAGTGTTTGTCCTTACTGTTTTAAATTTGGCTCAGTTCAGTTTTGGCCTTTATAGAAGGTCATTCTAAATAACCTTTCTTGGAGATTTTATCGAATTGTTATGAAACTGCAGGTGTTTCATAATAAATTGTTCAAGATAAAAAGAAAAGCAACGCTTTTAATTTTGATGAGCAATGTTGCCGTGGCAATGTTCTCTTTACTATGAAAAATTATGCTGATTTGGACGGTCTAAACATGCATGAAAGGATATAAAACGCTAAGTACCGTAATTTTCGGACTTTAAGTCCCTCCGGAGTATAAGTCGCACCAGCCATAAAATGCGCAAAAATGTGAAAAAAAAACACATATAAGTCGCTCCGGACTATAAGTCGCATTTTGGGGGGCAATTTATTCGACAAAATCCAACACCAAGAACAGACATGAACGAGTAACAACAGGCTAAACGATACGGTATGCTAACGTGACAAACACAAACGACGAGCTGAGAACGGGTCTGACGTAACATTCAGTTATTTAAAAAAAACTATTACATAAATAACACGTTTATGAAACCATCTGTGTCACTCCAATTCATTAAATCCATCGATCGTCCTTTGTCAACAATGCCGTGTGCCGCGCCGCAGTTCAAATTATTCCACAGGCCCATACAATGATATATAAACTATATTTTAAATAACTATCACATAAACAACAATATTATCAAACCATTTGTGTCACTCCAAATCATTAAATCCATCGATCAAATTTCTCGTCTTTTATCGATCGTCTTTTGTCAACAATGCCGTGTGCCGCGCCGCAGTTCAAATTATTCCACAGGCCCATACAACGATATATAAACTATATTTTAAAAAACTATCACATAAACAACAATATTATCAAACCCTTTGTGTCACTCCAAATCATTAAATCCATCGATCAAATTTCTCGTCCTTTATGTCATCCTGGTGACAGAGGACATGTCCAGACGATATGGCGCTTTAAAGTGTTAATTACTTTATTTGATTTTTTCTCTCTATTTTTCATGTTTTGAATATGTTCAAGATAAAGATATCAAAGCATGTGAAGTGATCAACTTAACTAAAAATAACATGTGAAGTGGTCAACTATACTTGTAAGTGATGTGTTAATGATCAAGTAAAACTTTGTGAAAAAATATATATATATAAGTTGCTCCTGAGTATAAGTCGCCCCCCCCACCCAAACTATGAAAAAAAACGTGACTTATAGTCCGAAAATTACGGTATCTTATTTTCCGGACTATAAATCGTAGTTTTTTCATAGTTTGGCTGGGGGTGCGACTTATACTCAGGAACGACTTATGTGTGAAATTATTAACACATTATTATATAATTTCACGTGTTATTTTCATGTTAAATCGCAAGAGGGTGCTTTAGGCCTGTGGAATAATTGGAACTGCAACTGACGATGAGTCTGACGTAAGCCACGTAGAGGTAGTGCTGCATCTTCTACCTCCGGAGTTAGCGGAGTTGTTTAAAAGTGACAGAGAATGAAGATTTCATTGGATTTAATGATTTGGAGCGACACGAATGGTTTTGCATGTTATTTATGCTATAGTTATCTGAATAACTCTTTATACGTTACGTCAGGCACATTCTCAGTTTGTTGTTTGTGTCATTTAACGTTAGCATACCGTACAATTATTCAGCCTTACGTTGCCTCTATTCTCTTTTTATTTCAAAATTGCCTTTCAAGATGACGTCTGTTCTTCGTGTTGGATTTTATCAGACACTTTTTCCCCAATAATGCCACTTATACTCCAGTGCAATATATATATATATATATGTATTTTTCCTCTTTATTATGCATTTAATGGTTGGTGCGACTTGTGCTCCGGATATAATCTGATGTACAACAAATTTTGGCTGCCATAGCCAAACACTGACAAAACAACAAAGTTATCTTGGGAGGTGTAAAAATGCACCAAAAAGTCTCCTGTTTTCTCTTTAGAAAATGTTTAAAAGTAGTGTTTCTTCGCTACCACTGAATTCAGAACTAGCCATTTTGTTTTAAAAATATGTAAAGGCACAGCTTTTATCAACCAAAATCAAACAGTATTTAAAATATGCAGCAAATGCAAGAATGGAGTGAATACAAGTTGTTGTATACACATCACATCACCATAATTCATACAGATTGTCTCATAGCCTCGCAACTGAAAATGATTGGTGGCACCATGATCATGATTCCTACCCCCTGTGCTCGAAAATGCTGTGTTCGTAACAAGCCAATTTGGGTAAAAATTGGACAAAACAGCCATTTCTTTTGCACGCCTAAAGTTGGGTCAAATTGACCCCACTTACTGGGTCTGTCCAATTTTTAACCCAGCAGTTTCAAGGGTGTATGCCAAACTGAACAAGGAAAAATTCAAATTTAATAAAAATTCATGAAACCTGCACACACATCAGGCCTGGAAAAAAACCAACAAGAAATTAATTTGGCCAATAAAGAAACAAAAAAAAAACCGCAAAAAACAATCAAATTATATTGTACCAGTACCTCAATGTGCCAGTACCCCAAACCCCAGGGCTGTGAGGGCCCTTTATAGCTGCTCATGTCATGCAGCTTTATGTAGTATTTAAAGTCCAAATGAACTGTGGATGAAATCAAAGGATTAAATAAGATTCCACTTCTTCAGACCTTTTAGAAATTCTGAAATCATTGTTGTTTATTTAAATCACTTACTGTTAATTTGCTATTTGAATTCACATTACATGTTTGAAAAAAACCAACAACCATTAATTTGTTTATTCATTCAGTATATTTAATCTATGTCCCTCAGCTTGTGTGTGGAAACATTCCCAAGATGCATGCTATTAATTGGTTTTCACAAAGTTGATGACTCAATCTCTGATCTTGTTAAGAGGCTTTCAGAGGATGAAGATGGTCCAAGATTCTGAGCGCAGATTTTTATGTGTTGACACTGTCAAGTTTAGGCTCCCTGACATGCTTCATGACTTACAATGGGCTTGACCGCATCACATAAATTTTGGTTAAGACGAGAGTGCTTGAGCCGGTTAAATGGTATTAATTTTTTTCAATCGTTAACATGACAACAGAGTTTTTAAACACTAAAAACACATTCATACGTACGTATGTGCATACATACATACATACAGTGGGGAGAACAAATATTTGATACACTGCTGATTTTTCAGGTGTTCCCACTGGCAAAGCATGTAGAAGTCTGTAATTTCTATCAGAAGTACTCTTCGACTGTGAGTGATGGCCTCTAAAACAAAAATCCAGAAAGTCACATTGTATGATTTTTAAATAATGAATTTCCATTTTATTGCAGGAAATAAGTATTTGTTACATCAGAAAAACAGAACTAAATATTTGGTGCAGAAACCTTTGTTTGCAATTACAGAGATCAGACGTTTCCTGTAGTTCTTGACCAGGTTTGCACACAATGCAGCAGGAATTTTGGCCCACTCCTCCATACAGATCTCCAAAGCCTTCAGGTTTTGGGGCTGTCGCTGGGCCACATGGACTTTAAGCTCCCTCCAATGATTCTCTGTTGGATTCAGTTCTGGAGACTGGCTAGGCCACTCCAGGACCTTGAGACGTTTCCTACGAAGCCACTCCTTAGTTGCCCTGGCTGTGTGTTTTGGTTTGTTGTCATGCTGGAAGACCTATCTATCTATCTATCTATCTATCTATCTATCTATCTATCTATCTATCTATCTATCTATCTATCTATCTATCTATCTATCTATCTATCTATCTATCTATCTATCTATCTATCTATCTATCTATCTATCTATCTATCTATCTATCTATCTATCTATCTATCTATCTATCTATCTATCTATCTATCTATCTATCTATCTATCTAATAGATTCGAGATGCACTGGATCGGATATCGGCCCCGATATCAACAAAATAGATGGATCGGGTATCGGAAAATGCAGCCGATCTGTGAGCCGATACTTTCCTTAATCTATTGGGACGCGGGCTACGTCATCCGTCAGCAGCACGTGTGCCGCATGCCACGAGAGTTTTCTAAACAAATGCAAACATGGAGCGAACGTTCGCTTCTCTTCCCCGGGTTGCTAAGCGGACGTCAAACCCTGCGCGTTCGCTTCTCTTCGGGTTGCTAATGGGACGTCAAAGGCTGCGCGTTCGCTTCTCTCCCGAAGGGGGGGGGGGGCGGTCGGCTAATCGGATGTCAAACGCTGCGTGTTCGCTTCTATTCCGGGGGGGTGTTAATGGGACGTCAAACGCTTTGTGTGGCGGGCTCCATCTGTAATGTTTCTCTATACCATGAGAAATAACTTGACAAGACGACCAGGTTTTAGGGAAGCAGTGAGTCGATCATGTATTGATGTTCGTTTCTTTTTAGCCGCAGTCTCTCCTAGCCATACCTCTAGCTCCACCCCCCAGTACGGGTAACCACACAGTCCAAATACATTACACCATCTAGTGTGGAAACTGAGAAGCTGAGCTCAAGCTTCTTGTGCGGGCCATATTCAATTATGTTTTCAGAATTTGCTGCGGGCCAATAAAAACTGGACCGTTAGTTTGGACACCCCTAATTTAGAGCAAAGAACTGTGTAGTCTGCCTGATGCCATTGCCTTTGGTATTTTCTGTTCCACATGTAGAGTTATGTAGCTTGTTAAGTCAACCATAATATCGGATCGGTATCGGGTATCGACCGATACGCAAAGCAACGGCATCGGTATCGGTATCGGAACTGAAAAAGTCGGATCGGTGCATCTCTACTATCTATCTATCTATCTATCTATCTATCTATCTATCTATCTATCTATCTATCTATCTATCTATCTATCTATCTATCTATCTATCTATCTATCTATCTATCTATCTATCTATCTATCTATCTATCTATCTATCTATCTATCTCTTTCTCTCTCTCTCTAGAGAGAGAGAGAGAGAGAGTGTCTCACAAACGCGAGACATTTCTGCGTTGTTTTAATGATATATTTTCATGGAACAACACTGAAGATACAATGTAAAGTAGTCACTGTAGAGCTTGGATAGCAAAGTAAATTTATCGTTACTTCAAAGTAACTCAAAATACAACAATTCATGTGTAAAGTGCTGGCAACAAAAGTGAGTACACCCCAACTGAAAATGTCAAAATTGGACCCAAATGTCAATATTTTATGTGGCCACCATTATTTTCCAGCACCGCCGTAACCCTTTTAGTCATGGAGTTCACCAGAGCTTCACAGGTCGCTGCTAGAATCCTCTTCCACTCTTTCATGATGACATCACGGAGCTGGTGTATGTTGGAGAACTTGCGCTACTCCACCCTCCGTTTGATGATGCCCCACATATGTTCAATAGAGTTTAGGTCTGGGGACATGCTTGGCCAGTCCAACCTTAATCCTCAGCTTTAGGAAGGCAGTGGTCGTTTTGGAGGTGTGTTTGGGGTCGTTATCGTGTTGGAATACTGCTCCACGGCCCAGTTTATGGAGGGAGGGGCTCATGCTTTGCTTCAGTATTCCACAGTACATGTTGGCATTCATTGTTCCCTCAATGGACTGTAGCTCCCCAGTGCCAGCAGCACTCATACAGCCCCAGACCATGACGCTCCCACCACCATGCTTGACTGTAGGCAAGACACACTTGTCTTTGTACTCTTCACCTGGTTGCCGCCACACACGCTGGACACCATCTGAACCAAATATGTGTCTTGGTCTCATCAGACCACAGGACATGGTTCCAGTAACCCATATCCTTAGTCTGCTTGTCTTCAGCAAACCTTTTGCGAGCTTCCTTGTGCATCTCTTTTAGAAGAGGCTTTTCCCTGGGACGACAGCCATGCAGACCAATTGAATGCAGTGTGCAGCGTATGGTCTGAGCACTGACAGACTGATCCCACACCCCTTCAACCTCTACAGCAATACTGGCAGAAGTCATACACCTGTTTTCCAAAGCCAACCTCTGAATATGACGATGAGTGCGCGCACTCAACTTCTTTGGTCGACCATGGCGAGGCCTGTTTTGAATGGAACTTGTCCTCTTATACCGCTGTATGGTCTTAGCCACCGTGCTACAGCTCAGTTTCAGGGTGTTGGCAATCTTCTTATAGCCTAGGACAGGGGTGTCCAAACTTTTAGCAAGGAAGGCCAGATTTGATAAAGTGAAGGGGCCCGGGGGCCAATAGTTTTTTTTAGACTTTTTTTAACTACAAAAATGTCATGCAAATACACACTGTTATAAAACAAATTTCACAATTGTCTTTATTTTTCAAATGACAAAGTAACCAAATCTAAGCCTCAGGCAAATGTGAACAACTCTAAAAACACAAATTATGCCTTTCATTTGAGAGTCAGATAACATTGAACAAACTGTATGAAATACCTTCAATTTACATGAGTTTAAAATCATTTTGCCTTATAAACATTTTAAACAGGAGTTATAAGTAATGCAAAGTTGTCTGTTATTATTAAAACGTAGAACAAGTGAATTTTGCTCTTGTCATTTACAATATCTTTCAGAAAGTAATAGTTTGTGTCACGTCTACAAGTTCATAACGTCAACAGTATTAACATGGCCACTTCGTAGCATGCTTTAATAATATTTACTTTTGACTCACAGCCCCGCGTGAAGAATCATTGTTGTTATGCCAGTTAGCTTGTCGTATGTGTTAGCATGTTTAGTCTGATAGTGTCTCTTTAGGTTGAAATCCTCAAACAAGACAAACGTCTCTTTACAAATTAGACAAACACAATTGCCTTGATTTTCAGTGAAGAAGTACTGTCATTCCCATTTCTCTTGAAAGCGACGGCCCTCAATGTCAACTTTCCTCGTTTTCTTTGCAGTCGCCATTGCAGAAATGAGCGGAGAAGGGTGGGGCTGCCACTTTTTGGTAAAAAGAGGAATTACAGTTTCAAGTTTCATGATTTTTTTTTTATTCAGTGCAGGCGGGCCATAAATAATACATTATAAGACCAAACCTGCGGGCTGTATGGAATCTGGCCTGCGGGCCGGACTTTAGACATGCCTGGCATAGGCCATCTTTATGTAGAGCGATAATTCTTTTTTTTAGATCCTCAGAGAGTTCTTTGCCAGAGCTGCCATGTTGAACTTCCTGTGACCAGTATGAGAGTGAAAATACCTAATTTAATGCAGCTGTTCCCCAATCACACCTAACACCTCAGTACACTAACTAGCTGCCTTACACAGGGAGGAAAAATGCCTAATTGGTCCCAATTTTGGCTTAATTTTGAGATTTTCAGTTGGGGTTTACTCACTTTTGTTGCCAGAATTTTACACATTCATTGTTGTATTTTGAGTTACCGTATTTTCCGGACTATAAGGCGCACCGGACTATAAGGCGCACCTTCAATGAATGGCCCATTTTAAAACTTTGTCCTTATATAAGGCGCACCAGACATGCATCATGTCAGATTTTTCATCCAAATCAAATCATTCTCCATTTCATCTTTTTTATTTCAACTTCAGATGCAACAAATTACTTTATAATCACAAAATAATGATCCATAATCTTTTTGATTCATGATTCATAGTCTTCAATTTATGATTGATTTCATGACACAATGCTTCGGGCCAGTTTAAATTTAGGAATTTGTTCCATATATAAGGCGCACCGGACTATAAGGCGGCTTTTGAGAAGATTTTAGGTTTTTAGGTGCGCTTTATAGTCCGGAAAATACGGTACTTTGAAGTAACAATAAATTTACTTTGCTATCCAAGCTCTACAGTGACTACTTAACATTGTATCAAAGTGTAATTTCTTCAGTGTTGTCCCATGACAAGATATAATTGAAACATTGCAGAAATGAGAGGGGGTGTACTCACTTTTGTGAGATACTCTATGATATTATTCATCTGCTTTTTACAACATTTTTTTTGCAATATAACTAATTTTAACTGGTGTAACACTTAACAAATTTTCTGTTGGTGGAATGCCTTGAGATTATTTTCAATGAAAAGGTGTGCCGTGGATGAAAAGAGGTTGGGAAACACTAGCATATACTACCGAGTCTTCATATAGCTAAAAGAGCTTGATTAAGTGAAACAGATGTTGCAATTACAACTGGCTGGAAATCTCCCATCTTTGGTCTCGAAGGAAGTGTAAAGTGTTTGCTCATTTTCGTTTTTGGGACATTACCTGTTTTCAAGTGAGATGTCTGCCTCATTGGACTTGTTTCTAGATTACTGGTGGAACAGAAGGTATGTGTGTGTGGTGATGTGAATATGGGAGCACACCACACACACGAAAACTCTTAAATGCCTTATTTGTTATCATGTATGGCAGGGGTCACCAACTCCGATCCTCAAGGGCGCCAATCCAGCCTGTTTTAAGTGCAGCCCTACAACAACACACCTGATTCAAATGATCAGCTCATCAGCAAGCTCTATTAAGGCTGATAGCGACATTATTATTTGTTGCTTATATTGTATTTATTTTTCCCATTTGATTATTGAATTTAATTAAGTCTCTTTTGGATATTGTTAAAGTGTTCATTCACAGTCCATCGGTGCCATTTAGAAAGTTTGTGAGATCCTGATAGGAAGTGCGTAATTGACAAAAACAAGGACTGGGATTTCACTTGCATAACTGCAATACATTTATTTTTAAATTAAACAATTACTAACACGATTGTTTTCGTGTACTAAAAGTGTAGTCACAAACTGTGATTTTCATTTGTCGGTAAGTAATCTATACAATAAAGTGTAATGACCCAGTTGAACGGAATAAACTGAACTCTAAATCTAAACGAAACTTCGTAGGCCCCATTCTCTTAAAATACATAAATGCAAGCATTTTCTATATTGTTTGCCCATTAGGCTCATGGGTGAGCTGCTACCTATCGCATCTGATTTTAGGTGAGAGGTGGGGTACACCCTGGACTTGTTGCCAGCAAATTGCTGATAGTGAGGGGTACACCCTGGACTTGTTGCCAGCAAATTGCTGATAGTGTGGTATTTCTGCTGTCTGTGTGAGGATATTCCGAGACTGTAACTCTTTCCTTAATTATTGTCCATTAACTGCATGACAAATGGTCAGGAGCTGGAGGATTTGGTTTTGAGCAAAGAAATGCTGTGATCACCTTATGGTTCTGTAAGCGCTCAAGGAAAGGGAGGAAGCAGAGCTCCAGCAGATGATGGATCATATTGAGCCTCAGGCATGGAACTTCAGAAACAAGTAATGGAAGAGAGAGCAGAGGCGGGAGGGTATTTATATCAGGGTTCTTTTATTCAAGGAAGTGATGGAGCTTGTTATGTTGTTGATGGTGCAATGTTTTCTACAAATTCAACTGCTTCCTAGCTCCAGTAGGTGTTAGTGGAGTAAAGTTTAATTTTCCATTTAATTTTAGATGGACAGTTCATGACCTCTTCCTCCTCCACTTCCTCACTACTCCCTCAACCACCCACCACGGCAGCTATAGTCAAGGTTAGGTTTACTTATTCTACACTGCTCGTGTATGAACCGAAATGAGTCAGGAACAAGTGTCGGTCAGACAGTTTGTGCAAATACTGTATATTATTGTGTAACGCTCAACGGTCAAAGGTTTGATATTCAAACGAATAACCAAGATATTCTTTCTTCTCTATCCATGCCTACCACAGTAGTTACTGGGAAAACAGTTTGAAATAGGGGAAAATCAGTGGTGGAGCAGTGTGACTCCAAAAGGAACTGAAAGTTCAATAAGAGAAACATTGAATCTAATCCAATGATACAGATCGTAAAAGACAGATCAAACTTGATTGATGCTAATAATTTGGTTGCTCACAGAACTATGAAATGGTGAATCAATTTGGGAAACTGATAATAGATTATCTATTTTTCATTTTACTGCAGCACATTTATTTCTCTACTTTAAAGAAAGTGATCGCCTTACTCTGGTTCTGCTCCAAGAATTCTTGTAGATGCAACAGTTCTTAATACTTCCTTCTCTTGTACTATACACTGTACTTTCTTACTGCCACTTTTATTTGGTTTTCTAGCCGATCAGAAAGACTAATATGTCACGCAAATTCATGCCAAAAACTGCTGAACTTTGATTTTACCCGCTTTGATTCTACGCGACTTCCTGTCTCACGCTGTTTGGTCACGGACCACTTTTTTTTTCGTTGTATTTTAAATGGACAATATTGTAGAAATTAAAGTGCGAAAAAACAAGAGGCAGTTTCTACTTTTGACTACGCAACGGCGTGTCATTCATCCGATTTCTCTTTCCGTGTTGCTCAGTAACAGTGGCGTTGAAAAACCCCTGTCAACCAGTTGTCCATTTCTTGTGAAGAGACAGCAACAATATTATAAAGGTTAGACATTAGCACAATGGAGTAAACCCACCGGCAGTAAATACATTTTTGTAATAATTATATCACATTAATTTTCACCCAGAACAATGATATTCCCCAAATGCAAACATGTGTCTTAGTACGAGTTTCCCTACTTCTCTGAAATTTTCCCCTTCCCCTTTTTCCCCCTTCTCCTCTTTTTCCCCCTCCTCCCATTCCCCTCCTTGCAATCTTTCCTATTCCATTAAGAGTCTTCAATATGATGTTTCGTCACACAAGTAAACAGACAGACAATGATAGTGGTGGACTCCTTTCTAAATAACGCACTTTTGGGGTTCAAGCGGTTCCCAAATTCTGAACCTGAAAGTCCGCGTAAAATCGAGGTTTAGCTGTAGTAGACGGGCCATTGAATGACAGTGTCTGCAGTACATGTGATAAAAGCCATTGATTGGCTAATGAAAGACTAATGTCACCTATGAATGCACATGCCAACTGTTTGAGTTCCAATTCTTGTGTGTGTGGTCAATGGAGACTCTATGTTCACTTTCTTCACTTCTTGCCAATGCATTTTAACAGTAAGTACAAATTCCGCTATTTTAATGATGACTATTCAGTGATAGATATTGGATTGAAAGAAAATTAACATAAAGCACAGAACATGGAACTAAAGCGCAGTATAATTTAATGGAATCGTTGCTTTTCATTTTTTTACTCTTCTCATGTAGAGAACGGGCAGTAGGGGGCAACACTGCTTCACTTGCATCCCCAAGTTTAACATGAAACATGACAGCTATAAATGACTAAGAAAGATGGTTTGACGGATGGTTGGACGGATGGATGGACAGACGGACGGATATCCTAAGCACACTCTGTTGGTGAAAAGCTGTGACTTATATAGAGTTCCAACCGTAAGCAAATCAAATGCTTTACTCAAGCTGTTCACCACGATCGTTGTCTGTCCATTGTGATCAAACATCCCATTGAAGACTCTTAATGGGGTCGGAAAAATTGCAAGGAGGATTGTGGGAGGACAAGGGGTTGTTGTTAGGAAAATAAATTTAAAAAAAATTCTTGAAATGTTCAAGTGATTTCTATTTATACAAAAGTATATCAGGAGCAAAAAGGCAGCTCCATTCTTGAGAGGAGTCTTTTGTGTGCTCCTAATCCCTAATAAACCGTTAGGTTTAATCGACTAAAATGTTGCAATATTGAGTCATTATAAACTGCCCAAGGCACCAATTATAAGCAATCTAATCAAGATCTTTTACACTTGAAATCATCAAGGCCGAGCCCGACAAGTCTTTTAAACAGTGCAAACAGTGTTCATGTTTTGAAACGCTGACAAGACTGTCAAGTGCTTCAGTGTCTACACTTTTCTGCCCCATTTTTTGGATGTTCCCAATATGTCATCCTTTTAGTTAGCACTGTCATCAGCTCCACTCATCAAACCAAGAGTCTTTCATTGGATTGTGTCTGTTTTGGGCTGGTAATTCAGTTATGCAATATTACAAGAAATTAACACCTTTAAAATGAAGAGTCTTTCGTTGAATTGTGTCTGTTTCGGGTGGTAATTCAACTATGCAATATTTTTAGCAACAAAATGATTCAGATCAACAATGCTTTCATGTAAAAAACAATAGATCATTGTTACTGTGTGAGGGCGGCTTGTTGGGGCACTGGGTAGTACGTCCACCTCACAGTTAGGAGTGTGCGGGTTCGATTCCACCTCCGGCCCTCCCTGTGTGGCGTTTGCATGTACTCCCTGGGCCCGCGTGGGTGTTCTCCGGGCACTCCGGTTTCCTCCCACATCCCAAAAACATGCTTGGTAGGCCGATTGAGCACTCCAAATTGTCCCTAAGTGCGAGTGCAAATGGTTGTTTGTCTTTGTGTGCCCTGCGATTGGCTGGGAACCGGTTAAGGGTGTCCCCCGCCTGCTGCCCTTTGACGGCTGAGATAGGCTCTGGCACACCCGCGACCCCCGTGGGGACTAAGTGGTTCAGAAAATGGATGGATGGATGTTGCTGTGTGGTGGTCAAAATGATAATCAGTCAGGGCTTGCGTCACAATTTTGAAAGGAATAGACTTGACTTTTTATATTTATCAAAGTACTGTAATTTCTTGAGAATAACATACTCGAACATACACTGGTTTTATATATAAGCTATATATATATTTTCCTGAAGCTGTTTGATGCCTATTCATCCCTGCACATTGAACACTTTCTTGTTATTATTTTGAGTACAAAAACATTATGAATATCACAGTCCAATGCAGCCGTGGCTCAGAGGTAGAGCAGTCGTCCAGATTCCCGCTTTCCCTGAGTCATGTGTTGTTGTGTCATTGGGCAAGACACTTCACCCACCTTGCCTCCAGTGACACTCACTGTGGTGTATGACTGGGTGTGAATGCTTAGTAGTGGTCAGAGAGGCCGTAGGGGTGCACTGGCTGCCATGCTTCCGTCAGCCTGCCGAAGGGCAGCTGTGTTTATGTAGTTTACAAAGTGCTAATGTGAGAGTGTATGAATAATGTTTCCATTGTAAAATGTCTTTGGCTATCTGATTTCCTAGGGATGCACTGTGTACATCTGATGCATTATTTTTATTATTATTCAAAGCAAGACTCTTGTATTTTTATTCCTGCTGCATCCATATCTTCATCCATATCTTTGTCAGCACTACAAAAAACACTGATCCTTAGTTCTGTGGGGGGAATATGTAAAACCATGATACTATAAGATATCAATTTATAACATTATATAAACATCAGATATTATATATGAATGAATGAATGAATGAAAGTACACTGTTTTCACAACCCGTACTTAAAAAACGCTGTCGCCAACAAAATAAATAACATTGTCAAAATGTATTCACACTTGGATTAAAAATTATTACTGTATAAGAATTTGTTTTGTCTACTGCAAACCTCAGACATCAATAATTGTATTTCTTTTGGTAATTGTATTTACACATGAATATTAATAACTCAGTGACAAAAGCACAATTTACAGTGGCTGACCGTGTCAAGACAGTCTCCATTAAAAAAGTCACTCGCCATTAGTGTTTTGTCTGAGTGATGGGTTGTATGCCAAATTGTGTGAAGTGTTTATTAAAGCAACACAGTGCCCTAAAGTGTCTTGATGTTTGCGTTGTCTTTGATGAATAGTCATTTTCAAGCCAGTGTTGACTCTGTATTATTGGATATGTTCTGTATTCCTAATTCCTAGCACAGTTGAGCAACACAACATTTTTCTGCTACTGCTCATGTGATAGTTTTACTGAAAAATCATTGTACTTGGTGCAATTTGATGGACTGCTGAACTGTGAATAGGCTTCAGTTCCAGCCAGCTGTCTTGCCCAGAGTGAAATGTGATGAATGAGTAGGAGAGTGAGGGGAACATAAGCAAATGAGCAAAATTGAAAGAGTCCTGTGCCTTTGTTTCATTTTTCTATTCACGCTTAGGACTCAACCTGTATTGGCTGTTTTATTCATAATCACTGTCAGACCAAATGATCTTCATCTAATTCAGACCGAAAAAAACATTTATCCCTGCAGGTCCCCCTGATTGATATAAATAGGCTGTTCTTTTTTAACCCAGAGCTAATGTATCATACCTGTCATAGCATCTGCGTTGTCTTCAGAAGAAACTTCAGGTCACAATGTCATGCTGGGAGGTATTTCAGCGACAGCTATTGATGACTTTGACAAAGTGCATCTCTACCCGTGATAGAGTAGCAATTGAACATACAGTGCCAATACTATCCATATTTAATTATACCGCAATCATCAGAGGGCCTGTTGGAGGAGGAAGAGATGAGTCACATATAATAATGAGAAAAAAAGTGGTTAGGTGCAAACCCCTAAAAAAATCTGCTAACAACAGTTACTTGCATTATCACATGTACTGTTAGAATTTAAGATTCTCTTCCAATGGAATAGCACACTATACCTAAATCATGAATGCAGTTTTTGACGAAGCCAGATCACTATCTGATTTGCTTGAATTCACTCGTCATGAGCCATTTAGTTTCTCTCTATGGCAGCATATGTACAGTTAACTTTGTGTGGTAAATATGTGCATCAAGAACAAAAAGATCTTAGAAAACACAAATCAGAAGGTATACACTAACAAACCTCTAACATACCGTAATTTTCGGACTATAAGTCGGCCCGGAGTATAAGTCGCACCAGCCATAAAATGCGCAAAAATGTGAAAAAAAAACGTATATAACTCGCTCCGGAGTATAAGTCACATTTTGGGGGGCAATTTATTCGACAAAATCCAACACCAAGAACAGATATGAACGAGCAACAACAGGCTAAACGATACGGTATGCTAACGTGACAAACACAAACGAGGAGCTGAGAACGGGCCTGACGTAACATTCAGTTATTTTAAAAAAACGATTACATAAATAACACGTTTATAAAACCATCTGTGTCCCTCCAATTCATTAAATCCATCGATCGTCTTTTGTCAACAATGCCGTGTTCCGCGCCGCAGTTCAAATTATTCCACAGTAGGGATGGGCGGATCGATACCAAAATATCGATATATCGATCCAGGCTGCTTATTTTTGAGTATCGATCTCCCTAGCTAAAATATCGATACTTACAATTATTTAATTATATTTTTCCTCATTTTTTTCTGCTCCAATTTGACGACTTGCACTCATGCTAGCACTACTTTTCCTTCCGCCTGCTGCACCGGCGTGTCCTGCTCTGCTCCCGCCCCCTTTTCTTACAAGCCAAGCCCTCCTCCTCCGCCCCCGTTCCAATCCAAACAAACACAAACAAGCATGGCCACGGCGGCGGCCCAGTCCGAACGCAAGAGAAGTCTGGTTTGGGGATATTATATTTTACTTAATAACAACGAGGCAAAATGTGAAATATGTCACGAAACAATTAAATATTGTGGCAACACCACAAACTTGACAAAACATTTAAGTAAAATTCACCCCACGGTTCATGAAGAGCTGCAGTTGAAACGTGCCGCAGACACTAAGGCAGCGACGGAAAACCCTGCAGCCACACCGAGGCTAAGGTACCAAAGTACCTTAGAAGCAGCGTTTCAGAAAGGCAAGACATATCCAGGTATCAGGTGCTAACCAAAAATCGTAAGCATTTGTGGTTGATGTGCTATTTGAAGCAATAATTACTACGCTTTAGTCAGTCATTTATAAATAAAGTTTTCCCCTTTTCAATTTGTGGTTGAACGCCATACGTTTTATTTGTAACTCCACTTCCTATAAACAACACTAAAGTATTACAATATTAAATGTAAGTATCCAGTGGCTTTACAAATTGATAGTTTTGCTGCTCATGACGATTAAGCCCTGCATCTCTGTTGGTACCATGTCTCTTTTTAGATAAGACAAAACTTTTTCCCAACAACAGAGAGAGAGAGAGAGAGAGAGAAAAAAGTAAAGAATAGCTCCTTTTAGTTATAGTTATACTATTAATATGCATCTTCCACTAATGCACTAATGTCTAAAAAGGTTAATAATACATGTACATGACGTAATACTTTTTTCTACAAAATTCAATAGATGACTCTCCAAGAGCAAGAATGCCACTGCATTTAAATTGTTTTTTTGGCGGGAAATTACACTTCCGGTATCGATATCGGATCGAATATCGGGTATTTTGGGTAGGAAATACTTGGTATCGGATCGATTCCAAAATCATTGGTATCGCCCATCCCTATTCCACAGGCCCATACAACGATATATAAACTATATTTTAACTTAAACAACAATATTATCAAACCATTTGTGTCACTCCAAATCATTAAATCCATCGATCAAATTTCTTGTCTTTTATCAATCGTCCTTTGTCAACAATGCCGTGTGCCGCGCCGCAGTTCAAATTATTCCACAGGCCCATACAACGATATATAAACTATATTTTAAATAACTATCACATAAACAACAATATTATCAAACCATTTGTTTCACTCCAAATCATCAAATCCATTGATCAAATTTCTCGTCCTTTATGTCATCCTGGTGATAGAGAACATGTCCAGAGGATATGGCACTTTAAAGTGTTAATTACTTTATTTGATTTTTTCTCTCTATTTTTCATGTTTTGAATATATTCAAGATAAAGATATCAAAGCATGTGAAGTGATCAACTATACTAAAAATAACATGTGAAGTGGTCAACTATACTTGTAAGTAAGTGATGTGTTAATGATCAAGTAAAGATTTGTGAAACAAAACATATAAGTCGCTCCTGAGTGTAAGTCGCCCCCCCCCCCACCCAAACTATGAAGAAAAACGCGACTTATAGTCCGAAAATTACGGTATATATATTATGCTTGCACAACCACCGTTGTGTGGTACATGTAGTTTTTAATAATAATAATAATAATAATAATAATAATAATAATAATAATAATAATAATAATAATAATGCAGGCGGCTCGGTGGAGCACTGGGTAGCACGTCCGCCTCACAGTTAGGGTGCGGGTTCGATTCCACCTCCGGCCCTCCCTGTGTAGAGTTTGCATGTTCTCCCCGGGCCCGCGTGGGTTTTCTCTGGGCACTCCGGTTTCCTCCCACATCCCAAAAAACATGCTTGGTAGGCCGATTGAAGACTCCAAATTGTCCCTAGGTGTGAGTGCAAATAGTTGTTTGTCTCTGTGTGCCCTGCGATTGGCTGGCAACCGGTTCAGGCTGTCCCCCGCCTACTGCCCGATGACGGCTCCATAGGCTCCAGCATGCCCGCGACCCCCGTGAGGACTAAGCAGTTCGGAAGATGGATGGATGGATAATAATACAGATGATTTATAAGGCGCCTTTCAAGGCACTTAAGGTCGCCGTACAGACATTAAATAGCATAAAAAATGACCGGAGAGCAGCGGCAGCAAATCGCACCAGCGTTCACTCACATCCGGTAGACACAATTACAACATATCATCGGGATAAAAAAACGTGACTTACTTATAAACTATGTACAAAAAAGCTGTGTTAGCTTAGCCCAGGCGCCACTGAGGAAGTTGAGCATGATCTGCACCAGCTCGGGCAGGTCATAGTCGTTCTTGGGCGCTTGTTTTGACATTTAGCAAATATACTCATGAATACACTCCTAAAACTGTGATAAAAAGTGATACTACATATTAGGGGTGTAACGATACATCGATACACATCGATTAATCGATATAATGCTCTACGATTTATTGACATCGATGCTAAACGTAAACATCGATTTATATCGCCGTGTTTGACCTCGGACATTAGACGCGACTTTATTTTGAAATCCAGTTCATTGTTGCTTGCTTCCTCTTTCCGGGAGGAGGGAGCAGTGCGCAGCGTTGTGTTGTGAGCAGAGCAGGCACGTGAAAGGGGAGTCAACAACTAGTACGCGGCTCCTGGGCTGGTGCTATGGCTAGTGTCCAAAAAAACGAAGAAATTTGCTCCCCTTTAGGCTTCAAGTCATTCGTTTGGAAGCACTTTGGATTCCAAAGAAAATATGGCTCAACGGACAAGACACGTGCAGTTTGTAAATCTTGCCATGCGGTGATCAAATATTCAGGCAGCACAAATCTCGCCGCACATTTAAAGAAAAAACACGACATCAAAGTTCAGTGTTAAAATAAGCACTTTGTATACTGCAATACTCTTGTAATTTCCTAAATAAAGAGTTTGCAGTACCTTGTTGATTTTGCGTATGAATTGTTATAAATCAGGATATTGTTCTATATTTTTTATTAAAAAAATAAATAAATCGATCGTAGAGCACTATATCGCGATATATCGTGAATGAATCGCAGCAGGCTTTAAGATATCGGCAAATATCGTATCGTAGTTCTTTGTATCGATATTATATCGTATCGTGACAAAACCCGCGATTTACACCCCTACTACATATGCAGGAGAAAATTATATTATGTTAAATTGACTTAATCGTCATGAAGTGCAAATACAGATTTCTTTGACAGTCACAAGCCTTTGCTTCCAAAAACGTAGTGTCAGTTACGTCAAAAAAATAGATGGTGAACGTATTTATATAGGGAAAATTTGCAGTGTTCGTAGTGTTAGTAGTGTTAGAAAGACAAGTGTTGTGTGTGACAAGGTAGCTCACACGTGTGCAAATCGGTCGGTGTGTTGAGTGTCAAAGATATGCTTGAGCTGGTGGGTGTTACGGAGCCTTCGGTGGTGTGCTCATATGCCAGGGCAACGCTGAAGAAATGACGAGAGGTTGTTGTGTGTCTGTGTGCAGAGCATTTGAAAGGTCGCGAGCTGCTTCAGCCCCCTGACAGATGCCTCCAAATAAGCCAACAAACATTGCTGAGATGAGACAGGCGTTGTCAGACACCACTGACTATAATTCGTTTTTCTGAACAAAAACGTCTGCTTCTTATTCTGAATAGACTCTATTCATCTATTCTATCCAATAGGATAAAGTAACATTACCTTTCAACTCATTTATTCAGATGCTGAATTGACTGACTGACACATAAACTGCTGCCGTATTTATTCTCACCCATATTCGAACAATCGCCCAGTGTGTTAGCGATGACATAAATATAAAACATTGATACCCCTAATTATCGCCCATGCTGCTAAGAATTCCCCCGAAAAGTTACGTTTTCCTCCGCGACCGCATGCCGACGTCATTGCGCAAGTTTAAATATGACTAATTTGACAGCACGTCAAATGTTCCTTTTAAATTGTTTTTCTCCATAAACTATGATACAATTACACTCGTCACTCCGCTACGATATCCTCACACAATTACGTTATCAGGGCGTGCGCTCGAACAAGACGATCGCGATAACATGACGTACGCAACATGTGATGTGCGACGGTAACGTGTCGCATCCATGGAGCGTCAATTGACGCACCCTGCTGTTAGAGGTAGATCAAAACAGCCGCTGTTCTAGTGTTAAGAACACCAGTGAGATGCAGGTATTGCATACTACATAAGGAAAATATACATATTATCGCCCATTTCAGTACCCCTTGGTAATCGGACAGAAAGTGTTCTCTATTAATCGCCCACCCCCCCTGTTGGACATAAACCTTCTCTAATGATCGCCCTGGGCGATAATTTGAATAAATACGGTATATTTTTATATAGCAGTAGTTCAGTAGAACATCTGCCCCATAGACAAAGATTCTGGGTTTGAATCTTGGTTCTGACCTTTCTCTGTTGAGTTGGCTTGTCCTCCCTATGTTTTATGCCTGTGCTGAGGTCATCCCACATTTCCAGAACATGCATACAAGTTTTAAAATGAATGGGTGTCTGTGTATTGTGACAAATTGGCCGCGAGTCAAGTGTATACCCCATTTTTGTATAAAGGTCAGCTGGTTTAGCCTTCAGTTCCCTGCATCCCCAAACAGGATAATCAGTTACCTTAAACTGGTTCCTATTCCATAGTGCAGGGGTGACAAACCAGTAAGAGACTAAGAGCCACATTTTTTACTTTCATCGCAAAGAGCCACATCACACAGATGAGCACACATGAACACCCCCCCCCACCCCCACACACACACACACACACGGACACACACGCACACACACACGCACACACACGCACACGCACACACACGCACACACACACACAACCTCTGCTCAGCCAAATTTAGTGTGTGACATTATTATGTCACGCACCAACATGATAATGACAGATTGACTCCTACAGTACTAAAACCACAGACCACATTTTCAACAATGAACATTGTTCAACAACTCTCAGTTCAACAAATTCCACAAACAAAAACATAAGTTTTTTCACTTACTATGTCAGACCATTCGTTTTAGTTTGTCGTTTTCAGGAGACAAGATTTCAATAACGTCACTGAGGCATCTTTTAACGAACTCCACTTCATTGTATGGCTTTTTAGCCCGTGCAATGTTCCAAGCCAGTTGAAACAATGCAAGTGTGACAGTCTCTGAGTGCTTCGTAATTCTTTTGAAAACTGTACCTATTTTTCTGCCTGACTGTCCAAACTTGTGCTTGCGAAATTCAGTCCCTTTTGCAAAGTCCTTATCGATATTGGCATGAATTGAGCTGAAGTGGCGCTGAACATTTGAAGCTTTTAAATGCGCTAATGACGTCCGACATATCAGGCAGAATGGCTTGCCATTGCGTTCAACAAAAAACAACTTTAACTCTGTTAAAAACATCCTGTGTTCATCGTCATATATTCGTTTAGCTGTGCATTTTTTCCTTGCCAGTTTGGCCGGGTTGGCCACCCCTGGTTTAGCGTCAGCTTTTAGTGTCAGCTTTGCTGGACCTAATGGGCCCCCGTAGTCACAGTCGCCATTCATTAAAAAGCCAGCAAAACCAATCGCTCTGCCCTGTGTTCATCGTCATATATTCGTTTAGCTGTGCATTTTTTCCTTGCCATTTTGAGAGCGAAATTGACACTCCTCAAATGGGTTTGTCCCTCCTCTTTTGCGGGATTTAACCTCACGCGCGCGTTTGACCAAAATACCATATTGAACACAAGCGAAGCAAATACGCACGAAAAATAAACACAAATGTTGATATGAACGTAAAAGAGCCGCATGAAACCAGCCAGAGCCGCATGCGGCTCGCAAGCCGTGGGTTGGCCACCCCTGCCATAGGGTCTGTGACTAAACCAGGGTGTTCCACACCGCTCGCTCATAGCTCAGCTGTGGTAACGTCCACCTCCCATGGTGACCCTGAAAATTATAAGTGGATGCATGGATAGCAGTGGTTATAGATAAGAAAACAATCGTTTTTGAGTTGCAACAGGAGAACCATTGTCATCTCATTTCTTCCCCAAACACCACTTAGCGCACTCTGCACAGTCAGTGCACCCCTCCCCCTCCTTGTTTAAGAGTTGCTTCCAGTCAAGGCAGCAGCCAGCTGAGGTCTTTGAGCCTGAGGTTTGTATTGTGTGTCTTTTTTTCTTATTGCTCACTGGTGGGTCTCATCACCAAGGGCGACGAGACTCAATACAGGTTGGAGGTTGACCTTCTGACCACGTGGTGCAAGGACAACAACCTCCTGCTGAACGTCAACAAGACCAAGGAGATTGTTGTTGACTTCCGGAAGGGTCACACCCAACACCTGCCGCTGACCATCGACGGTGCTGTGGTGGAGAAAGTGAGCAGCACCAGGTTCCTGGGGGTGCACATCGGTGAGGATCTCTCCTGGTCCACCAACACCGCATCACTGGCGAAGAAGACCCAGCGCCGCCTGTACTTCCTGCGGAAACTCAGGCGAGCAAGTGCTCCTCCGGCCGTCATGACTACATTTTACCGTGGCACCATTGAGAGTGTCCTCTCCAGTTGTATCACTGTTTGGGGTGGTAGCTGCACTGAATACAACATGAAAGCCCTGCAGCGCATAGTGAACACGGCTGGTAAGGTTATTGGTGCTTCAGCCCCCTCCTTGAAGGACATTTACACCTCCCATCTCACTCGCAAGGCGACCACGATTGTGAGTGATGTGAGTCACCCCGCTCACTCTTTGTTCGATCTTCTGCCTTCTGGGAAGAGGTACAGGAGCCTGCGCTCCCGGACCACCAGACTCACCAACAGCCTAATTCTCCAAGCTGTTAGGATCCTGAACTCTCTCCCCCCTTCTGCGTAGCGTCCTGTACTTTTGCGCTATATTCTGACTGTCTGCTGTATGCACACTTGCTCCATTTTTGTCCCTCTTATTTATTGTTATTTGTTTATTTATTATTTATTCATCACTCTTATTTATTCATTGTTTGTGCCTTCTTGGTTGTTGTATTTTTGTGTTGTTTACTTGTATGTATATTGTGTACTATGTCTTGTCACCGTGGGATAGTGGGAACGTAATTCCGATTTCTTTGTGTCTTGGCATTTAAAGAAATTGACAATAAAGCAGACTTTGACTTTGACTACACTTGGATATATGCAATAACTATGCCGGGTCTTAATGGGGTAATAGCGGCTTAAAACATGGAGCAAGGGAGGGTTATAGGTTCACGCATTAAAGAGCGAAATAACAAACACTGCTGTGAGTGGTGGCAAACCATGCTACAACAGTTTGGTGAAACTAATAATTTATTGGGACAAAATCTGAACTGGAAATTCCCTGTCATATTTTGGTATGTCAACCAGGAGAGGAACTGGACAAGGTTCACAATCTTGTTTTATGAAGAGTGATATGATTCAAGACAATACATTTTGGAGAAAGTATTATTATTATTATTATGAAAGTCCTTTGTTTTTGCTTTTGACCATAAAGTGATAACATTTGTGCTTGTGTAGTTTTTCTATCTGTACTTCTAAGATTCCATGATGTTGCCATATCTCTATCTTTTCTGTAACTCACTGATAGTTACACCCATCTCCACATCCCCTGCCGCCCGAGTGAGGCAGGGTAACAGTCCAACCTAACTTCTTTTCTCATCTACATGAAGACGGACTTGCCTACAGCCCAAGTGGCACAAAATATCTCTCTCTGACAGTCACATTTCCTTGTTTTGGTGGTGAGTCCGGTCTGCCGCAGTGGTCGCCAAATGATTCCCGAGCGCGGCACCGCTGCTGCTCACTGCTCCCCTCCCAGGGGATGGATCAAAATCACACGGGGATGGGTTAAATACAGAGGACAAATTTCACCACACCCAGATGTGTGTGTGACGATCATTGGGACTCACCCATGCACATGCTTCACCACCTGTTACTGTGGATCATAACATCATCCAAGTAGGCAGCAGCAAACACAACATGACTGACTACTCAAGAATGTGATGTTTTCCCCTAAGATCCAGGATGCTCTTTATTTTTCCTTATTCTAGTTCCATGTTGATAACCTCAAGCGGTTTTGAGCCAAACAGGTCAGTCAACAGAAAGTATAGTCACCTACAGGAGCACGATTGCAGACATCACTACCTAAAAAGTTTTGAATCATGATCTTTCAAGATTTTGCTCAGCCTTGGCCATTTATTATAATTGATAATGGCTGAAACAGTGCTTTTGCCAAATGGATCACATACCACTGGCATACACCTTTGCTAATGTGGAGCTGATAGGAATGGTCCATTATGTCGTCTCGCGTAACATAAGCTATTTGCTGAGCAATGAAGGTACTATGAACGACCTAGTTAATTGCTAGCGGCATTTTGAAGCCATAGACTTCCTCTTCTAATTTCCTCTTCT
Organism: Syngnathus typhle; assembly: GCF_033458585.1. Taxonomy (NCBI): domain Eukaryota; kingdom Metazoa; phylum Chordata; class Actinopteri; order Syngnathiformes; family Syngnathidae; genus Syngnathus; species Syngnathus typhle. The sequence goes on from NC_083740.1 coordinate 19,545,449, forward strand.
GTCTGAATTTCACCACTCAGGATAGTAGGGTTATAATAGTGTACATAATAGTATATAATAGTTATAGTGTGGATGTGTTTAGAGAGATATAGTCATTACCCGCCCCTGGGACAGAATGATTGTGGACAGAGGACGACACAAAGAATGGACTAACCAGGGACAGAAATACATTTTTGTCTTTCCCTGTAATTGTCCTCAACCGGGTCAAGCACCAACTGACAGAAAAACACCCAGCCTGTCTTGTGTGTGTAATCCACCAATAGAGATTACATATGAAGTATCATGACATGCTGGTTGCCTTGTGCGTGTTGGGAGTGTTTATATACGGAGGGAGTGACTTACCTTTGCTTCAAGCGAATAGGAGGAGGAACTGTCCTCCTCTGGCAAAATAACGTCATTCTGGTGACCGATGGTGGTTGTGTTGGTTGACACTTAAACAGCTGTAAACAATTCAATCTATAGCACACACACCGGAATGCCATTGTAGTCTAACATTGTATTTTTATTTCACCATATACGCATGCATTGTGTGTGTGTGTGTGTTTTGTGTGTCAGTGTGCGTTTGTGTCTGTGTTTGTGTGTGTGTGCGCACGCGTATGCGTGTGTTTTAACTTTATTTGGCTGCTTCCGCCTTTTCATGCACATGCGTGTGATGGAAGTCTACCAAAATGAGCGTTTCCATTTTATCTCGCATGTGTAATCCGTATGTTTGAAACAAATGTGAATAAAAAATATAGTGAAATATTAGAAAAAAAAAAACCATCTTCAAGCAGGAGGTGGCAAAAAAAAGTGATTTTGCTGAAATCCTATTTTTGAGAGATTAAAAAACAATGACTGAAATAAGAGACTCCAAACCAATCTGGTAATATTTTATCATGAGTGGTAATTCTATTAATAATAATATTATAAGAATTATAATTAATAATATTTATCATGGGTGGCGTTTTGCCACACACTGTCACCTGCTAGTTTGTTGTTGCGTCTTCACTCTTGCCCCTTCCTGCCTTTGTGTCTCCCGTAACCACGGTATCACTGTTACCTGCTCCTTCTTGCCAACCCTTGTGTATTTAAATCCTGCCCGCCTGTCACACCCTGTCAGATCGTCTGCTTATGCTCCTGCTCTGTATCCATCTTGCTGTTCATGTCCTGTTTCATGTCCTGCATTCTCCCCAGTCGAAGTCACAGTCAGTATATGTTACCTGTTTCTGTTCCTGGTCCGAGTGGACTTATGTTAGCTGTCCGAGTGGAGTTCTGTTACCTGTCTGCTGTCCTTGGGGACTTGCGACCTGTCTGTAAACCTACTCTTCACTACCCCTTTTCTTGTCAATAAAGATTGGTCCAAGCACCATTTGGTTGCCCTAATTCGATCCTTGATGTGCTTGGATGCAATGCACAGTGGGACCCCGGTTAAAGTAAGCCTTTTTAAACCTAAACCTTTGGCAGTTGCCATATGGTAGAGATCAGGGGTCTCAAAGTCAATTTACCTGGGGGCCACTGGAGGTAGATAGAGTCTGGGGTTAGGCTGGGCCGCATTGGTTTTTATTATGCTTGGATAATTTTATTTAATGTTATCAAATTTAAGGACAATAATTATCAAACAGTAATAAATAAATACATAAGTAACATGATAGGCATGAAAATAATAATACAACAGATATAGAAAGCTGAAAAAAAACATAGTTGCTGACTAGAGAAATTTATCATTATTCACATGTCTGTATTAAAAGTTCTTTAACCTTGGAAGGAACATTGTTCTGAACATGGCTTCTGCCCACATTTGGTGTGATGGAGGAAGCAGTTGAGACCTTCAGTAGGGCTTGAAGACGCTCATCAGTAAGTCTGGACCTGTACTTGAAGTTCAAAGTATAACAGACCTTTTCGAACAAGTACTATACGTATGTGTTCACAAAAAGATACATTCGAATCAGCAGCGCACACAACCTTTCATATCACAATGGCGGCCCACACTGACATCAAACTTTCATGTTAAGGGGATGGCCACAAACTATTGTCCCTCAGGCCGCGAGTTTAAGACCACTGGTGTAGAGATGTGCACTCCACCATTTTTAAATGGTAAATAAATTGGGTGTCCCATCAGTTAGTCTATGACTTTTTTTCTGGACTGACGATAGACAGGGGGACGGAGATCTTCTGTCTGAAATTCTGTCTGAATGGAAGCCCTTTTCAATGGTGAAGATCCACGGCGACAGGGGATGATTAGTTCTTAACAGAATTTTAAAAATTGAAAGATTAAGATACATTTTTCAGGAAGTGACTTTCTATTGGTTAGCAGCTTTGTAAATGTGATGCGGTTAAAACCTTCGGTGCAGCTAACTTTAGCACTGGTGCAACCAAGAAAAAAGTTGAGCGCAGCAATGGAACCTGTGCAAAAAGATAACGTAGAGCTCTGAATGGTCTCCTCCGTCTCCACAAAACGGGGCGCTGTACCCCCCAGCTGCAAAGCAATGATTGACTCATTTACAGTTCCTCATGTGGCAGACTTGAACTGGTGTCAGTGTTCCTCAGACATAAAGCCCATGCGCTCATAAACGGCTTTCATCACATCTTTGAACCAGCTCTGTGAGAAGGCCGGGATGCTGAGTTCTTCAGTCTGCGCAGAGTAAACAAGCACACAACCCACTCTGCAGCAGACCACATGCCACTGCTGCAGACGCTGTTACCACAAATATGTCTGGGAAGGCGTGGGGGTCTTTTGCCGATGTTATCTCATGAAAGCGATGCTGGAGATGAGGGAGTTGGAGCTACATATACCAGGAAAGCTAGGTTTGCCACTCTGTCAAGGCCCGGAGTGCCTCCAACTGCTGCATGTTCACTGCTGCTACTTCCCGGCGCATTGCGGCAATCTCAGCCAGAAACTTGTGCCAATGTCCTCACCATGTGAGGTTGCTATGGATCTGTCAACCTATGTGTTGAGGCATACTCTATGCCTATGTTGATATTTCCTGACCTCTATATTCCCAGAGGCGTAAATACACAAAAACAGATAGATAGCGCGCAAAAAAAACAACTAAAAAAAAAAAACGAGTTGATGACTGAAACTTGATGAAACCTGTAAAAAAAGGTTACTTTTCATAATATTAGCAACAAGAGTGAAGGTACTATGACCATCCAGTGCATAAGAAAAATGTTTGTGGTGAAAACCTGCAAAAGCATTACAAAAGAATGTAAACCATTGGTAATAACATGGACATGGTGTACAGATGCAATTATGACAAGGATTTGTACCTAAATATTTGTTCTTATTTTCTTTTATCTATTCCTGTGCATAATCCCAATTTTACTATACTGTAGGACAAGGGTGTCAAGCACATTTCTGTCGCGGGACGCATTGTAGTCATAGTTTCCCTTGGAGCAGTGCTTCTCAAATAGTGGGGCGCGCCCCCCAAGGGGTGCTATTCCTGGGGGGGCGCGTGTGACCCTAGGGAACAGGCTTTTTTTTTGGCAGTACTATAATAAAGTGTAATTGCGGGTTTACTACAGCAGGGGGCAGTGGCGCTCTCATTGTTACTTCTGTCACGTTTGCGACAGTGCAACATTTTACGACTTACAAGACAAGTTAGGATAGTCACGGTGGGGAGGGGGGGCGCGAATAGATTTCTTCTTTCTAGGGGGGGGCGTAACAGAAAATAATTGAGAAGCACTGCCTTGGAGGGACATTATGACTGTCAACGCCTTATATTATTTACAGTATAGGCTACACGGCAAACTGATGAATAACTAGTTTTGAAATCAGAGGCTTATCAAAACTGTTCAAAATGTTTAAAAAAATGAATAGTAATAAAAATTGCTAGCAATGTTTCTGTTTGGAAAACATGGAGACAATTTATGATTTTGGTAATGACACATAGTTGATGCAAAATTTGTCTTGGTGGGCCGTATCTGGCCCCCGGGCCTAAAGTTTGACACCTATGCTGTAGGAGGTGCCCAACTGCTCAAGATAGACGGTAAAACAGTTATTATTAAAGAACAGTTTTAAGGTCAGAGGTTATCCGGAGAATGTCATGATTTTTAAAATCAGTCAAATTAGATACTAAGCCATGAACCGTTCTAACTTCTTACCACCATCTACAATAGCGTCACAAAAATGAAATTATGCCACCTAAATGAATTAAACTGTACAGAAAAATCACCACTTTAAATCAGGTAGGTTAAAACGTTTTGATCATAAGTGTGCTTTGCAATTTTCCAGTTGAGTGATTCAAGCAGCCAAAAGTATCATCAATGAACGTGTACTGTTCATGAACATTGATTTTAAGGGGACATGAGACACGGAGTTTATGGTGAAACATAACACATCTTCAAACTTGAAATGAGTTTCAAAGTCAACAGATCTTTGTTTTCATAGTGCAATAGAGTTGTGTAATTACACTTTCCTCAATTTAATAGAAAACAAGCCATGTTCAGCTGTTGTTTGACAGGCAATGACACCATTTCATTATATAGTGTTTGTTTTCTACAATACACGAAAAACATTTGTTTCCATGAATCTAATTTAACTGTCATACAGTATTTTAGCGCATCCATTATCCGAAACGCAGGACAAAATGTATTTGTTTCATGAAGATTTGTCAAGTACAGTGGAACCCCGGAACTCAACATATTCAGTTTTCAATGAAAAATGCCAGGAAATCTATGTCCTGGTTCTTGGACAAAGATTCAGAAACCTACCGGACTATTGTAAACAAAATAGAGTTCGTTCCACCTGCCGCAAGTCGGCGTTCGTTGGCGTTGTTGTTTGGCGGGTTGTAGACCACTCTAAGGCCGCACTGTACTAGAAGAAAAACACGGGTCCCAAGAAAGACGCAAGAGAAACGGAGAAGAGGAAAGTGGCGAGCGCAACGATCGAGTTGAAAAAGGCGATCAGACAAGTCTGAAAGAGGCCTTCGTGTGATGGACTTGGCATCAGAATTCAGAGTGCTGACCATAAGTTCATTTTTGAGAAATAGAGAGGCGAGAAACACTGCTAGTGTTGCATGGGGGGTTACAAGGGGTTTCTGGGCAGGTTCCAGTGTAAACAAACAAATAAAGGAAATTACTGACAAAAAGCAGCCACCAGATATTTTTTTGGGGGGGGGGGGGAATATATTCAGTGCCTCCTCAATGTCAAGGTATGTAGCTCTTAAGTTTACTGTTTTAATGATGCGTTTCTTATTTAATGTTTCTTGCATATTCAACTCTGCATATATTTGCTACACAATTGTGGTATAAAAAAGGCAACATCAGGCTAAAAACCTGCTGTCTGAGAACTGATTATTGCGTTTTCAGTTATTTCTAATGGGGAAAATTGCTTCGGAACTCATCCATTTCGCTTCTCAACGTTCCTTCTGGAACAAATTAGTTTCTACTGTATATGCACAACAATCCCTGTATTGCATTAGATGCATGTCCAAATGTCGATGATTTCTTTTCTCATGAACACCATATTTCTCTGGAGAATAAAGTGTAATGTTGTAATGATGCCAGCCACAGTGGCATTTGCATGTGCAGCCCGTGACCTAAAAGGAAAACACCTGTGTGAAGGGGTCTGTGTCCACACTCAGGAGAACCCAGAACGGTAGGTTACAGACATAAGGCACGTACTAAACAAACAAGAGCATGGGAGAGACAGAGATGGTGGAATCGAGTCTTGTGAAATGCCTCACTCAAGTTGCTATTTTTAGGACTTTCAACTTGCTTGCCAAAAACTTGACAGACTTAGGACTTGGTACCTAACTGACTCGACTTGACTTGGTCGGAAAGAAAGAAAGAAAGAAAGAAAGAAAGAAAGAAAGAAAGAAAGAAAGAAAGAAAGAAAGAAAGAAAGAAAGAAAGAAAGAAAGAAAGAAAGAAAGAAAGAAAGAAAGAAACTTAAGATGCGCTTAAGAGCACAGGCAAAAGGTAGCTCGAGACAATTTGCGAGAATAGATATGTCCTGCTACTACTGCCACTTAGTCTTTGCTGCACCAAGTTCGAGAAGTGCTGAGTGTCCTCTTGGAGATTTGGGGCCCATAATCCTTGGAGTTGATAATGAGAGATCAACCTAAATGATATATCAGTCATATAGGGAAACTTATGGTAACAGCAAAGGCATCAGTCTTCATTCCAAAATCCTGACATTTTTATTACCTTGCTTTTCTGGGGGACTATTTATAGTAAAGAAGTGCCAGAATTGCTGTAAAAAGAGGACTCTCCCAGTGACACATGATATATATATGTTGACGTTTTCAGTCATGTATTTATAAAAAAAAAAAAAAAGAAAGCTGTGTGCAGATGTTGCAGGATAAACACGGTGGAATCATCAAGAAGCAAAAGGAGGCAGATTAAATAAGATAGATAGATCATAATGAATAATAACCATCCATCCATTATCTGAACCATTTCTCCTCACGAGGATTGTGGGTGTGCTGGAAGCCATCCTAGCTGACTTTGGGCAGTAGGCAGGGTGTCCTCTGGTTTGGTTGCCGCAGGGCACACATAGACATACTCTCACATTCATACCTACTGACAATTTAGAGTCACTAATTAACCTATGTACCATGCATATCTTGTGTGTGAGAAACCCACAGCACCCAGAGGAAACCCACGCAGACACAGGGATAACATGCAAACTCCAGCGCCAGAATCGAACCCTGCACCTCTAAACTGTTAGACGGACGTGCTAACCAGTGGACCACTGTGCCACCCTTTTGAAGTATACTCTCCTGTTAAAATATTTACATAAAAGAGTGAAAGGAAAAGAAGTGATACAAATAATAACATATTACAAGCAATATAATACAAAATGTTTTTACCAATTCATCTCACACATAATGTATTACACAGCCATCAACAATTAAATCAGGTAAAACCCCCTAATGAATAGCAGAAATAAATATCATGGTCATTTGTGTAACTCAAGCACACCACACAAAGGGTCAGCTTGTTTCACAAGCATTTTGTAGAATATCCCAGATAAACCAATGCATTGTACTCTTCCAGGATATGTTGAAGACCAGTGTTTTGATTAACAATGTGAAAAGGGTGATGGTCAAAATGTAGCAGTGACACGCTAAAAATGAGTCTTCATCTCTTTGGCTCTCTGACCTGGTATAACCTTTTTTTGCTCTAATTGGTTTGCAATGAATTTTACCACTGTACTCAAGTTTGAGAACAAGTTAGTGTTTCTAAAGTCTTCCTCAAATTGTCATGTGAGAACAGAACCAGCAGCAATGTCATGCACATCAATAGGAAATGCTATTTTTAATAAGAAATCCAAATCTTTTATAGTCCAGTGAAACATGTGCTCTCTTGTCCAACCCTTTTTATGCTTTATTCATGCAGTCAGTCATAGGCTGATCAAGGTTGAGATACTGCGTGTTGTTGACATGACAAGGTTCATAATGTAGTATAATCTGATTTTGCATTGCAAAACAAGACGACAACCATAGAAAAATAAACAACTTTGACAGGACAGCAGATACAGTAAGCAGTTTGATGGCCTACCTCACAGAAACAATATTCTGTGGCAGCTCTCAATGTGAAGTTTGCATGGGTTCAGTTATTTTTATTTATTTTTTAATAAATGAAGAATGCGGATTTATATCTGCCCAAGATCTCCACAGTCCAAAACATCTAGGTTACATAAATTAAAGCACTAATGGAGAGGTGGTTCATTAGTTTTCCAAAGAGGGCATGTGAACAACATGAATTATTTCATATTAAGTAATTATGTTTATGGAGTAAATTGTGTTTTAATAAGATTTTACTTGTGTATATAAGTTGTATTAGGGAAGTAAAATACTGACTAAAATCATAAACAGTCATTAAAAATATCTCGTGTGCATCAGTTTATAGAGTCCTGCATTATGCACGTCATCCACGAACTTAGTGGTCGTTTCGAGTTGGATGGATGGATGGATGGATGGATGGATGGATGGATGGATGGATGGATGGATGGATGAGAACGTAAATTCATTCAGATTCATAAGGGTAACAAAGAGTGGTGGTCAGCATGTGGCATAAATATGAGCGCATTGTCATTTTCATGTTGCGGTAATGGATACAGTATCTTAAGCAATCTGTGAATTTTGTTAACATCACTGAAAATTTCTGCTTCATCCCCCAGAGATTCTGAAAATTTGACAAGAAATCTTTTTAACAAAAAAACAGTCAAACAATGGAACTGCAGCTCTGAACAATTGATAGGGCACATTGTTTTATCAGTTAAGTTGAATGTTTCAAATGTCTATGGAATTCAGAAGTTCTGTTCTCCAATTGGGTAATGTGAACAGCAACGGTGGCCGCCATACTACAGTGCCCAAAACATGTTGCATTTCCATTTCCGGTGGCCCTTCAAAACGACTCGAGTTAAAATGAATTAATGGGTTTATTTTCAAATACGCTCCTAATAAAAATCGTAAAACCAGTGAAAAAAGAATAGATACATTTGCATTTTAGAAGGTTCTAAGTACAGGTTCAAAATGCACAAAGACAAAATGGGAACAAGTGACCAAATGTTGAGAGCATGTGATTTATTAAAAAGTACAGTTTAACTGAAGTAGGCTGTTGATCAGCTGATCAGAAGTTTGAGCCCCCCCATTATTGTGAATTGTGGCATTGTCCTGCTGAAAAACCTTTACAATTACCACACAGATGAGGGCCCTCTGTCATGAGGGATGCCTGCTGTATCATCTCCTCATAGCCAGTTGCTGTGTGACAACCCTGCACAACGTGGAGCTTCACCAAACATGGGCTAATCAAAGGCGGAAGAAAGTTTTATTCTCTGATCAGAAACAAATAACTTTGATGGTCCTGATGGCTTCAACATTACTGTCTTGACAGAGAAGAGATCCCACCAGAGATGGTACATTGAAAAGTCGGAGGGAAATCATAATTGGTCTTCTTTTAAGAAAGAAAGAAAGAAAGAAAGAAAGAAAGAAAGAAAGAAAGAAAGAAAGAAAGAAAGAAAGAAAGAAAGAAAGAAAGAAAGAAAGAAAGAAAGAAACATTTAAAGGGGGTGATAATTTAATTTGTGCAAAACTGGCAACCCAATCAGCGTTGCCGATCAGAGCCGTGGTTGGAGACAGACTGCTTTCCCTACTACACCATCGGTGACCCATATTTTCTTGATAGGTTAATTACTCGGCCACCACAGTCCACAATTATTATAAATTTACACGAATATTTGCTTAAGCAAAAGACAGTTGTAACAAACATTTTAAAACTTGATGTTTTTTCTTCCCAGGTTATCCTGATACTCACCAAGCTGTACGACTTTCACATGGGCAGTGTCACTGAGAGCACTCTATGGAGGTGAGTGAAAAGCTTATTTTAATGTCTGAATTTTCATTATGTCCAAATGTGTACCACCAAAGCAAATGCCAAATATCAGATGTTTTAACTTTCCGCAGTATAATGGGGCAGATGTAATCTGTTACCAGGGGATATGCTTTTTGTGTTTATTATTAGTTGAATTGAACACATGAGAACTTATGAAAAAACAACAGTTGTAAACTTTAATTAGTGGAGAAGAGACTGCAGGCCATTTTCATCATGATGAAACACAATCAACTGTCATAAAACATTCTCCTAGGCTGGATTACATCAGCAGTTTGATGGCGCATAGATCATAGTCTGGAAATTATGTTTTGTTTTTGCACATGCTGAAAATGAGCCGTTGTGAGTCAGTGTCGGTTAGAAAGCGTTGACTGACTGCATAGCATGAGTCATTACAAGAAATGGGCATTATGTCCCAAGGACAGAATGATCCATCCATCCTGGACAGACACCCATTTTCAGAACATAACATAAAATAACAGAACAGAACAGAACAGAAATACTATTGTCTATGAACCTAACCTGGTAATATATTACCATCTGCTGGTCTTTTTGTGTCACTGCAAAAAAAGTGTGTGACCGTACGTTGAATCGATGTGAATAGTAAATCATACAGCTAATGAGGTTCCGATTCAGATTTGATTCTACACGAATTCAACTTCACAAGCAATTATGTGTGGATTGGGAGATTCACTCAGCATGTGCACTAGTTCAAGTGTAACCGTTTGTAAATCCAGTACAGGCTCAATTTTGCCGTTCGGAAATTCAAATTGCACTAAAAACAATGTACCATTGTATGCACTTGGCGCCCCGACTGGAGAAACTGTGTGCTGGCTTAATTAATGGGAGGGGACTCTTCCTCTCCAAACACTCGCATCTATCGATCGGTCGGTCGGTCGATGACACTGTTCTTCACTTCAATATCTTTGAATGATGTGCAGCTTTTCATCCATGTCTTCTTTAAAGAAATATTTTTGGGTGTTTTGAACCAATAGATCATGCTATAGATTGACTGTTTTTACTGCTAATAGAATTTTAGTTGGGTGTGATTGTGATTTTGATCTATCTATTGTGATTTTGATCTATCTATCTATCTATCTATCTATCTATCTATCTATCTATCTATCTATCTATCTATCTATCTATCTATCTATCTATCTATCTATCTATCTATCTATCTATCTATCTATCTATCTGTTGAAATTAGCTTGGGCAGATTTTTCTCATGCAGAGCTAGCCCTCATGCCGCCCCATATACTGCTAGACAGATGATGATCTTTCAAGACATTGCCAAACTGAAATACCCTCCAACCCATATGTCAACATGTCAGTTGAAGATTATTATAAAAAAAAATATTAAGAAAAGTTGATGCTGATAATATTGTTAGTTAATGCTCATCTGTTCCAACACTGCAGCTTTCCTTAACTTTTGGCTGTGACATGCTTCGGCTGACGCTTCAAAGTACTAGTTATTTCAATCTGAAAATTTGGCCAGAATGCCTACTAAGTCATTGGCAGAGAGTCTTGGTGTGGGGGTGGTTATTATGTTAATTAGCACTCCAGAGACCTAACTATTCATATTAGAAAATAAAAAAGTATTTTCTCATGTCCGCTGCAAGGCCTAATCAAAGCCATTATCTCAGTGTGTTGTATTAAAAACAAATAACCAGAAGGGAAAGGCTCGAAATTTGGTTGAAAGAAAAAACTAAAAGATGTTCCCAAAAATTACGATTTGAGACAAATAGAAACCAAAAGAAGTATAGTGCACAAAATTGAGAGGATTAAAGAAAATAAGTAATCTGCTGTAAATATGCACAATGGTTCACAGTTACCTCCACATATGTGAAAATGCACATGAATATGTATCCTGCAATCAAATTCAGGGGGGAAATGTAGGGCAAAGAGACATTTGGTTGCAAATTCTCAGCAACAGCCTTTTTCCTTTCATAAATCTCCCAAGGAACGTTGTGTTACATCAAAGGACCTCAGGATCAGGTCAAATTTCAGATCAGCTGTTTTCTCTATTGGAACTGTCAAATGAATACCGCGACCTTTAGAATTAATTATCATGCATCTTTTTCAAATATGCCTCCATATCTAAGAAAGAAATGATGGCAAGTTATTCATAGCTGACTTTTGATCAATTCAATAAACAGCTTGCACTCAGAGATGTTCAACCTTTATAATCTGACGTCTGGAGTCGAGGTTTTAAAAATGTATCAAAATTGTTAAACTTGTGTGCATTTGTGTGTAAATTATTGCCAACAACAGTGTTTTATGTACCGTATTTTCCGGACTGTAAGGCGGACCTAAAAACCTAAAATCTTCTCAAAAGCCGACAGTGCGCCTTATAGTCCAGTGCGCCTTATATATGGACCAAATTCCTAAATTCAAACTGGCCCAAAGCATTGTGTCATGAAATAAGCATAAGTGGCCTGCTGAAGACTATGAATCATGAATCAAAAATACTATGAATCATTATTTTGTGATTATAAAGTAATTTGTTGCATCTGAAGTTGAAATAAAAAAGATAAAATAGAGAATGATTTGATTTGGACTAAAAATCTGACATGATGCATTAATGGTGCGCCTTATAGTCCGGTGCCCCTTATATAAGGATTAAGTTTTAAAATGGGCCATTCATTGAAGGTGCGCCTTATAGTCCGGTGCGCCTTATAGTCCGGAAAATACGGTAGTTTATTCAATGTTATGGAAGAGGTGCCAGGTTGTGGATGGTTTGGTATTCTGACTCCCGATTGTTAAATGGATACGTTGATAAATTGCCATCATGACTTGTTTATTTGAACTTTAATCATCCAATCTGCCAAACAAGAGTCAATGGCAACGCTTGAATAGCCCAACAAACGGGACTTGGCACACTAAAGTGCATCCCTTAGTTAAAAAAAACATGCAATTCATGTAGCCAATATTTCCAGAACAGGAAAGTAATATCTAATGCATTTATAAATAAACAACTGTATATATAATAATAAATAAACTGTTTGTCTGTCTGTCTGCCCGTCTCTCCCTCCCTCTCCCTCCCTCCCTCCCTCCCTCCCTCTCTCTCCCTCCCTCTCCCTCCCTCCCTCTCTCGCTCTGTCCATCTGTCCCCCTCTCTCTCTCTCTCTCTCTCTCTCTCTCTCTCTCTCTCTCTCTCTCTCTCTCTCTCTCTTTCTTTCTCTCTTTCTCTCTATCTATCTATCTATCTATCTATCTATCTATCTATCTATCTATCTATCTATCTATCTATCTATCTATCTATCTATCTATCTATCTATCTATCTATCTATCTATCTATCTATCTATCTATCTATCTATCTATCTATCTATCTATCTATCAAATTACTAATTTAACACTGCATGAAAAGCGGGAACTTGGTGACAAACTCAAAACTTGCACACACACATACAATTCAGAGACCATCATTACCATGCAAGCTATCTTATTCATTTTGCCTTTACTATTGTTTCGCCCGAGGTGCGGCAAATGCAAAGCTGTATAATATGCTCTAAAGCAGGGGTCGAGAACCTTTTTGCCGGACAGAGCCATACATGCCCATATTTACAAGTATTTTTTTTTTCCCGTGAGAGCCATACCACAATTCATTCACATGCAAATTAAAGAGCACCGGTGACAATATCTCAATGCCTTACACCACTCGTGATAGGAAAGCTTGTTGAGTCTTCCTTCATCTTACCCGTATATTATTTGGTATATCATCACTGCAGAATATGTATTAAGTATGGACCAACTTCTCACTCTTGTAGTTTGATGAACAGTCTAACATGGTTGATGGGATCCACAACTTGAGATGCAATGATAAAAGCACAAAAACAGAGTTCTGTTGTGCCTCTTATATTTAACCTCTACTTCTTTTAGTAAAGACCACAAATCAGTGCCATGTCCATTTTTGAAACCAAGTTGGTTTTCAGAAATCTTGTAATCTTGGAGATTGCCTAATAAAATAATATCTGGAACTTTATCTCATATAGTACTTGCTAGAGCAAATGCCTTTCAGATGGAAATGTTCATTAAGCCCCCACCCCCCACCCAAAGGGCAAAGTTTAGTCAGCACCAAAACAATTGCATATAAAATTCTGTCTAGTCAAAATGCTGAAAGGCTAGTAACCAGTAGCCACAATTCAACTGTTTATCATCCAACCATCCATCCTGTTCATGGTCATAGGTGCTGCTGTTTATCTCAGCTGATTGTGTGTGTGTGTGTGGGGGGGGGGGGGGGTAGGTTGGAGTACACCGGAGCTTGTCGCCAGACAGCCTTCAGGGCATGTATTGAGACAGGCAACCATTTGAACACCATTACCAGGGTTAGGAAGATTACCTTTAAAGTGTATTCTGCTATAGTTAGTGCCATATTATTAAAGTAATGAAACTTGAATTCTTTATACTGCACAATTCAATTTTCTTGATACTGTAAAAACACATAAAACCTTACAAAATGTGTGATACTGCAGGGGCACGAATGATGAATCACGATATCGTGATTATATCGATATAGTGGTGGAACACTGGTAATATTTGCATTGTGGACATGTTATTTATTGTGCTCTGCTCAATCTGTAGCAATTATTTACTTACAAGTACATTGCTTGCTTTGGTTGCTCAGCCCTCAAATCTGAGGCCATGTTTGTGTGAAACTAAATGGAAAGAGAACAGAAGGAGGGATCTTGCTGTGTATTATCACTTCGTGACTTCTACTCTGCTACACAGTCTGAATGGGGTCACTTGCAGGTGAAGAGGAACATCCTCTAAAATTGCATCATTTTGCTAGGTATGCTCACAGGCGATATGGTATTTTACAGGTCAGTGCCTCTAATAAGTATCCAACTCTAAGAGACACCCACCTGCTTTCTGTGACCTTTGGCAATTGGACTTGCTATTTTCCTCCATACCTTACCATCATGACCTATACACTACAGAACATCTGATAAAATGCGCTACTCCTAAGTCCTTCTGATTGAGGTGATTCAAATCCTTAAATTCTCTTCACTGTACTGAATTCATAGAATCCATCCATCGACCCAAACCACCCACCCACACCTACCTCCCTCCCTCCCATCCATCCATCCATCCATCCATCCATCCATGCATCCATCTATCCATCCATCCATCCATCCATCCATCCATCCATCCATCCATCCATCCATCCATCCATCCATCCATCCCCCTGCAGCAACACCTGATTCAAATGATCAGGATTGTTATCATGCTCCTTCAGTTTTCTCTCTCTGTCTCTCTCTCTGTCTCTCTCTCACACTTTCTCTCTCTCACACTTTCTCTGTCTGTCTCTGTCTCTCTCTCTCTGTCTCTCTCTCTTTCTCTCTCTCTCTCCTCTCTCTCTCTCTCTCTCGCTCTCTCAAGGTCAGATCTGCTTAGAGTTGCCAACATGCGTCTGAAAATAGAAGAAAAGTAGAAAAGTTTGAGCAAACTACTCTTCATTGCTGCTTCTTTTACTTGTTATTTGGGAAACTTTATGTTCATGTCGGAGTTACACGGGACTGCCTCTGAATATGCTTATCATAAAGAAGAAAGGTAGCAGATAAAGGTACTGCCGAATCACCTAGGATGGCTCCCACTCACCTAGCAAAGCACTTTTATTTCCCTTGAAAAAGTGTTGAGTATATTTATTTATTCCCTGTGCTGAACCAAATGAATGCACACTGTCAAATGAGCGTGCAATCAAACAAGTGT
Organism: Syngnathus typhle; assembly: GCF_033458585.1. NCBI lineage: Eukaryota > Metazoa > Chordata > Actinopteri > Syngnathiformes > Syngnathidae > Syngnathus > Syngnathus typhle. The sequence goes on from NC_083740.1 coordinate 19,560,474, forward strand.
TCAGAGCTTGCACAGACTTCTTACATTTCCTGTGTGGCTTTTACAACTCTTCCTCCACTAAGTCAAGAGCTAGTCTTCAAAATATTTGTGACTTATATGTTGCAGGCAAGCAACTTACTGCTGTGACAGGGAAAGGAATTTTTCTTTTTAATATTGAGTCTGCATACACAACTCACAGTGAGCATCACATCAAGGGACTGTGGCAGATATGAATAAAAAGTTAAATCCAAAGTACTCCATCAAGATGTGGTTCAGGAATAAGATAGGAGGCTGCAGAGATTTTTATCAATCATGTTCTCCCCGGGCCCGCGTGGGTTTTCTCCGGGCTCTCCGATTTCCTCCCACATCCCAAAAACATGCTTGGTAGGCCGATTGAAGACTCCAAATTGTCCCTAGGTGTGAGTGCGAGTGCAAATGGTTGTTTGTCTCTGTGTGCCCTGTGATTGGCTGGCAACCGGTTCAGGGTGTCCCCCGCCTACTGCCCGATGACGGCTGGGACAGGCTCCAGCACGCCCGCGACCCCCGTGGGGACTAATGTGGTTCAGAAAATGGATGGATGGATGGATGAATCAATCATGTGAATGTAAAAAAAAAAAAGGTTATTTTTTTGTCCTAATTACAGTTACGTATATTAAATCATTAGTATTTGGTACAAAGGCTACTCGCTTGTATAATGTATTTGCGCTGTCAAAATTAAATGATTACTCAACAACTAATCGATTATAAAAGCAATCAACGACCATTTTCAGGAATTGAGTACCGTAATTTCCTGACAATAAGCCACTACTTTTTGCTCAAGTTTCGAACCCTGAGGCTTGTCGTCCGGTGCGACTTATCTATGGATTTTTCGTGATTTTTGTGATGACTTGATCACTTATACACTCATAAAAGGCTGTAGAATGTTGTTGTGGCACTGCTTTGCTGGGCAGAAGGATATGTGAAACGTCACTTGGGAGTTTTTTTTCATAATTTTTTTTACTGGTTCTTTTATCACAAACAAATTATTTAGGTTTCATTACCTGATATGTTTCGGCTATCGCTTCCGCCTTCATGTCAGGTAATGAAACCTAAATAATTTGTTTGTGATAAAAGAACCAGTAAAATAATTGACAATTGAAAACAAAATGAACATAGTACAACTTGTTTTGTTCATAGTTTGGCCGGGGGTGCGACCAATACTCAGGAGCGACTTATGTGTAGAAATTATTAACAAATTGTTATATCATTTCCCTTGTTATTTTCACATCAAACTACATGAGGGCGCTCTAGGCCTGTGGAATAATTTGAACTGCAACTGACGATGGGTCAGATGTAAGCCACGTAGAAGAGGAAGCGCTGCATCTTCTGCTTCCGGACTTAGTAGAGTTGTTTAAAAGTGACACAGAGGATGAAGATTTCATTGGATTTAGTGAGGGTACAAGTTGATCTGGTGCTTAGTGTATACACACCCATGTTAACTGACTAAATCGGAAGCAACTTGACATCCTCGCAGTAGGGCATTACGCATTTATGACATGATCAACTTTACAGATACATAAGGAATGAGTGTTAGCACTAAAACAACGGTGTTACAATGTTATATTTATCAGCTTTGTGTATTAATAAGAGTGTGGAGAGGACAGATTTTCACAAATGGGTGTCTGTCACGCGATGCGTGCAGGGGGAGCGGATGGAATACACAATAGTTCACGTGCGCACGCACGAACACACTTAGTTTGAAAGTTCAAGTGTGTTTGCACCACTTTGTCAGAGATGATGTCAATCCATGGATTTGGTGATCCCAGTGTAAGGACCTTTAAAATGAGACAAATAATTGGAGACAAACAACTATAAAGTCCATAAAGGTGAATTTTACTTGTGTAAATTACCAACACAAACATAACGATCGTTAGCTAGAGAGCAGGTTAACTGCAAGCATCCTTCGCTCCCATTGTTGAAAAACTAACTAAACCTCTGCAAGTAAAAGCAACAAGTTTCTCCACACCCGTCTGTTCCCCACTACCCCTGTCCCTGCAATAAACCCCTTTTTGGTCCAAGTCGCATTTGATTGCCCTCCTACATTTCAAGACACTCTCTAATAGAGAGACCTTGAACAGAAGAAAGACTCGCATGAGGAAGCTGTCTGCCTTGACCAAATGATCATTATAGAGAAATCCGAATGGAATAGAATTTAACAGATCAGGTATAAATCTTTATTTAAATAGCACTATCATAGCAGCTTTGGTGAGAAAGGCAATACGTAACTTTGAATAGAAAAATAAAAAACAAGTCAAATGCACAAAGGGCAACAGAAATCCTCTTCCTTCATTGGTTCACCCACACATTTCAAATGGTACCACATATGTCACCAGGACCACTATCTGTGGGGGCACAAAAGGGATTTATACATCTCAAACAGTAAAGGTCACCCGGATGTTGTCAGGGCTTACTCAATTGACTGTTTCCTTTAAACCTTCCTCCCCATGCACTCTACATATATGTTTGACAAATCAGCTGCAAAATAAAATACTACCGTTTTTTTCCGTGTATAGTGCGCAATATTTTACTAATTTATTGTCCTAAAATCTGGGGTGCGTATTATACATGGGTACAAAGAAAAAAAATTTTAATTTTTTTTTTTTTAATTTTTTTTTTTTTAAATAAAGTCATGGTACAACAAAACCAACAACAAGACTGACCGACAAAGTCGTGGAACAAAAAGACAGGGTGACATTACCAAAGACAGGAACAGAATGACAGTAACACATGCAATGATCCAACGGTGAGCGAGGGGCAGACAGGACTTAAATACAAAACACGTTACATCGATTGAGGTGACACAGGAAGAGCGGGGTGACACGAACAGAAACTATGGCAACCTAGACACATAGCAAAACTGGGGACGAGACATGACAAATCTCCCCCGAAATAAAACTCACCTTTCTTCTTGTTTGTTGTCAATCGCGCATCGCATTCAGCCATCCTGCCCAACACACTTAGTAAAATTCATAATTGACGACACATCGTTTGATGCGATGGTGCAATCCTCGATGGTGTGTTATTGTGTGAAGGCGAAGGCCTTCACACATATGTTATTCTACTTTTTTCACTTTATTGTGTGAAGGCGAAGGCCTTCACACATATGTTATTCTACTCCATTTACTTTATTATTGTGTGAAGGCGAAGGCCTTCACACATATGTTATTCTACTCCATTTACTTTATTGTGTGAAGGCGAAGGCCTTCACACATATGTTATTCTACACCATTCTCTATTATTATTGTGTGAAGGCGAAGGCCTTCACACATATGTTATTCTACTTTTTTCACTTTATTATTATTAGTGTGAAGGTGAAGACCTTCACACTATTGTTATTCCTGTCCTTTATTATTAGTGTGAAGGTGAAGACCTTCACACTATTGTTATTCCTGTCCTTTATTAGTGTGAAGGTGAAGACCTTCACACTATTGTTATTCCTGTCCTTTATTAGTGTGAAGGTGAAGACCTTCACACTATTGTTATTCCTGTCCTTTATTAGTGTGAAGGTGAAGACCTTCACACTATTGTTATTCCTGTCCTTTATTATTAGTGTGAAGGTGAAGACCTTCACACTATTGTTATTCCTGTCCTTTATTAGTGTGAAGGTGAAGACCTTCACACTATTGTTATTCCTGTCCTTTATTATTATTATTATTATTCAACATCTTCTGCCCACTTTTTTGACGCTTAACTACTTCCACATACTTCAACCGATTCACTCCATTCCACTTTTCACTTATTCCAAATATTCATGGCACGACTGCTCACATTTTTCTCATTCCAAAAATTTTCCGTTTTCGCATAATTCATAAATTTATGGCGATTTTTGCCCCATTCATTCTTAATGGCAGATTCAACATTTCACATTTACGTTGTTCCAGTTTGAAATTCACATCATTCAACACATTCAAATCACATTGGGGACATTCCCAAACTTCCCAAATTCAAAATTTTCACGTTTTCACTTTTAATATTTGCATAAAATTTTGCAAAATTTCATAAAATTTCCTTTTTCACTTCTAACTTCTACATTTTTCCACCGATTCCACTCGTTCCAACTTCCAACTATTCATCTTTTGCCTACCTATTCCACAACTTCCCACTTACCAAAAACTTCACATCTTTTATTTTGAAATTCAACCAAAATTCTCTAAAATTTCGTTTTTCTACTCTAATTTCTACATTTTTCAACCGATTCAACCCATTCCAACTTTCAACTGTTCATCATTTTTATACCTATTCCACAACTTCCCAAAAACTTCACATCTTTTATTTTGAAATTCACACCCACTTCCTTTTTCCCTTCTCATTTCTACATTTTTCAACCGATTCAACCCATTCCAACTTTCAACTGTTCATCATTTTTCTACCTATTCCACAAATTCCCACTTACCAAAAACTTCACATCTTTTATTTTGAAATTCACTCCCAATTCCTTTTTTCCTTCTCATTTCTACATTTTTCAACCGATTCAACCCATTCCAACTTTCAACTGTTCATCATTTTTCGACCTATTCCACAACTTCCCACTTACCAAAAACTTCACATCTTTTATTTTGAAATTCACACCCACTTCCTTTTTCCCTTCTCATTTCTACATTTTTCAACCGATTCAACCCATTCCAACTTTCAACTGTTCATCACTTTTTCTACCTATTCCACAACTTCCCACTTACCAAAAACTTCACGTCTTTTATTTTGAAATTCACACCCATTTCCTTTTTCCCTTCTCATTTCTACATTTTTCAACCGATTCAACCCATTCCAACTTTCAACTGTTCATCATTTTTTTTCCTATTCCACAACTTACCAAAAACTTCACATCTTTTATTTTGAAATTCACACCCAGTTCCTTTTCCCTTCTCATTTCTACATTTTTCAACCGATTCAACTCGTTTCAACATCATTCTGCAACATTCCTTAAATATTTATTCAACTTCTTCACCTTCACACGCAATTCCTTCAGGAATTGCAAATTCTAGTTATTATTATTATTATTCAACTTATTCCGCTCACTTTTTCGGCGCTTAACTACTTCCACATACTTCAACCGATTCACTCCATTCCACTTTTCACTTATTCCAAATATTCATGGCAACACTGCTTAGATTTTTTTCCTTCCAAAAATTTTCCGTTTTCGCAAAATTCCCAAATTTACGGCGAATTTTGCCCCATTCATTCTTAATGGCAGATTCAACATTTCACATTTACGTTGTTCCAGTTTGAAATTCACATCATTCAACACATTCAAATCACATTGGGGACATTCCCAAACTTGCCAAATTCAACATTTTCACGTTTCATCTTTTATTTTGAAATTCACACCCAATTCCTTTTTCCCTTTTCCCTTCTCATTTCTACATTGTCCAACCGATTCAACCCATTCCAACTTTCAACTGTTCATCTTTTCTCTACCTATTCCACAACTTCCCACTTACCAAAAAATTCACATCTTTTATTTTGAAATTCACGCACAATTCCTTTTTCCCTTCTCATTTCTACATTTTTCAACCGATTCAACCCATTCCAACTTTCAACTGTTCATAATTTTTCTACCTATTCCCCAACTTCCCACTTACCAAAAAATTCACATCTTTTATTTTGAAATTCACGCCCAATTCCTTTTTCCCTTCTCATTTCTACATTTTTCAACCGATTCAACCCATTCCAACTTTCAACTGTTCATCATTTCTTTACCTATTCCACAACTTAACAAAAACTTCACATCTTTTATTTTGAAATTCACACCCATTTCCTTTTTCCTTTCTCATTTCCACATTTTTCAACCGATTCAACTCGTTTCAACGTCATTCTGCAACATTCCTTAAATATTTATTCAACTTCTTCACCTTCACACGCAATTCCTTCAGGAATTGCAAATTCTAGTTATTATTATTATTCAACTTATTCCGCTCACTTTTTCGGCGCTTAACTACTTCCACATACTTCAACCGATTCACTCCATTCCACTTTTCACTTATTCCAAATATTCATGGCAACACTGCTTAGATTTTTTTCCTTCCAAAAATTTTCCGTTTTCGCAAAATTCCCAAATTTACGGCGAATTTTGCCCCATTCATTCTTAATGGCAGATTCAACATTTCACATTTACGTTGTTCCAGTTTGAAATTCACATCATTCAACACATTCAAATCACATTGGGGACATTCCCAAACTTGCCAAATTCAACATTTTCACGTTTCATCTTTTATTTTGAAATTCACACCCAATTCCTTTTTCCCTTTTCCCTTCTCATTTCTACATTGTCCAACCGATTCAACCCATTCCAACTTTCAACTGTTCATCTTTTCTCTACCTATTCCACAACTTCCCACTTACCAAAAAATTCACATCTTTTATTTTGAAATTCACGCACAATTCCTTTTTCCCTTCTCATTTCTACATTTTTCAACCGATTCAACCCATTCCAACTTTCAACTGTTCATAATTTTTCTACCTATTCCCCAACTTCCCACTTACCAAAAAATTCACATCTTTTATTTTGAAATTCACGCCCAATTCCTTTTTCCCTTCTCATTTCTACATTTTTCAACCGATTCAACCCATTCCAACTTTCAACTGTTCATCATTTCTTTACCTATTCCACAACTTAACAAAAACTTCACATCTTTTATTTTGAAATTCACACCCATTTCCTTTTTCCTTTCTCATTTCCACATTTTTCAACCGATTCAACTCGTTTCAACGTCATTCTGCAACATTCCTTAAATATTTATTCAACTTCTTCACCTTCACACGCAATTCCTTCAGGAATTGCAAATTCTAGTTATTATTATTGTGTGAAGGCGAAGGCCTTCACACATATGTTATTCTACTCCATTTACTTTATTATTATTATTATTATTATTCTATTTTATTCCCGCCACTTTTTTGTCCCGCTTCTTCTTCCACAAAATTCATCCGATTCACTCCATTCCACTTTTCACGTATTCCAAATATTCACGACATGAGCGCTTGTATTTTTCTCATTCCGAAAATTTTCCGATTCCGCAAAATTCCCAAAATTCCGACAAATTTTTCCCCATCCATTCTTAATGGCACATTCCACATTTCACAAAATTTCGTTTTTCACCTCTAACTTCTACATTTTTCAACCGATTCAACCCATTCCAACTTTCAACTGTTCATCTTTTGCCTACCTATTCCACAACTTCCCACTTACCAAAAATTCCAAATTTTCAAATTTGAAATTCAACCAAAATTCTCTCAAATTCTGTTTTTCTACTCTAATTTCTACATTTTTCAACCGATTCAACCCATTCCAACTTTCAACTGTTCATCTTTTGCCTACCTATTCCACAACTTCCCACTTACCAAAAATTCCAAATTTTCAAATTTGAAATTCAACCAAAATTCTCCAAAATTCAGTTTTTCCACTCTAATTTCTACATTTTTCAACCGATTCAACCCATTCCAACTTTCAACTGTTCATCTTTTGCCTACCTATTCCACAACTTCCCACTTACCAAAAATTCCGAACTTTCACATTTGAAATTCAACCAAATTCTCCAAAATTTCGTTTTTCCACTCTAATTTCTACATTTTTCGACCGATTCAACCCATTCCACATTTATTCCCTTTATTCATCTTATGCTTACCACATTCACTCCCATTCACCCCCACTTCCACTATGCTTACACAATTCAACCCTTGACCCCCAATTCCAGTGTGGCGGCCATCTTGGATGACCCTGAAGTGCCACCAATGAACCCAGAATGAACCGGAAGTGCCCCAAATCAAACCGAAAGTGACCCCAAATAGACCGGAAGTGACCTCAGGTAAACCGGAAGTGACCCCAAATCAAACCGGAAGTGACCCCAAATGTACCGGAAGTGACCTTTTTAGACCGGAAATGACCCCTAATAAACCGGAAGTGACCTCAGACGAACCGGAAGTGACCCAAATTAAACCGGAAGTGACCCAAATAAACCGGAAGTGACCCCAAATAGACCGGAAGTGACCCCAAATAGACCGGAAGTGACCTCTGGTAAACCGGAAGTGACCCTAAATCAAACCGGAAGTGACCACAAATGAACCGGAAGTGACCTTTTTAGACCGGAAGTGACCCCAAATAAACCAGAAGTGACCTCAGCTAAACCGGAAGTGACCTGTTTTAAACCGGAAGTGACCCAAATAAACCGGAAGTGACCCAAATTAGACCGGAAATGACCCGAATCAAACCGGAAGTGACCTTATTTCAACACTAAGTGCCCCAAATAGCTACAATTGCTAACTTTTTCGTTTTTTGTCCGATTTAACCCGTTTCAACATTTTTACCCCAAAAGTGAACCTCTTGAGGCCGTTTTTTGTTTTTTTTCCAAATTTAGAAAGATTTTGGCGCAATTGCTTTTTTTATTTTCCCATTCATTCTCTATGGGGATTCAACATTTGCTCTAACTTCTATATTTTTCAACTGATTCAACCCGTTCCAACTTTCAACTGTACATCTTTTGCCTGCCTATTCCACAACTTCCCACTTACCAAAAATTCCAAATTCGAAATTCAACCAAATTCTCCAAAATTTCGTTTTTCTACTCTAATTTCTACATTTTTCAACCGATTCAACCCATTCCAACTTTCAGCTGTTCATCTTCTGCCTACCTATTCCACAACTTCCCACTTACCAAATATTCCAAACTTTCAATTTTGAAATTCACCACAAATTCTCCAAATATTCTACATTTCTCAAGTAATTCAACACGTTTCAACATCGTTCGGCAGCATTCCCCGAAAAAGTTATTCATACATTTCGCCTTCACACGCAATTTCTCCAGAAATTGCAAAATTCTAGTTATTATTATTATTCAACTTCCGCTCACTTTTTTGACGCTTAACTACTTCCACATACTTCAACCTATTCACTCCATTCCACTTTTCACTTATTCCAAATATTCATGGCACGTCTGCTCACTTTTTTTTCCTTCCAAAAATTTTCCGTTTTCGCAAAATTCACAAATTTACGGCGAATTTTGCCCCATTCATTCTTAATGGCAGATTCAACATTTCACATTTACGTTGTTCCAGTTTGAAATTCACATCATTCAACACATTCAAATCACATTGGGCACATTCCCAAACTTGCCAAATTCAACATTTTCACGTTTTCATCTTTTATTTTGAAATTCACACCCAATTCCTTTTTCCCTTTTCCCTTCTCATTTCTACATTTTTCAACCGATTCAACCCATTCCAACTTTCAACTGTTCATCTTTTCTCTACTTATTCCACAACTTCCCACTTACCAAAAACTTCACATCTTTTATTTTGAAATTCAACCAAAATTCTCTAAAATTTCCTTTTTTCTACTCTAATTTCTACATTTTTCAACCGATTCAACCCATTCCAACTTTCAACTGTTCATCATTTTTCTACCTATTCAACAACTTCCCACTTACCTAAAACTTCACTTCTTTTATTTTGAAATTCACACCCAATTCCTTTTTCCCTTCTAATTTCTACATTTTTTAACCGATTCAACCCATTCCAACTTTCAACTGTTCATCTTTTTTCTACCTATTCCACAACTTACCAAAAACTTCACATCTTTTATTTTGAAATTCACACCCAATTCCCTTTTCCCTTCTCATTTCTACATTTTTCAACCGATTCAACCCATTCCAACTTTCAACTGTTCATCATTTTTCTACCTATTCCACAACTTCCCACTTACCAAAAACTTCACATCTTTTATTTTGAAATTCACACCCAATTCCCTTTTCCCTTCTCATTTCTACATTTTTCAACCCATTCAACCCATTCCAACTTTCAACTGTTCATCATTTTTCTACCTATTCCACAACTTCCCACTTACCAAAAACTTCACATCTTTTATTTTGAAATTCACACCCAATTCCTTTTTCCCTTCTCATTTCTACATTTTTCAACCGATTCAACCCATTTCAACTTTCAACTATTCATCTTTTTTCTACCTATTCCACAACTTACCAAAAATTTCACATCTTTTATTTTGAAATTCACACCCAATTCCTTTTTCCCTTCTCATTACTACAGTTTTCAACCGATTCAACTCGTTTCAACATCATTCTGCAACATTCCTTCAATATTTATTCAACTTCTTCACCTTCACACGCAATTCCTTCAGGAATTGCAAATTCTAGTTATTATTATTATTCAACTTCCGCTCACTTTTTTGACGCTTAACTACTTCCACATACTTCAACCGATTCACTCCATTCCACTTTTCACTTATTCCAAATATTCATGACACGTCTGCTCACATTTTTCACGTTCCAAATTTTTTCCGTTTTCGCAAAATTCACAAATTTATGGCGAATTTCGCCCCATTCATTCTTAATGGCAGATTCAACATTTCACATTAACGTTGTTCCAGTTTGAAATTCACATCATTCAACACATTCAAATCACATTGGGGACATTCCCAAACTTGCCTAATTCAACATTTTCACGTTTTCATCTTTTATTTTGAAATTCACACCCAATTCCTTTTTCCCTTTTCCCTTCTCATTTCTACATTTTCCAACCGATTCAACCCATTCCAACTTTCAACTGTTCATCTTTTGCCTACCTATTCCACAACTTCCCACTTACCAAAAACTTCACATCTTTTATTTTGAAATTCAACCAAAATTCTCTAAAATTTCGTTTTTCTACTCTAATTTCCACATTTTTCAACCGATTCAACCCATTCCAACTTTCAACTGTTCATCATTTTTCTACCTATTCCACAACTTCCCAAAAACTTCACATCTTTTATTTTGAAATTCACAATATTCCCTTTTCCTTTCTCATTTCTACATTTTTCAACCGATTCAACCCATTCCAACTTTCAACTGTTCATCATTTTTCTACCTATTCCACAACTTCCCACTTACCAAAAACTTCGCGTCTTTTATTTTGAAATTCACACCCATTTCCTTTTTCCCTTCTCATTTCTACATTTTTCAACCGATTCGACCCATTCCAACTTTCAACTGTTCATCTTTTTTTTTCCTATTCCACAACTTACCAAAAACTTCACATCTTTTATTTTGAAATTCACACCCAGTTCCTTTTCCCTTCTCATTTCTACATTTTTCAACCGATTCAACTCGTTTCAACATCATTCTGCAGCATTCCTTAAATATTTATTCAACTTCTTCACCTTCACACGCAATTCCTTCAGGAATTGCAAATTCTAGTTATTATTATTATTATTCAACTTATTCCGCTCACTTTTTCGGCGCTTAACTACTTCCACATACTTCAACCGATTCACTCCATTCCACTTTTCACTTATTCCAAATATTCATGGCAACACTGCTTAGATTTTTTTCCTTCCAAAAATTTTCCGTTTTCGCAAAATTCCCAAATTTACGGCGAATTTTGCCCCATTCATTCTTAATGGCAGATTCAACATTTCACATTTACGTTGTTCCAGTTTGAAATTCACATCATTCAACACATTCAAATCACATTGGGGACATTCCCAAACTTGCCAAATTCAACATTTTCACGTTTTCATCTTTTATTTTGAAATTCACACCCAATTCCTTTTTCCCTTTTCCCTTCTCATTTCTACATTTTTCAACCGATTCAACCCATTCCAACTTTCAACTGTTCATCTTTTCTCTACCTATTCCACAACTTCCCACTTACCAAAAACTTCACATCTTTTATTTTGAAATTCAACCAAAATTCTCTAAAATTTCCTTTTTTCTACTCTAATTTCTACATTTTTCAACCGATTCAACCCATTCCAACTTTCAACTGTTCATCATTTTTCTACCTATTCAAGAACTTCCAACTTACCAAAAACTTCACTTCTTTTATTTTGAAATTCACACCCAATTCCTTTTTCCCTTCTCATTTCTACATTTTTCAACCGATTCAACCCATTCCAACTTTCAACTCTTCATCATTTTTCTACCTATTCCACAACTTCCCACTTCCCAAAAACCTCACATCTTTTATTTTGAAATTCACACCCAATTCCTTTTTCCCTTCTCATTTCTACATTTTTCAACCGATTCATCCCATTCCAACTTTCAACTGTTTGTCTTTTGCCTACCTATTCCACAACTTCCCACTTCCCAAAAACTTCACATCTTTTATTTTGAAATTCACACCCAATTCCTTTTTCCCTTCTCATTTCTACATTTTTCAACCGATTCAACCCATTCCAACTTTCAACTGTTCATCCTTTTTCTACCTATTCCACAACTTCCCACTTACCAAAAACTTCACATTTTTTATTTTGAAATTCACACCCAATTCCTTTTTCCCTTCTCATTTCTACATTTTTCTACCGATTCAACCCATTCCAACTTTCAACTGTTCATCATTCTTCTACCTATTCCACAACTTCCCACTTACCAAAAACTTCAGATCTTTTATTTTGAAATTCACACCCAATTCCTTTTTCCCTTCTCATTTCTACATTTTTCAACCGATTCAACCCATTCCAACTTTCAACTGTTCATCATTTTTCTACCTATTCCACAACTTCCCAAAAACTTCACATCTTTTATTTTGAAATTCACACCCAATTCCTTTTTCCCTTCTCATTTCTACATTTTTCAACCGATTCAACTCGTTTCAACATCATTCTTCAACATTCCTTAAATATTTATTCAACTTCTTCACCTTCACACGCAATTCCTTCAGGAATTGCAAATTCTAGTTATTATTATTATTATTCAACATCTTCTGCCCACTTTTTTGACGCTTAACTACTTCCACATACTTCAACCGATTCACTCCATTCCCCTTTTCACTTATTCCAAATATTCATGGCACGACTGCTCACATTTTTCTCATTCCAAAAATTTTCCGTTTTCGCATAATTCATAAATTTATGGCGATTTTTGCCCCATTCATTCTTAATGGCAGATTCAACATTTCACATTTACGTTGTTCCAGTTTGAAATTCACATCATTCAACACATTCAAATCACATTGGGGACATTCCCAAACTTCCCAAATTCAAAATTTTCACGTTTTCACTTTTAATATTTGCATAAAATTTTGCAAAATTTCATAAAATTTCCTTTTTCACTTCTAACTTCTACATTTTTCCACCGATTCCACTCGTTCCAACTTCCAACTATTCATCTTTTGCCTACCTATTCCACAACTTCCCACTTACCAAAAACTTCACATCTTTTATTTTGAAATTCAACCAAAATTCTCTAAAATTTCGTTTTTCTACTCTAATTTCTACATTTTTCAACCGATTCAACCCATTCCAACTTTCAACTGTTCATCATTTTTATACCTATTCCACAACTTCCCAAAAACTTCACATCTTTTATTTTGAAATTCACACCCACTTCCTTTTTCCCTTCTCATTTCTACATTTTTCAACCGATTCAACCCATTCCAACTTTCAACTGTTCATCATTTTTCTACCTATTCCACAAATTCCCACTTACCAAAAACTTCACATCTTTTATTTTGAAATTCACTCCCAATTCCTTTTTTCCTTCTCATTTCTACATTTTTCAACCGATTCAACCCATTCCAACTTTCAACTGTTCATCATTTTTCGACCTATTCCACAACTTCCCACTTACCAAAAACTTCACATCTTTTATTTTGAAATTCACACCCACTTCCTTTTTCCCTTCTCATTTCTACATTTTTCAACCGATTCAACCCATTCCAACTTTCAACTGTTCATCACTTTTTCTACCTATTCCACAACTTCCCACTTACCAAAAACTTCACGTCTTTTATTTTGAAATTCACACCCATTTCCTTTTTCCCTTCTCATTTCTACATTTTTCAACCGATTCAACCCATTCCAACTTTCAACTGTTCATCATTTTTTTTTCCTATTCCACAACTTACCAAAAACTTCACATCTTTTATTTTGAAATTCACACCCAGTTCCTTTTCCCTTCTCATTTCTACATTTTTCAACCGATTCAACTCGTTTCAACATCATTCTGCAACATTCCTTAAATATTTATTCAACTTCTTCACCTTCACACGCAATTCCTTCAGGAATTGCAAATTCTAGTTATTATTATTCTACTTATTCTGCCCACTTTTTCGGCGCTTAACTACTTCCACATACTTCAACCGATTCACTCCATTCCACTTTTCACTTATTCCAAATATTCATGGCAACACTGCTTAGATTTTTTTCCTTCCAAAAATTTTCCGTTTTCGCAAAATTCACAAATTTACGGCGATTTTTGCCCCATTCATTCTTAATGGCAGATTCAACATTTCACATTTATGTTGTTCCAGTTTGAAATTCACATAATTCAACACATTCAAATCACATTGGGGACATTCCCAAACTTGCCAAATTCAACATTTTCACGTTTTCATCTTTTATTTTGAAATTCACACTCTATTCCTTTTTCCCTTTTCCCTTCTCATTTCTACATTTTTCAACCGATTCAACCCATTCCAACTTTCAACTGTTCATCTTTTCTCTACCTATTCCACAACTTCCCACTTACCAAAAACTTCACATCTTTTATTTTGAAATTCAACCAAAATTCTCTAAAATTTCCTTTTTTCTACTCTAATTTCTACATTTTTCAACCGATTCAACCCATTCCAACTTTCAACTGTTCATAATTTTTCTACCTATTCAACAACTTCCCACTTATCAAAAACTTCACTTCTTTTATTTTGAAATTCACACCCAATTCCTTTTCCCCTTCTCATTTCTACATTTTTCAACCGATCCAACCCATTCCAACTTTCAACTGTTCATCATTTTTCTACCTATTCAACAACTTCCCACTTATCAAAAACTTCACTTCTTTTATTTTGAAATTCACACCCAATTCCTTTTTCCCTTCTCATTTCTACATTTTTCAACCGATTCAACCCATTCCAACTTTCAACTGTTCATCATTTTTCTACCTATTCCACAACTTCCCACTTACCAAAAAATTCACATCTTTTATTTTGAAATTCACTCCCAATTCCTTTTTCCCTTCTCATTTCTACATTTTTCAACTGATTCAACCCATTCCAACTTTCAACTGTTCATCATTTTTCTACCTATTCCACAACTTCCCCCTTACCAAAAACTTCACATCTTTTATTTTGAAATTCACACCCACTTCCTTTTTCCCTTCTCATTTCTACATTTTTCAACCGATTCAACCCATTCCAACTTTCAACTGTTCATCATTCTTCTACCTATTCCACAACTTCCGACTTACCAAAAACTTCACATCTTTTATTTTGAAATTCACACCCAATTCCTTTTTCCCTTCTCATTTCTACATTTTTCAACCGATTCAACCCATTCCAACTTTCAACTGTTCATCATTTTTCTACCTATTCCACAAGTTCCCACTTACCAAAAAATTCACATCTTTTATTTTGAAATTCACGCCCAATTCCTTTTTCCCTTCTCATTTCTACATTTTTCAACCGATTCAACCCATTCCTACTTTCAACTGTTCATCTTTTCTCTACCTATTCAACAACTTCCCACTTACCAAAAACTTCACTTCTTTTATTTTGAAATTCACACCCAATTCCTTTTTCCCTTCTCATTTCTACATTTTTCAACCGATTCAACCCATTCCAACTTTCAACTGTTCATCTTTTTTCTACCTATTCCACAACTTACCAAAAATTTCACATCTTTTATTTTGAAATTCACACCCAATTCCTTTTTCCCTTCTCATTTCTACATTTTTCAACCGATTCAACTCGTTTCAACATCATTCTGCAACATTCCTTAAATATTTATTCAACTTCTTCACCTTCACACGCAATTCCTTCAGGAATTGCAAATTCTAGTTATTATTCTACTTATTCTGCCCACTTTTTCGGCGCTTAACTACTTCCACATACTTCAACCGATTCACTCCATTCCACTTTTCACTTATTCCAAATATTCATGGCAACACTGCTTAGATTTTTTTCCTTCCAAAAATTTTCCGTTTTCGCAAAATTCACAAATTTACGGCGATTTTTGCCCCATTCATTCTTAATGGCAGATTCAACATTTCACATTTATGTTGTTCCAGTTTGAAATTCACATAATTCAACACATTCAAATCACATTGGGGACATTCCCAAACTTGCCAAATTCAACATTTTCACGTTTTCATCTTTTATTTTGAAATTCACACTCTATTCCTTTTTCCCTTTTCCCTTCTCATTTCTACATTTTTCAACCGATTCAACCCATTCCAACTTTCAACTGTTCATCTTTTCTCTACCTATTCCACAACTTCCCACTAACCAAAAACTTCACATCTTTTATTTTGAAATTCAACCAAAATTCTCTAAAATTTCCTTTTTTCTACTCTAATTTCTACATTTTTCAACCGATTCAACCCATTCCAACTTTCAACTGTTCATAATTTTTCTACCTATTCAACAACTTCCCACTTATCAAAAACTTCACTTCTTTTATTTTGAAATTCACACCCAATTCCTTTTTCCCTTCTCATTTCTACATTTTTCAACCGATCCAACCCATTCCAACTTTCAACTGTTCATCATTTTTCTACCTATTCAACAACTTCCCACTTATCAAAAACTTCACTTCTTTTATTTTGAAATTCACACCCAATTCCTTTTTCCCTTCTCATTTCTACCTTTTTCAACCGATTCAACCCATTCCAACTTTCAACTGTTCATCATTTTTCTACCTATTCCACAACTTCCCACTTACCAAAAAATTCACATCTTTTATTTTGAAATTCACTCCCAATTCCTTTTTCCCTTCTCATTTCTACATTTTTCAACTGATTCAACCCATTCCAACTTTCAACTGTTCATCATTTTTCTACCTATTCCACAACTTCCCCCTTACCAAAAACTTCACATCTTTTATTTTGAAATTCACACCCACTTCCTTTTTCCCTTCTCATTTCTACATTTTTCAACCGATTCAACCCATTCCAACTTTCAACTGTTCATCATTCTTCTACCTATTCCACAACTTCCCACTTACCAAAAACTTCACATCTTTTATTTTGAAATTCACACCCAATTCCTTTTTCCCTTCTCATTTCTACATTTTTCAACCGATTCAACCCATTCCAACTTTCAACTGTTCATCATTTTTCTACCTATTCCACAAGTTCCCACTTACCAAAAAATTCACATCTTTTATTTTGAAATTCACGCCCAATTCCTTTTTCCCTTCTCATTTCTACATTTTTCAACCGATTCAACCCATTCCAACTTTCAACTGTTCATCTTTTCTCTACCTATTCAACAACTTCCCACTTACCAAAAACTTCACTTCTTTTATTTTGAAATTCACACCCAATTCCTTTTTCCCTTCTCATTTCTACATTTTTCGACCGATTCAACCCATTCCAACTTTCAACTGTTCATCTTTTTTCTACCTATTCCACAACTTACCAAAAATTTCACATCTTTTATTTTGAAATTCACACCCAATTCCTTTTTCCCTTCTCATTTCTACATTTTTCAACCGATTCAACTCGTTTCAACATCATCTGCAACATTCCTTAAATATTTATTCAACTTCTTCACCTTCACACGCAATTCCTTCAGGAATTGCAAATTCTAGTTATTATTGTGTGAAGGCGAAGGCCTTCACACATATGTTATTCTACACCATTCTCTATTATTATTATTATTATTGTGTGAAGGCGAAGGCCTTCACACATATGTTATTCTACACCATTCTCTATTATTGTGTGAAGGCGAAGGCCTTCACACATATGTTATTCTACACCATTCTCTATTATTGTGTGAAGGCGAAGGCCTTCACACATATGTTATTCTACACCATTCTCTATTATTGTGTGAAGGCGAAGGCCTTCACACATATGTTATTCTACACCATTCTCTATTATTATTATTATTATTATTCTTCTATTTTATTCTCCACACTTTTTCGACACGTTTCATCTTCCACATAATTCATCCGATTCACTCCATTCCACTTTTCACGTATTCCAAATATTCACGCGACGAGCGCTTCCATTTTTCTCGTTCCGAAAATTTACCGATTCCGCAAAATTCCCAAAATTCCGACAAATTTTTCCCCATTCATTCTTAATGGCACATTCTACATTTCACATTTACGTCGTTCCAATTTCAAATTCACATCATTCAACACATTCTAATCACATTCGGAAGGATTCTCGACATTCCCAAAATTCCCAAATTCGAAAATTTCACGTTTTCACGTTAAAAATTCCGACAAATTTTCACAAAATTTCGTTTTTCACCTCTAACTTCTACATTTTTCAACCGATTCAACTCGTTCAAACTTTCAACTGTTCATCCTTTGCCTACCTATTCCACAACGTCCCACTTACCAAAAACTTCACATCTTTTATTTTGAAATTCAACCAAAATTCTCTAAAATTTCGTTTTTCTACTCTAATTTCTACATTTTTCAACCGATTCAACCCATTCCAACTTTCAACTGTTCATTATTTTTCTACCGATTCCACAACTTCCCACTTACCAAAAGCTTCACATCTTTTATTTTGAAATTCACACCCAATTCCCTTTCCCTTCTCATTTCTACATTTTTCAACCGATTCAACCCATTCCAACTTTCAACTGTTCATCATTTTTCGACCTATTCCACAACTTCCCATTTACCAAAAACTTCACATCTTTTATTTTGAAATTCACACCCAATTCCCTTTTCCCTTCTCATTTCTACATTTTTCAACCGATTCAACCCATTCCAACTTTCAACTGTTCATCATTTTTCTACCTATTCCACAACTTCCCACTTACCAAAAATTTCACATCTTTTATTTTGAAATTCAACCAAGATTCTCTCAAATTCCGTTTTTGTACTCTAATTTCTACATTTTTCAACCGATTCAACCCATTCCAACTTTCAACTGTTCATCATGTTTCTACCTATTCCACAACTTCCCAAAAACTTCACATCTTTTATTTTGAAATTCACACCCAATTCCTTTTTCCCTTCTCATTTCTACATTTTTCAACCGATTCAACCCATTCCAACTTTCAACTGTTCATCATTTTTCTACCTATTCCACAACTTCCCACTTACCAAAAACTTCAATTCTTTTATTTTGAAATTCACACCTAATTCCCTTTTCCCTTCTCATTTCTACATTTTTCAACCGATTCAACCCATTCCAACTTTCAACTGTTCATCATTTTTCTACCTATTCCACAACTTCCCACTTACCAAAAACTTCACATCTTTTATTTTGAAATTCACACCCAATTCCCTTTTCCCTTCTCATTTCTACATTTTTCAACCGATTCAACCCATTCCAACTTTCAACTGTTCATCATTTTTCGACCTATTCCACAACTTCCCACTTACCAAAAACTTCACATCTTTTATTTTGAAATTCACACCCAATTCCCTTTTCCCTTCTCATTTCTACATTTTTCAACCGATTCAACCCATTCCAACTTTCAACTGTTCATCATTTTTCGACCTATTCCACAACTTCCCAAAACCTTCACATCTTTTATTTTGAAATTCACACCCAATTCCTTTTTCCCTTCTCATTTCTACATTTTTCAACCAATTCAACCCATTCCAACTTTCAACTGTTCATCATTTTTCGACCTATTCCACAACTTCCCACTTACCAAAAACTTCACATCTTTTATTTTGAAATTCGCCACAAATTCTCCAAATATTCTACATTTCTCAAGTAATTCAACACGTTTCAACATCGTTCGGCAGCATTCCCCGAAGAAGTTATTCATACATTTCGCCTTCACACGCAATTTCTCCAGAAATTGCAAAATTCTAGTTATTATTATTATTCTCTTTTATTCTCCACACTTTTTTGTCCAGTTTCATCTTCCGCATAATTCATCCGATTCACTCCATTCCACTTTTCACGTATTCCAAATATTCACGCGATGAGCGCTTGTATTTTTCTCGTTGCGAAAATTTACCGATTCCGCAAAATTCCCAAAATTCCGACAAATTTTTCCCCATTCATTCTTAATGGCACATTCGACATTTCACAAAATTTCGTTTTTCACCTCTACCTTCTACATTTTTCAACCGATTCAACCCATTCCAACTTTCAACTGTTCATCTTTTGCCTACCTATTCCACAACTTCCCATTTACTAAAAATTCCAAATTTTCAAATTTGAAATTCAACCAAAATTCTCTCTAATTCCGTTATTCCACTCTAATTTCTACATTTTTCAACCGATTCAACCCATTCCAACTTTCAACTGTTCATCTTTTGCCTACCTATTCCACAACTTCCCACTTACCAAAAATTCCAAATTCTCAAATTTGAAATTCAACCAAAATTCTCTAAAATTTCGTTTTTCTACTCTAATTTCTACATTTTTCGACCGATTCAACCCATTCCAAATGCATTCACCTTATGCTTCCCACATTCACTCCCATTCACCCCCACTTCCACTACGCTTACACATTCAACCCTTGACCCCCAATTCCAGTGTGGCGGCCATCTTGGATTGACCCTCAAGTGCCCCCAATGAACCCAAAATGAACCGGAAGTGCCCCAAATCAAACCGAAAGTGACCCCAAATAGACCGGAAGTGACCTCAGGTAAACCGGAAGTGACCCCAAATCAAACCGGAAGTGACCCCAAACGTACCGGAAGTGACCTTTTTAGACCGGAAATGACCCCTAATAAACAGGAAGTGACCTCAGACGAACCGGAAGTGACCCAAATTAAACCGGAAGTGACCCAAATAAACCGGAAGTGACCCCAAATAGACCGGAAGTGACCTCTGGTAAACCGGAAGTGACCCTAAATCAAACCGGAAGCGACCCCAAATGAACCGGAAGTGACCTTTTTAGACCGGAAGTGACCCCAAATAAACCGGAAGTGACCTCAGCTAAACCGGAAGTGACCTGTTTTAAACCGGAAGTGACCCAAATAAACCGGAAGTGACCCAAACTAGACCGGAAGTGACCCGAATCAAACCGGAAGTGACCTTATTTCAACACTGAGTGGCCCAAATAGCTACATTTGCGCTAACCTTTTCGTTTTTTGTCTGATTTAACCCGTTTCAACATTTTTACCCCAAAAGTGAATCTCCTGAGGCCGTTTTTTTTGTTTTGTTCCAAATTTAGAAAGATTTTGGCGCAATTGCTTTTTTTTATTTTCCCATTCATTCTCTATGGGGATTCAACATTTGCTCTAACTTCTACATTTTTTAACTGATTCAACCCGTTCCAACTTTCAACTGTACATCTTTTGCCTACCTATTCCACAACTTCCCACTTACCAAAAATTCCAAATTCGAAATTCAACCAAATTCTCCAAAATTTCGTTTTTCTACTCTAATTTCTACATTTTTCAACCGATTCAACCCATTCCAACTTTCAACTGTTCATCTTTTGCCTACCTATTCCACAACTTCCCACTTACCAAATATTCCAAACTTTCAATTTTGAAATTCACCACAAATTCTCCAAATATTCTACATTTCTCAAGTAATTCAACACGTTTCAACATCATTCGGCAGCATTCCCCGAAAAAGTTATTCATACATTTCGCCTTCACACGCAATTTCTCCAGAAATTGCAAAATTCTAGTTATTATTATTATTATTCTCTACGTTTCTCCACACTTTTTTGACACGTTTCATCTTCCACATAATTCATCCGATTCACTCCATTCCACTTTTCACGTATTCCAAATATTCACGCGACGAGCGCTTGTATTTTGCTCGTTCCGAAAATTTTCCGATTCCGCAAAATTCCCAAAATTCCGACAAATTTTTCCCCATTCATTCTTAATGGCACATTCGACATTTCACATTTACGTCGTTCCAATTTGAAATTCACATCATTCAGCACATTCTAATCACATTCGGAAGGATTCTCGACATTCCCAAAATTCCCAAATTCGAAAATTTCACGTTTTCACGTTAAAAATTCCGACAAATTTTCACAAAATTTCGTTTTTCACCTCTAACTTCTACATTTTTTAACCGATTCAACTCGTTCCAACTTTCAACTGTTCATCTTTTGCCTACCTATTCCACAACGTCCCACTTACCAAAAACTTCACATCTTTTATTTTGAAATTCAACCAAAATTCTCTAAAATTTCGTTTTTCTACTCTAATTTCTACATTTTTCAACCGATTCAACCCATTCCAACTTTCAACTGTTCATTATTTTTCTACTGATTCCACAACTTCCCACTTACCAAAAGCTTCACATCTTTTATTTTGAAATTCACACCCAATTCCTTTTCCCTTCTCATTTCTACATTTTTCAACCGATTCAACCCATTCCAACTTTCAACTGTTCATCATTTTTCTACCTATTCCACAACTTCCCACTTACCAAAAACTTCACATCTTTTATTTTGAAATTCACACCCAATTCTCCAATATTTCCGTTTCTCCTTCTCATTTCTACATTTTTCAACCGATTCAACCCATTCCAACTTTCAACTGTTCATCATTTTTCTACCTATTCCACAACTTCCCACTTACCAAAAACTTCACATCTTTTATTTTGAAATTCACACCCAATTCCTTTTTCCCTTCTCATTTCTACATTTTTCAACAGATTCAACCCATTCCAAATTTATTCACTTAATTCACCTTATTCTTCCCACATTCACTCCCATTCACCCCCACTTCCACTATGCTTACACAATTCAACCCTTGACCCCCAATTCCAGTGTGGCGGCCATCTTGGATGACCCTGAAGTGCCACCAATGAACCCAGAATGAACCGGAAGTGGCCCAAATCAAACCGAAAGTGACCCCAAATAGACCGGAAGTGACCTCAGGTAAACCGGAAGTGACCCCAAATCAAACCGGAAGTGACCCCAAATGTACCGGAAGTGACCTTTTTAGACCGGAAATGACCCCTTATAAACCGGAAGTGACCTCAGACGAACCGGAAGTGACCCAAATAAACCGGAAGTGACCCCAAATAGACCGGAAGTGACCCCAAATAGACCGGAAGTGACCTCTGGTAAACCGGAAGTGACCCCAAATCAAACCGGAAGTGACCACAAATGAACCGGAAGTGACCTTTTTAGACCGGAAGTGACCCCAAATAAACCGGAAGTGACCTCAGCTAAACCGGAAGTGGCCTGTTTTAAACCGGAAGTGACCCAAATAAACCGGAAGTGACCCAAATTAGACCGGAAATGACCCGAATCAAGCCGGAAGTGACCTTATTTCAACACTAAGTGCCCCAAATAGCTACATTTGCGCTAACGTCTTCGTTTATTGTCCGATTTAACCCGTTTCAACATTTTTATCCCAAAAGTGAACCTCCTGAGGCCGTTTTTTTTGTTTTGTTCCAAATTTAGAAAGATTTTGGCGCAATTGCTTTTTCTTATTTTCCCATTCATTCTCTATGGGGATTCAACATTTGCTCTAACTTCTACATTTTTTAACTGATTCAACCCGTTCCAACTTTCAACTGTTCATCTTTTGCCTACCTATTCCACAACTTCCCACTTACCAACAATTCCAAATTTAAAATTCAACCAAATTCTCCAAAATTTCGTTTTTCTACTCTAACTTCTAAATTTTTCTACCGATTCAACCCATTCCAACTTTCAACTGTTCATCTTTTGCCTACCTATTCCACAACTTCCCACTTACCAAATATTCCAAACTTTCAATTTTGAAATTCACCACAAATTCTCCAAATATTCTACATTTCTCAAGTAATTCAACACGTTTCAACATCGTTCGGCAGCATTCCCCGAAAAAGTTATTCATACATTTCGCCTTCACACGCAATTTCTCCAGAAATTGCAAAATTCTAGTTAGTGTGAAGGTGAAGACCTTCACACTATTGTTATTCCTGTCCTTTATTATTAGTGTGAAGGTGAAGACCTTCACACTATTGTTATTCCTGTCCTTTATTATTATTATTATTATTATTCAACTTATTCCGCTCACTTTTTCGGCGCTTAACTACTTCCACATACTTCAACCGATTCACTCCATTCCACTTTTCACTTATTCCAAATATTCATGGCAACACTGCTTAGATTTTTTTCCTTCCAAAAATTTTCCGTTTTCGCAAAATTCCCAAATTTACGGCGAATTTTGCCCCATTCATTCTTAATGGCAGATTCAACATTTCACATTTACGTTGTTCCAGTTTGAAATTCACATCATTCAACACATTCAAATCACATTGGGGACATTCCCAAACTTGCCAAATTCAACATTTTCACGTTTCATCTTTTATTTTGAAATTCACACCCAATTCCTTTTTCCCTTTTCCCTTCTCATTTCTACATTGTCCAACCGATTCAACCCATTCCAACTTTCAACTGTTCATCTTTTCTCTACCTATTCCACAACTTCCCACTTACCAAAAAATTCACATCTTTTATTTTGAAATTCACGCACAATTCCTTTTTCCCTTCTCATTTCTACATTTTTCAACCGATTCAACCCATTCCAACTTTCAACTGTTCATAATTTTTCTACCTATTCCCCAACTTCCCACTTACCAAAAAATTCACATCTTTTATTTTGAAATTCACGCCCAATTCCTTTTTCCCTTCTCATTTCTACATTTTTCAACCGATTCAACCCATTCCAACTTTCAACTGTTCATCATTTCTTTACCTATTCCACAACTTAACAAAAACTTCACATCTTTTATTTTGAAATTCACACCCATTTCCTTTTTCCTTTCTCATTTCCACATTTTTCAACCGATTCAACTCGTTTCAACGTCATTCTGCAACATTCCTTAAATATTTATTCAACTTCTTCACCTTCACACGCAATTCCTTCAGGAATTGCAAATTCTAGTTATTATTATTATTATTCTACTTATTCTGCCCACTTTTTCGGCGCTTAACTACTTCCACATACTTCAACCGATTCACTCCATTCCACTTTTCACTTATTCCAAATATTCATGGCAACACTGCTTAGATTTTTTTCCTTCCAAAAATTTTCCGTTTTCGCAAAATTCACAAATTTACGGCGATTTTTGCCCCATTCATTCTTAATGGCAGATTCAACATTTCACATTTATGTTGTTCCAGTTTGAAATTCACATAATTCAACACATTCAAATCACATTGGGGACATTCCCAAACTTGCCAAATTCAACATTTTCACGTTTTCATCTTTTATTTTGAAATTCACACTCTATTCCTTTTTCCCTTTTCCCTTCTCATTTCTACATTTTTCAACCGATTCAACCCATTCCAACTTTCAACTGTTCATCTTTTCTCTACCTATTCCACAACTTCCCACTTACCAAAAAGTTCACATCTTTTATTTTGAAATTCAACCAAAATTCTCTTAAATTTCCTTTTTTCTACTCTAATTTCTACATTTTTCAACCGATTCAACCCATTCCAACTTTCAACTGTTCATAATTTTTCTACCTATTCAACAACTTCCCACTTATCAAAAACTTCACTTCTTTTATTTTGAAATTCACACCCAATTCCTTTTCCCCTTCTCATTTCTACATTTTTCAACCGATCCAACCCATTCCAACTTTCAACTGTTCATCATTTTTCTACCTATTCAACAACTTCCCACTTATCAAAAACTTCACTTCTTTTATTTTGAAATTCACACCCAATTCCTTTTTCCCTTCTCATTTCTACATTTTTCAACCGATTCAACCCATTCCAACTTTCAACTGTTCATCATTTTTCTACCTATTCCACAACTTCCCACTTACCAAAACATTCACATCTTTTATTTTGAAATTCACTCCCAATTCCTTTTTCCCTTCTCATTTCTACATTTTTCAACTGATTCAACCCATTCCAACTTTCAACTGTTCATCATTTTTCTACCTATTCCACAACTTCCCCCTTACCAAAAACTTCACATCTTTTATTTTGAAATTCACACCCACTTCCTTTTTCCCTTCTCATTTCTACATTTTTCAACCGATTCAACCCATTCCAACTTTCAACTGTTCATCATTTTTCTACCTATTCCACAACTTCCCACTTACCAAAAACTTCACATCTTTTATTTTGAAATTCACACCCAATTCCTTTTTCCCTTCTCATTTCTACATTTTTCAACCGATTCAACCCATTCCAACTTTCAACTGTTCATCATTTTTCTACCTATTCCACAAGTTCCCACTTACCAAAAAATTCACATCTTTTATTTTGAAATTCACGCCCAATTCCTTTTTCCCTTCTCATTTCTACATTTTTCAACCGATTCAACCCATTCCTACTTTCAACTGTTCATCTTTTCTCTACCTATTCAACAACTTCCCACTTACCAAAAACTTCACTTCTTTTATTTTGAAATTCACACCCAATTCCTTTTTCCCTTCTCATTTCTACATTTTTCAACCGATTCAACCCATTCCAACTTTCAACTGTTCATCTTTTTTCTACCTATTCCACAACTTACCAAAAATTTCACATCTTTTATTTTGAAATTCACACCCAATTCCTTTTTCCCTTCTCATTTCTACATTTTTCAACCGATTCAACTCGTTTCAACATCATTCTGCAACATTCCTTAAATATTTATTCAACTTCTTCACCTTCACACGCAATTCCTTCAGGAATTGCAAATTCTAGTTATTATTCAACTTATTCCGCTCACTTTTTCGGCGCTTAACTACTTCCACATACTTCAACCGATTCACTCCATTCCACTTTTCACTTATTCCAAATATTCATGGCAACACTGCTTAGATTTTTTTCCTTCCAAAAATTTTCCGTTTTCGCAAAATTCCCAAATTTACGGCGAATTTTGCCCCATTCATTCTTAATGGCAGATTCAACATTTCACATTTACGTTGTTCCAGTTTGAAATTCACATCATTCAACACATTCAAATCACATTGGGGACATTCCCAAACTTGCCAAATTCAACATTTTCACGTTTTCATCTTTTATTTTGAAATTCACACCCAATTCCTTTTTCCCTTTTCCCTTCTCATTTCTACATTTTTCAACCGATTCAACCCATTCCAACTTTCAACTGTTCATCTTTTCTCTACCTATTCCACAACTTCCCACTTACCAAAAACTTCACATCTTTTATTTTGAAATTCAACCAAAATTCTCTAAAATTTCCTTTTTTCTACTCTAATTTCTACATTTTTCAACCGATTCAACCCATTCCAACTTTCAACTGTTCATCATTTTTCTACCTATTCAAGAACTTCCAACTTACCAAAAACTTCACTTCTTTTATTTTGAAATTCACACCCAATTCCTTTTTCCCTTCTCATTTCTACATTTTTCAACCGATTCAACCCATTCCAACTTTCAACTCTTCATCATTTTTCTACCTATTCCACAACTTCCCACTTCCCAAAAACCTCACATCTTTTATTTTGAAATTCACACCCAATTCCTTTTTCCCTTCTCATTTCTACATTTTTCAACCGATTCATCCCATTCCAACTTTCAACTGTGTCTTTTGCCTACCTATTCCACAACTTCCCACTTCCCAAAAACTTCACATCTTTTATTTTGAAATTCACACCCAATTCCTTTTTCCCTTCTCATTTCTACATTTTTCAACCGATTCAACCCATTCCAACTTTCAACTGTTCATCCTTTTTCTACCTATTCCACAACTTCCCACTTACCAAAAACTTCACATCTTTTATTTTGAAATTCACACCCAATTCCTTTTTCCCTTCTCATTTCTACATTTTTCTACCGATTCAACCCATTCCAACTTTCAACTGTTCATCATTCTTCTACCTATTCCACAACTTCCCACTTACCAAAAACTTCAGATCTTTTATTTTGAAATTCACACCCAATTCCTTTTTCCCTTCTCATTTCTACATTTTTCAACCGATTCAACCCATTCCAACTTTCAACTGTTCATCATTTTTCTACCTATTCCACAACTTCCCAAAAACTTCACATCTTTTATTTTGAAATTCACACCCAATTCCTTTTTCCCTTCTCATTTCTACATTTTTCAACCGATTCAACTCGTTTCAACATCATTCTTCAACATTCCTTAAATATTTATTCAACTTCTTCACCTTCACACGCAATTCCTTCAGGAATTGCAAATTCTAGTTATTATTATTATTATTCTCTACGTTTCTCCACACTTTTTTGACACGTTTCATCTTCCACATAATTCATCCGATTCACTCCATTCCACTTTTCACGTATTCCAAATATTCACGCGACGAGCGCTTGTATTTTGCTCGTTCCGAAAATTTTCCGATTCCGCAAAATTCCCAAAATTCCGACAAATTTTTCCCCATTCATTCTTAATGGCACATTCGACATTTCACATTTACGTCGTTCCAATTTGAAATTCACATCATTCAGCACATTCTAATCACATTCGGAAGGATTCTCGACATTCCCAAAATTCCCAAATTCGAAAATTTCACGTTTTCACGTTAAAAATTCCGACAAATTTTCACAAAATTTCGTTTTTCACCTCTAACTTCTACATTTTTCAACCGATTCAACTCGTTCCAACTTTCAACTGTTCATCTTTTGCCTACCTATTCCACAACGTCCCACTTACCAAAAACTTCACATCTTTTATTTTGAAATTCAACCAAAATTCTCTAAAATTTCGTTTTTCTACTCTAATTTCTACATTTTTCAACCGATTCAACCCATTCCAACTTTCAACTGTTCATTATTTTTCTACTGATTCCACAACTTCCCACTTACCAAAAGCTTCACATCTTTTATTTTGAAATTCACACCCAATTCCTTTTCCCTTCTCATTTCTACATTTTTCAACCGATTCAACCCATTCCAACTTTCAACTGTTCATCATTTTTCTACCTATTCCACAACTTCCCACTTACCAAAAACTTCACATCTTTTATTTTGAAATTCACACCCAATTCTCCAATATTTCCGTTTCTCCTTCTCATTTCTACATTTTTCAACCGATTCAACCCATTCCAACTTTCAACTGTTCATCATTTTTCTACCTATTCCACAACTTCCCACTTACCAAAAACTTCACATCTTTTATTTTGAAATTCACACCCAATTCCTTTTTCCCTTCTCATTTCTACATTTTTCAACAGATTCAACCCATTCCAAATTTATTCACTTAATTCACCTTATTCTTCCCACATTCACTCCCATTCACCCCCACTTCCACTATGCTTACACAATTCAACCCTTGACCCCCAATTCCAGTGTGGCGGCCATCTTGGATGACCCTGAAGTGCCACCAATGAACCCAGAATGAACCGGAAGTGGCCCAAATCAAACCGAAAGTGACCCCAAATAGACCGGAAGTGACCTCAGGTAAACCGGAAGTGACCCCAAATCAAACCGGAAGTGACCCCAAATGTACCGGAAGTGACCTTTTTAGACCGGAAATGACCCCAGATAAACCGGAAGTGACCTCAGACGAACCGGAAGTGACCCAAATTAAACCGGAAGTGACCCAAATAAACCGGAAGTGACCCCAAATAGACCGGAAGTGACCCTAAATAGACCGGAAGTGACCTCTGGTAAACCGGAAGTGACCCCAAATCAAACCGGAAGTGATCCCAAATGAACCGGAAGTGACCTTTTTAGACCGGAAGTGACCCCAAATAAACCGGAAGTGACCTCAGCTAAACCGGAAGTGACCTATATTAAACCGGAAGTGTCCCAAATAAACCGGAAGTGACCCAAATTAGACCGGAAATGACCCGAAGCAAGCCGGAAGTGACCTTATTTCAACACTAAGTGCCCCAAATAGCTACATTTGCGCTAACGTCTTCGTTTTTTGTCCGATTTAACCCGTTTCAACATTTTTACCCCAAAAGTGAACCTCCTGAGGCTGTTTTTTTTTGTTTTGTTCCAAATTTAGAAAGATTTTGGCGCAATTGCTTTTTTTTATTTTCCCATTCATTCTCTATGGGGATTCAACATTTGCTCTAACTTCTACATTTTTTAACTGATTCAACCCGTTCCAACTTTCAACTGTACATCTTTTGCCTACCTATTCCACAACTTCCCACTTACCAAAAATTCGAAATTCGAAATTCAACCAAATTCTCCAAAATTTCGTTTTTCTACTCTAATTTCTACATTTTTCAACCGATTCAACCCATTCCAACTTTCAACTGTTCATCTTTTGCCTACCTATTCCACAACTTCCCACTTACCAAATATTCCAAACTTTCAATTTTGAAATTCACTACAAATTCTCCAAATATTCTACATTTCTCAAGTAATTCAACACGTTTCAACATCGTTCGGCAGCATTCCCCGAAAAAGTTATTCATACATTTCGCCTTCACACGCAATTTCTCCAGAAATTGCAAAATTCTAGTTAGTGTGAAGGTGAAGACCTTCACACTATTGTTATTCCTGTCCTTTATTATTATTATTAGTGTGAAGGTGAAGACCTTCACACTATTGTTATTCCTGTCCTTTATTAGTGTGAAGGTGAAGACCTTCACACTATTGTTATTCCTGTCCTTTATTATTATTCAACATCTTCTGCCCACTTTTTTGACGCTTAACTACTTCCACATACTTCAACCGATTCACTCCATTCCACTTTTCACTTATTCCAAATATTCATGGCACGACTGCTCACATTTTTCTCGTTCCAAAAATTTTCCGTTTTCGCATAATTCATAAATTTATGGCGATTTTTGCCCCATTCATTCTTAATGGCAGATTCAACATTTCACATTTACGTTGTTCCAGTTTGAAATTCACATCATTCAACACATTCAAATCACATTGGGGACATTCCCAAACTTCCCAAATTCAAAATTTTCACGTTTTCACTTTTAATATTTGCATAAAATTTTGCAAAATTTCATAAAATTTCGTTTTTCACTTCTAACTTCTACATTTTTCCACCGATTCAACTCGTTCCAACTTTCAACTATTCATCTTTTGCCTACCTATTCCACAACTTCCCACTTACCAAAAACTTCACATCTTTTATTTTGAAATTCAACCAAAATTCTCTAAAATTTCGTTTTTCTACTCTAATTTCTACATTTTTCAACCGATTCAACCCATTCCAACTTTCAACTGTTCATCATTTTTATACCTATTCCACAACTTCCCACTTCCCAAAAACTTCACATCTTTTATTTTGAAATTCACACCCAATTCCTTTTTCCCTTCTCATTTCTACATTTTTCAACCGATTCAACCCATTCCAACTTTCAACTGTTCATCACTTTTTCTACCTATTCCACAACTTCCCACTTCCCAAAAACTTCACATCTTTTATTTTGAAATTCACACCCAATTCCTTTTTCCCTTCTCAGTTCTACATTTTTCAACCGATTCAACCCATTCCAACTTTCAACTGTTCATCATTTTTCTACCTATTCCACAACTTCCCACTTACCAAAAACTTCACATCTTTTATTTTGAAATTCACACCCATTTCCTTTTTCCCTTCTCATTTCTACATTTTTCAACCGATTCAACCCATTCCAACTTTCAACTGTTCATCATTTTTTTCCTATTCCACAACTTACCAAAAACTTCACATCTTTTATTTTGAAATTCACACCCAGTTCCTTTTCCCTTTTCATTTCTACATTTTTCAACCGATTCAACTCGTTTCAACATCATTCTGCAACATTCCTTAAATATTTATTCAACTTCTTCACCTTCACACGCAATTCCTTCAGGAATTGCAAATTCTAGTTATTATTATTCTACTTATTCTGCCCACTTTTTCGGCGCTTAACTACTTCCACATACTTCAACCGATTCACTCCATTCCACTTTTCACTTATTCCAAATATTCATGGCAACACTGCTTAGATTTTTTTCCTTCCAAAAATTTTCCGTTTTCGCAAAATTCACAAATTTACGGCGATTTTTGCCCCATTCATTCTTAATGGCAGATTCAACATTTCACATTTATGTTGTTCCAGTTTGAAATTCACATAATTCAACACATTCAAATCACATTGGGGACATTCCCAAACTTGCCAAATTCAACATTTTCACGTTTTCATCTTTTATTTTGAAATTCACACTCTATTCCTTTTTCCCTTTTCCCTTCTCATTTCTACATTTTTCAACCGATTCAACCCATTCCAACTTTCAACTGTTCATCTTTTCTCTACCTATTCCACAACTTCCCACTTACCAAAAACTTCACATCTTTTATTTTGAAATTCAACCAAAATTCTCTAAAATTTCCTTTTTTCTACTCTAATTTCTACATTTTTCAACCGATTCAACCCATTCCAACTTTCAACTGTTCATAATTTTTCTACCTATTCAACAACTTCCCACTTATCAAAAACTTCACTTCTTTTATTTTGAAATTCACACCCAATTCCTTTTCCCCTTCTCATTTCTACATTTTTCAACCGATCCAACCCATTCCAACTTTCAACTGTTCATCATTTTTCTACCTATTCAACAACTTCCCACTTATCAAAAACTTCACTTCTTTTATTTTGAAATTCACACCCAATTCCTTTTTCCCTTCTCATTTCTACATTTTTCAACCGATTCAACCCATTCCAACTTTCAACTGTTCATCATTTTTCTACCTATTCCACAACTTCCCACTTACCAAAAAATTCACATCTTTTATTTTGAAATTCACTCCCAATTCCTTTTTCCCTTCTCATTTCTACATTTTTCAACTGATTCAACCCATTCCAACTTTCAACTGTTCATCATTTTTCTACCTATTCCACAACTTCCCCCTTACCAAAAACTTCACATCTTTTGTTTTGAAATTCACACCCACTTCCTTTTTCCCTTCTCATTTCTACATTTTTCAACCGATTCAACCCATTCCAACTTTCAACTGTTCATCATTCTTCTACCTATTCCACAACTTCCGACTTACCAAAAACTTCACATCTTTTATTTTGAAATTCACACCCAATTCCTTTTTCCCTTCTCATTTCTACATTTTTCAACCGATTCAACCCATTCCAACTTTCAACTGTTCATCATTTTTCTACCTATTCCACAAGTTCCCACTTACCAAAAAATTCACATCTTTTATTTTGAAATTCACGCCCAATTCCTTTTTCCCTTCTCATTTCTACATTTTTCAACCGATTCAACCCATTCCTACTTTCAACTGTTCATCTTTTCTCTACCTATTCAACAACTTCCCACTTACCAAAAACTTCACTTCTTTTATTTTGAAATTCACACCCAATTCCTTTTTCCCTTCTCATTTCTACATTTTTCAACCGATTCAACCCATTCCAACTTTCAACTGTTCATCTTTTTTCTACCTATTCCACAACTTACCAAAAATTTCACATCTTTTATTTTGAAATTCACACCCAATTCCTTTTTCCCTTCTCATTTCTACATTTTTCAACCGATTCAACTCGTTTCAACATCATTCTGCAACATTCCTTAAATATTTATTCAACTTCTTCACCTTCACACGCAATTCCTTCAGGAATTGCAAATTCTAGTTATTATTCAACTTATTCCGCTCACTTTTTCGGCGCTTAACTACTTCCACATACTTCAACCGATTCACTCCATTCCACTTTTCACTTATTCCAAATATTCATGGCAACACTGCTTAGATTTTTTTCCTTCCAAAAATTTTCCGTTTTCGCAAAATTCCCAAATTTACGGCGAATTTTGCCCCATTCATTCTTAATGGCAGATTCAACATTTCACATTTACGTTGTTCCAGTTTGAAATTCACATCATTCAACACATTCAAATCACATTGGGGACATTCCCAAACTTGCCAAATTCAACATTTTCACGTTTTCATCTTTTATTTTGAAATTCACACCCAATTCCTTTTTCCCTTTTCCCTTCTCATTTCTACATTTTTCAACCGATTCAACCCATTCCAACTTTCAACTGTTCATCTTTTCTCTACCTATTCCACAACTTCCCACTTACCAAAAACTTCACATCTTTTATTTTGAAATTCAACCAAAATTCTCTAAAATTTCCTTTTTTCTACTCTAATTTCTACATTTTTCAACCGATTCAACCCATTCCAACTTTCAACTGTTCATCATTTTTCTACCTATTCAAGAACTTCCAACTTACCAAAAACTTCACTTCTTTTATTTTGAAATTCACACCCAATTCCTTTTTCCCTTCTCATTTCTACATTTTTCAACCGATTCAACCCATTCCAACTTTCAACTCTTCATCATTTTTCTACCTATTCCACAACTTCCCACTTCCCAAAAACCTCACATCTTTTATTTTGAAATTCACACCCAATTCCTTTTTCCCTTCTCATTTCTACATTTTTCAACCGATTCATCCCATTCCAACTTTCAACTGTTTGTCTTTTGCCTACCTATTCCACAACTTCCCACTTCCCAAAAACTTCACATCTTTTATTTTGAAATTCACACCCAATTCCTTTTTCCCTTCTCATTTCTACATTTTTCAACCGATTCAACCCATTCCAACTTTCAACTGTTCATCCTTTTTCTACCTATTCCACAACTTCCCACTTACCAAAAACTTCACATCTTTTATTTTGAAATTCACACCCAATTCCTTTTTCCCTTCTCATTTCTACATTTTTCTACCGATTCAACCCATTCCAACTTTCAACTGTTCATCATTCTTCTACCTATTCCACAACTTCCCACTTACCAAAAACTTCAGATCTTTTATTTTGAAATTCACACCCAATTCCTTTTTCCCTTCTCATTTCTACATTTTTCAACCGATTCAACCCATTCCAACTTTCAACTGTTCATCATTTTTCTACCTATTCCACAACTTCCCAAAAACTTCACATCTTTTATTTTGAAATTCACACCCAATTCCTTTTTCCCTTCTCATTTCTACATTTTTCAACCGATTCAACTCGTTTCAACATCATTCTTCAACATTCCTTAAATATTTATTCAACTTCTTCACCTTCACACGCAATTCCTTCAGGAATTGCAAATTCTAGTTAGTGTGAAGGTGAAGACCTTCACACTATTGTTATTCCTGTCCTTTATTATTAGTGTGAAGGTGAAGACCTTCACACTATTGTTATTCCTGTCCTTTATTAGTGTGAAGGTGAAGACCTTCACACTATTGTTATTCCTGTCCTTTATTATTATTATTATTATTATTCAACTTATTCCGCTCACTTTTTCGGCGCTTAACTACTTCCACATACTTCAACCGATTCACTCCATTCCACTTTTCACTTATTCCAAATATTCATGGCAACACTGCTTAGATTTTTTTCCTTCCAAAAATTTTCCGTTTTCGCAAAATTCCCAAATTTACGGCGAATTTTGCCCCATTCATTCTTAATGGCAGATTCAACATTTCACATTTACGTTGTTCCAGTTTGAAATTCACATCATTCAACACATTCAAATCACATTGGGGACATTCCCAAACTTGCCAAATTCAACATTTTCACGTTTCATCTTTTATTTTGAAATTCACACCCAATTCCTTTTTCCCTTTTCCCTTCTCATTTCTACATTGTCCAACCGATTCAACCCATTCCAACTTTCAACTGTTCATCTTTTCTCTACCTATTCCACAACTTCCCACTTACCAAAAAATTCACATCTTTTATTTTGAAATTCACGCACAATTCCTTTTTCCCTTCTCATTTCTACATTTTTCAACCGATTCAACCCATTCCAACTTTCAACTGTTCATAATTTTTCTACCTATTCCCCAACTTCCCACTTACCAAAAAATTCACATCTTTTATTTTGAAATTCACGCCCAATTCCTTTTTCCCTTCTCATTTCTACATTTTTCAACCGATTCAACCCATTCCAACTTTCAACTGTTCATCATTTCTTTACCTATTCCACAACTTAACAAAAACTTCACATCTTTTATTTTGAAATTCACACCCATTTCCTTTTTCCTTTCTCATTTCCACATTTTTCAACCGATTCAACTCGTTTCAACGTCATTCTGCAACATTCCTTAAATATTTATTCAACTTCTTCACCTTCACACGCAATTCCTTCAGGAATTGCAAATTCTAGTTATTATTATTCTACTTATTCTGCCCACTTTTTCGGCGCTTAACTACTTCCACATACTTCAACCGATTCACTCCATTCCACTTTTCACTTATTCCAAATATTCATGGCAACACTGCTTAGATTTTTTTCCTTCCAAAAATTTTCCGTTTTCGCAAAATTCACAAATTTACGGCGATTTTTGCCCCATTCATTCTTAATGGCAGATTCAACATTTCACATTTATGTTGTTCCAGTTTGAAATTCACATAATTCAACACATTCAAATCACATTGGGGACATTCCCAAACTTGCCAAATTCAACATTTTCACGTTTTCATCTTTTATTTTGAAATTCACACTCTATTCCTTTTTCCCTTTTCCCTTCTCATTTCTACATTTTTCAACCGATTCAACCCATTCCAACTTTCAACTGTTCATCTTTTCTCTACCTATTCCACAACTTCCCACTTACCAAAAACTTCACATCTTTTATTTTGAAATTCAACCAAAATTCTCTAAAATTTCCTTTTTTCTACTCTAATTTCTACATTTTTCAACCGATTCAACCCATTCCAACTTTCAACTGTTCATAATTTTTCTACCTATTCAACAACTTCCCACTTATCAAAAACTTCACTTCTTTTATTTTGAAATTCACACCCAATTCCTTTTCCCCTTCTCATTTCTACATTTTTCAACCGATCCAACCCATTCCAACTTTCAACTGTTCATCATTTTTCTACCTATTCAACAACTTCCCACTTATCAAAAACTTCACTTCTTTTATTTTGAAATTCACACCCAATTCCTTTTTCCCTTCTCATTTCTACATTTTTCAACCGATTCAACCCATTCCAACTTTCAACTGTTCATCATTTTTCTACCTATTCCACAACTTCCCACTTACCAAAAAATTCACATCTTTTATTTTGAAATTCACTCCCAATTCCTTTTTCCCTTCTCATTTCTACATTTTTCAACTGATTCAACCCATTCCAACTTTCAACTGTTCATCATTTTTCTACCTATTCCACAACTTCCCCCTTACCAAAAACTTCACATCTTTTATTTTGAAATTCACACCCACTTCCTTTTTCCCTTCTCATTTCTACATTTTTCAACCGATTCAACCCATTCCAACTTTCAACTGTTCATCATTCTTCTACCTATTCCACAACTTCCGACTTACCAAAAACTTCACATCTTTTATTTTGAAATTCACACCCAATTCCTTTTTCCCTTCTCATTTCTACATTTTTCAACCGATTCAACCCATTCCAACTTTCAACTGTTCATCATTTTTCTACCTATTCCACAAGTTCCCACTTACCAAAAAATTCACATCTTTTATTTTGAAATTCACGCCCAATTCCTTTTTCCCTTCTCATTTCTACATTTTTCAACCGATTCAACCCATTCCTACTTTCAACTGTTCATCTTTTCTCTACCTATTCAACAACTTCCCACTTACCAAAAACTTCACTTCTTTTATTTTGAAATTCACACCCAATTCCTTTTTCCCTTCTCATTTCTACATTTTTCAACCGATTCAACCCATTCCAACTTTCAACTGTTCATCTTTTTTCTACCTATTCCACAACTTACCAAAAATTTCACATCTTTTATTTTGAAATTCACACCCAATTCCTTTTTCCCTTCTCATTTCTACATTTTTCAACCGATTCAACTCGTTTCAACATCATTCTGCAACATTCCTTAAATATTTATTCAACTTCTTCACCTTCACACGCAATTCCTTCAGGAATTGCAAATTCTAGTTAGTGTGAAGGTGAAGACCTTCACACTATTGTTATTCCTGTCCTTTATTATTAGTGTGAAGGTGAAGACCTTCACACTATTGTTATTCCTGTCCTTTATTATTATTATTATTATTCAACATCTTCTGCCCACTTTTTTGACGCTTAACTACTTCCACATACTTCAACCGATTCACTCCATTCCACTTTTCACTTATTCCAAATATTCATGGCACGACTGCTCACATTTTTCTCATTCCAAAAATTTTCCGTTTTCGCATAATTCATAAATTTATGGCGATTTTTGCCCCATTCATTCTTAATGGCAGATTCAACATTTCACATTTACGTTGTTCCAGTTTGAAATTCACATCATTCAACACATTCAAATCACATTGGGGACATTCCCAAACTTCCCAAATTCAAAATTTTCACGTTTTCACTTTTAATATTTGCATAAAATTTTGCAAAATTTCATAAAATTTCCTTTTTCACTTCTAACTTCTACATTTTTCCACCGATTCCACTCGTTCCAACTTCCAACTATTCATCTTTTGCCTACCTATTCCACAACTTCCCACTTACCAAAAACTTCACATCTTTTATTTTGAAATTCAACCAAAATTCTCTAAAATTTCGTTTTTCTACTCTAATTTCTACATTTTTCAACCGATTCAACCCATTCCAACTTTCAACTGTTCATCATTTTTATACCTATTCCACAACTTCCCAAAAACTTCACATCTTTTATTTTGAAATTCACACCCACTTCCTTTTTCCCTTCTCATTTCTACATTTTTCAACCGATTCAACCCATTCCAACTTTCAACTGTTCATCATTTTTCTACCTATTCCACAAATTCCCACTTACCAAAAACTTCACATCTTTTATTTTGAAATTCACTCCCAATTCCTTTTTTCCTTCTCATTTCTACATTTTTCAACCGATTCAACCCATTCCAACTTTCAACTGTTCATCATTTTTCGACCTATTCCACAACTTCCCACTTACCAAAAACTTCACATCTTTTATTTTGAAATTCACACCCACTTCCTTTTTCCCTTCTCATTTCTACATTTTTCAACCGATTCAACCCATTCCAACTTTCAACTGTTCATCACTTTTTCTACCTATTCCACAACTTCCCACTTACCAAAAACTTCACGTCTTTTATTTTGAAATTCACACCCATTTCCTTTTTCCCTTCTCATTTCTACATTTTTCAACCGATTCAACCCATTCCAACTTTCAACTGTTCATCATTTTTTTTCCTATTCCACAACTTACCAAAAACTTCACATCTTTTATTTTGAAATTCACACCCAGTTCCTTTTCCCTTCTCATTTCTACATTTTTCAACCGATTCAACTCGTTTCAACATCATTCTGCAACATTCCTTAAATATTTATTCAACTTCTTCACCTTCACACGCAATTCCTTCAGGAATTGCAAATTCTAGTTATTATTATTATTCAACATCTTCTGCCCACTTTTTTGACGCTTAACTACTTCCACATACTTCAACCGATTCACTCCATTCCCCTTTTCACTTATTCCAAATATTCATGGCACGACTGCTCACATTTTTCTCATTCCAAAAATTTTCCGTTTTCGCATAATTCATAAATTTATGGCGATTTTTGCCCCATTCATTCTTAATGGCAGATTCAACATTTCACATTTACGTTGTTCCAGTTTGAAATTCACATCATTCAACACATTCAAATCACATTGGGGACATTCCCAAACTTCCCAAATTCAAAATTTTCACGTTTTCACTTTTAATATTTGCATAAAATTTTGCAAAATTTCATAAAATTTCCTTTTTCACTTCTAACTTCTACATTTTTCCACCGATTCCACTCGTTCCAACTTCCAACTATTCATCTTTTGCCTACCTATTCCACAACTTCCCACTTACCAAAAACTTCACATCTTTTATTTTGAAATTCAACCAAAATTCTCTAAAATTTCGTTTTTCTACTCTAATTTCTACATTTTTCAACCGATTCAACCCATTCCAACTTTCAACTGTTCATCATTTTTATACCTATTCCACAACTTCCCAAAAACTTCACATCTTTTATTTTGAAATTCACACCCACTTCCTTTTTCCCTTCTCATTTCTACATTTTTCAACCGATTCAACCCATTCCAACTTTCAACTGTTCATCATTTTTCTACCTATTCCACAAATTCCCACTTACCAAAAACTTCACATCTTTTATTTTGAAATTCACTCCCAATTCCTTTTTTCCTTCTCATTTCTACATTTTTCAACCGATTCAACCCATTCCAACTTTCAACTGTTCATCATTTTTCGACCTATTCCACAACTTCCCACTTACCAAAAACTTCACATCTTTTATTTTGAAATTCACACCCACTTCCTTTTTCCCTTCTCATTTCTACATTTTTCAACCGATTCAACCCATTCCAACTTTCAACTGTTCATCATTTTTCTACCTATTCCACAACTTCCCACTTACCAAAAACTTCACATCTTTTATTTTGAAATTCACACCCAATTTCCTTTTCCCTTCTCATTTCTACATTTTTCAACCGATTCAACCCATTCCAACTTTCAACTGTTCATCATTTTTCTACCTATTCCACGACTTCCCACTTACCAAAAACTTCACATCTTTTATTTTGAAATTCACACCCAATTCCCTTTTCCCTTCTCATTTCTACAGTTTTCAACCGATTCAACCCATTCCAACTTTCAACTGTTCATCATTTTTCTACCTATTCCACAACTTCCCACTTACCAAAAACTTCACATCTTTTATTTTGAAATTCACACCCAATTCCCTTTTCCCTTCTCATTTCTACATTTTTCAACCGATTCAACCCATTCCAACTTTCAACTGTTCATCATTTTTCGACCTATTCCACAACTTCCCACTTACCAAAAACTTCACATCTTTTATTTTGAAATTCGCCACAAATTCTCCAAATATTCTACATTTCTCAAGTAATTCAACACGTTTCAACATCGTTCGGCAGCATTCCCCGAAAAAGTTATTCATACATTTCGCCTTCACACGCAATTTCTCCAGAAATTGCAAAATTCTAGTTATTATTATTATTCAACTTCCGCTCACTTTTTTGACGCTTAACTACTTCCACATACTTCAACCTATTCACTCCATTCCACTTGTCACTTATTCCAAATATTCATGGCACGTCTGCTCACTTTTTTTTCCTTCCAAAAATTTTCCGTTTTCGCAAAATTCACAAATTTACGGCGAATTTTGCCCCATTCATTCTTAATGGCAGATTCAACATTTCACATTTACGTTGTTCCAGTTTGAAATTCACATCATTCAACACATTCAAATCACATTGGGCACATTCCCAAACTT
Organism: Syngnathus typhle; assembly: GCF_033458585.1. Classification (NCBI taxonomy): domain Eukaryota; kingdom Metazoa; phylum Chordata; class Actinopteri; order Syngnathiformes; family Syngnathidae; genus Syngnathus; species Syngnathus typhle. Next base: position 19,601,398 of record NC_083740.1, read on the forward strand.
GCCAAATTCAACATTTTCACGTTTTCATCTTTTATTTTGAAATTCACACCCAATTCCTTTTTCCCTTTTCCCTTCTCATTTCTACATTTTTCAACCGATTCAACCCATTCCAACTTTCAACTGTTCATCTTTTCTCTACTTATTCCACAACTTCCCACTTACCAAAAACTTCACATCTTTTATTTTGAAATTCAACCAAAATTCTCTAAAATTTCCTTTTTTCTACTCTAATTTCTACATTTTTCAACCGATTCAACCCATTCCAACTTTCAACTGTTCATCATTTTTCTACCTATTCAACAACTTCCCACTTACCAAAAACTTCACTTCTTTTATTTTGAAATTCACACCCAATTCCTTTTTCCCTTCTAATTTCTACATTTTTTAACCGATTCAACCCATTCCAACTTTCAACTGTTCATCTTTTTTCTACCTATTCCACAACTTAACAAAAACTTCACATCTTTTATTTTGAAATTCACATCCAATTCCCTTTTCCCTTCTCATTTCTACATTTTTCAACCGATTCAACCCATTCCAACTTTCAACTGTTCATCATTTTTCTACCTATTCCACAACTTCCCACTTACCAAAAACTTCACATCTTTTATTTTGAAATTCACACCCAATTCCCTTTTCCGTTCTCATTTCTACATTTTTCAACCCATTCAACCCATTCCAACTTTCAACTGTTCATCATTTTTCTACCTATTCCACAACTTCCCACTTACCAAAAAATTCACATCTTTTATTTTGAAATTCACACCCAATTCCTTTTTCCCTTCTCATTTCTACATTTTTCAACCCATTCAACCCATTCCAACTTTCAACTGTTCATCATTTTTCTACCTATTCCACAACTTCCCACTTACCAAAAAATTCACATCTTTTATTTTGAAATTCACACCCAATTCCTTTTTCCCTTCTCATTTCTACATTTTTCAACCGATTCAACTCGTTTCAACATCATTCTGCAACATTCCTTAAATATTTATTCAACTTCTTCACCTTCACACGCAATTCCTTCAGGAATTGCAAATTCTAGTTATTATTATTATTCAACTTATTCCGCTCACTTTTTCGCCGATTAACTACTTCCACATACTTCAACCGATTCACTCCGTTCCACTTTTCACTTATTCCAAATATTCATGGCATGGGTGCTCACTTTTTTTTCCTTCCAAAAATTTTCCGTTTTCGCAAAATTCACAAATTTACGGCGATTTTTGCCCCATTCATTCTTAATGGCAGATTCAACATTTCACATTTACGTTCTTCCTGTTTGAAATTCACATCATTCAACACATTCAAATCACATTGGGGACATTCCCAAACTTGCCAAATTCAAAATTTTCACGTTTTCATCTTTTATTTTGAAATTCACACCCAATTCCTTTTTCCCTTTTCCCTTCTCATTTCTACATTTTTCAACCGATTCAACCCATTCCAACCTTTAACTGTTCATCTTTTCTCTACCTATTCCACAACTTCCCACTTACCAAAAACTTCACATCTTTTATTTTGAAATTCAACCAAAATTCTCTAAAATTTCCTTTTTTCTACTCTAATTTCTACATTTTTCAACCGATTCAACCCATTCCAACTTTCAACTGTTCATCTTTTCTCTACCTATTCAACAACTTCCCACTTACCAAAAACTTCACTTCTTTTATTTTGAAATTCACACCCAATTCCTTTTTCCCTTCTCATTTCTACATTTTTCAACCGATTCAACCCATTCCAACTTTCAACTGTTCATCATTTTTCTACCTATTCCACAACTTCCCACTTACCAAAAACTTCACGTCTTTTATTTTGAAATTCACAACCAATTCCTTTTTCCCTTCTCATTTCTACATTTTTCAACCGATTCAACCCATTCCAACTTTCAACTGTTCATCATTTCTTTACCTATTCCACAACTTAACAAAAACTTCACATCTTTTATTTTGAAATTCACACCCAGTTCCTTTTTCCCTTCTCATTTCCACATTTTTCAACCGATTCAACTCATTTCAACATCATTCTGCAACATTCCTTAAATATTTATTCAACTTCTTCACCTTCACACGCAATTCCTTCAGGAATTGCAAATTCTAGTTATTATTATTATTATTCAACTTATTCCGCTCACTTTTTCGGCGCTTAACTACTTCCACATACTTCAACCGATTCACTCCATTCCACTTTTCACTTATTCCAAATATTCATGGCAACACTGCTTAGATTTTTTTCCTTCCAAAAATTTTCCGTTTTCGCAAAATTCCCAAATTTACGGCGAATTTTGCCCCATTCATTCTTAATGGCAGATTCAACATTTCACATTTACGTTGTTCCAGTTTGAAATTCACATCATTCAACACATTCAAATCACATTGGGGACATTCCCAAACTTGCCAAATTCAACATTTTCACGTTTTCATCTTTTATTTTGAAATTCACACCCAATTCCTTTTTCCCTTTTCCCTTCTCATTTCTACATTTTTCAACCGATTCAACCCATTCCAACTTTCAACTGTTCATCTTTTCTCTACCTATTCCACAACTTCCCACTTACCAAAAACTTCACATCTTTTATTTTGAAATTCAACCAAAATTCTCTAAAATTTCCTTTTTTCTACTCTAATTTCTACATTTTTCAACCGATTCAACCCATTCCAACTTTCAACTGTTCATCATTTTTCTACCTATTCAAGAACTTCCAACTTACCAAAAACTTCACTTCTTTTATTTTGAAATTCACACCCAATTCCTTTTTCCCTTCTCATTTCTACATTTTTCAACCGATTCAACCCATTCCAACTTTCAACTCTTCATCATTTTTCTACCTATTCCACAACTTCCCACTTCCCAAAAACCTCACATCTTTTATTTTGAAATTCACACCCAATTCCTTTTTCCCTTCTCATTTCTACATTTTTCAACCGATTCATCCCATTCCAACTTTCAACTGTTTGTCTTTTGCCTACCTATTCCACAACTTCCCACTTCCCAAAAACTTCACATCTTTTATTTTGAAATTCACACCCAATTCCTTTTTCCCTTCTCATTTCTACATTTTTCAACCGATTCAACCCATTCCAACTTTCAACTGTTCATCCTTTTTCTACCTATTCCACAACTTCCCACTTACCAAAAACTTCACATCTTTTATTTTGAAATTCACACCCAATTCCTTTTTCCCTTCTCATTTCTACATTTTTCTACCGATTCAACCCATTCCAACTTTCAACTGTTCATCATTCTTCTACCTATTCCACAACTTCCCACTTACCAAAAACTTCAGATCTTTTATTTTGAAATTCACACCCAATTCCTTTTTCCCTTCTCATTTCTACATTTTTCAACCGATTCAACCCATTCCAACTTTCAACTGTTCATCATTTTTCTACCTATTCCACAACTTCCCAAAAACTTCACATCTTTTATTTTGAAATTCACACCCAATTCCTTTTTCCCTTCTCATTTCTACATTTTTCAACCGATTCAACTCGTTTCAACATCATTCTTCAACATTCCTTAAATATTTATTCAACTTCTTCACCTTCACACGCAATTCCTTCAGGAATTGCAAATTCTAGTTATTATTATTATTATTCTCTACGTTTCTCCACACTTTTTTGACACGTTTCATCTTCCACATAATTCATCCGATTCACTCCATTCCACTTTTCACGTATTCCAAATATTCACGCGACGAGCGCTTGTATTTTGCTCGTTCCGAAAATTTTCCGATTCCGCAAAATTCCCAAAATTCCGACAAATTTTTCCCCATTCATTCTTAATGGCACATTCGACATTTCACATTTACGTCGTTCCAATTTGAAATTCACATCATTCAGCACATTCTAATCACATTCGGAAGGATTCTCGACATTCCCAAAATTCCCAAATTCGAAAATTTCACGTTTTCACGTTAAAAATTCCGACAAATTTTCACGAAATTTCGTTTTTCACCTCTAACTTCTACATTTTTCAACCGATTCAACTCGTTCCAACTTTCAACTGTTCATCTTTTGCCTACCTATTCCACAACGTCCCACTTACCAAAAACTTCACCTCTTTTATTTTGAAATTCAACCAAAATTCTCTAAAATTTCGTTTTTCTACTCTAATTTCTACATTTTTCAACCGATTCAACCCATTCCAACTTTCAACTGTTCATTATTTTTCTACTGATTCCACAACTTCCCACTTACCAAAAGCTTCACATCTTTTATTTTGAAATTCACACCCAATTCCTTTTCCCTTCTCATTTCTACATTTTTCAACCGATTCAACCCATTCCAACTTTCAATTGTTCATCATTTTTCTACCTATTCCACAACTTCCCACTTACCAAAAACTTCACATCTTTTATTTTGAAATTCACACCCAATTCTCCAATATTTCCTTTTCTCCTTCTCATTTCTACATTTTTCAACCGATTCAACCCATTCCAACTTTCAACTGTTCATCATTTTTCTACCTATTCCACAACTTCCCACGTCCCAAAAACTTCACATCTTTTATTTTGAAATTCCCACCCAATTCCTTTTTCCCTTCTCATTTCTACATTTTTCAACCGATTCAACCCATTCCAACTTTCAACTGTTCATCATTTTTCTACCTATTCCACAACTTCCCACTTACCAAAAACTTCACATCTTTTATTTTGAAATTCACACCCAATTCCTTTTTCCCTTCTCATTTCTACATTTTTCAACCGATTCAACCCATTCCAAATTTATTCACTTAATTCACCTTATTCTTCCCACATTCACTCCCATTCACCCCCACTTCCACTATGCTTACACAATTCAACCCTTGACCCCCAATTCCAGTGTGGCGGCCATCTTGGATGACCCTGAAGTGCCACCAATGAACCCAGAATGAACCGGAAGTGCCCAAAATCAAACCGAAAGTGACCCCAAATAGACCGGAAGTGACCTCAGGTAAACCGGAAGTGACCCCAAATCAAACCGGAAGTGACCCCAAATGTACCGGAAGTGACCTTTTTAGACCGGAAATGACCCCTAATAAACCGGAAGTGACCTCAGACGAACCGGAAGTGACCCTAATTAAACCGGAAGTGACCCAAATAAACCGGAAGTGACCCCAAATAGACCGGAAGTGACCCCAAATAGACCGGAAGTGACCTCTGGTAAACCGGAAGTGACCCCAAACCAAACCGGAAGTGACCACAAATGAACCGGAAGTGACCTTTTTAGACCGGAAGTGACCTCAGCTAAACCGGAAGTGGCCTGTTTTAAACCGGAAGTGACCCAAATAAACCGGAAGTGACCCAAATTAGACCGGAAATGACCCGAATCAAGCCGGAAGTGACCTTATTTCAACACTAAGTGCCCCAAATAGCTACATTTGCGCTAACGTCTTCATTTATTGTCCGATTTAACCCGTTTCAACATTTTTACCCCAAAAGTGAACCTCCTGAGGCCGTTTTTTTTGTTTTGTTCCAAATTTAGAAAGATTTTGGCGCAATTGCTTTTTCTTATTTTCCCATTCATTCTCTATGGGGATTCAACATTTGCTCTAACTTCTACATTTTTTAACTGATTCAACCCGTTCCAACTTTCAACTGTACATCTTTTGCCTACCTATTCCACAATTTCCCACTTACCAAAAATTCGAAATTTGAAATTCAACCAAATTCTCCCAAATTTCGTTTTTTACTCTAATTTCTACATTTTTCAACCCATTCCAACTTTCAGCTGTTCATCTTTTGCCTACCTATTCCACAACTTCCCACTTACCAAATATTCCAAACTTTCAATTTTGAAATTCACCACAAATTCTCCAAATATTCTACATTTCTCAAGTAATTCAACACGTTTCAACATCGTTCGGCAGCATTCCCCGAAAAAGTTATTCATACATTTCGCCTTCACACGCAATTTCTCCAGAAATTGCAAAATTCTAGTTATATTTTATTCTCCTCACTTTTTTGTCCCGCTTCTTCTTTCACAAAATTCATCCGATTCACTCCATTCCACTTTTCACGTATTCCAAATATTCAGGAAAGGGTGGCTTGTATTTTTCTCATTCCGAAAATTTTCCGATTCCGCAAAATTCCCAAAATTCCGACAAATTTTTCCCCATCCATTCTTAATGGCACATTCGACATTTCACAAAATTTGGTTTTTCACCTCTAACTTCTACATTTTTCAACCGATTCAACCCATTCCAACTTTCAACTGTTCATCTTTTGCCTACCTATTCCACAACTTCCCACTTACCAAAAATTCCAAATTTTCAAATTTGAAATTCAACCAAAATTCTCTCAAATTCCGTTATTCCACTCTAATTTCTACATTTTTCAACCGATTCAACCCGTTCCAACTTTCAACTGTTCATCTTTTGCCTACACAACTTCCCACTTACCAAAAATTCCAAATTCTCAAATTTGAAATTCAACCAAAATTCTCTAAAATTTCGTTTTTCTACTGTAATTTCTACATTTTTCGACCGATTCAACCCATTCCAAATGCATTCACCTTATGCTTCCCACATTCACTCCCATTCACCCCCACTTCCACTACGCTTACACATTCAACCCTTGACCCCCAATTCCAGTGTGGCGGCCATCTTGGATTGACCCTCTAGTGCCCCCAATGAACCCAAAATGAACCGGAAGTGGCCCAAATCAAACCGAAAGTGACCCCAAATAGACCGGAAGTGACCTCAGGTAAACCGGAAGTGACCCCAAATCAAACCGGAAGTGACCCCAAATGAACCGGAAGTGACCATTTTAGACCGGAAATGACCCCAAATAAACCGGAAGTGACCTCAGCTAAACCGGAAGTGACCTGTTTTAAACCGGAAGTGACCCAAATAAACCGGAAGTGACCCACATTAGACCGGAAATGACCCGAATCAACCCAGAAGTGACCTTATTTCAACACTAAGTGCCCCAAATAGCTACAATTGCGCTAACTTTTTCGTTTTTTGTCCGATTTAACCCGTTTCAACATTTTTACCCCAAAAGTGAACCTCTTGAGGCCGTTTTTTGTTTTTTTTTCCAAATTTAGAAAGATTTTGGCGCAATTGCTTTTTTTATTTTCCCATTCATTCTCTATGGGGATTCAACATTTGCTCTAACTTCTACATTTTTTAACTGATTCAACCCGTTCCAACTTTCAACTGTACATCTTTTGCCTACCTATTCCACAACTTCCCACTTACCAAAAATTCCAAATTCGAAATTCAACCAAATTCTCCAAAATTTCGTTTTTCTACTCGAATTTCTACATTTTTCAACCGATTCAACCCATTCCAACTTTCAACTGTTCATCTTTTGCCTACCTATTCCACAACTTCCCACTTACCAAATATTCCAAACTTTCAATTTTGAAATTCACCACAAATTCTCCAAATATTCTACATTTCTCAAGTAATTCAACACGTTTCAACATCGTTCGGCAGCATTCCCCGAAAAAGTTATTCATACATTTCGCCTTCACACGCAATTTCTCCAGAAATTGCAAAATTCTAGTTATTATTATTGTGTGAAGGCGAAGGCCTTCACACATATGTTATTCTACACCATTCTCTATTATTGTGTGAAGGCGAAGGCCTTCACACTTATGTTATTCTACTCCATTAACTTTATTATTATTATATTTTATTCTCCTCACTTTTTTGACACGTTTCATCTTCCACACAATTCATCCGATTCACTCCATTCCACTTTTCACGTATTCCAAATATTCACGCGACGAGCGCTTGTATTTTTCTCGTTCCGAAAATTTACCGATTCCGCAAAATTCCCAAAATTCCGACAAATTTTTCCCCATTCATTCTTAATGGCACATTCGACATTTCACATTTACGTCGTTCCAATTTGAAATTCACATCATTCAACACATTCTAATCGCATTCGGAAGGATTCTCGACATTCCCAAAATTCCCAAATTCAAAAATTTCACGTTTTCACGTTAAAAATTCCGACAAATTTTCGCAAAACTTCGTTTTTCACCTCTAACTTCTACATTTTTCAACCGATTCAACCCATTCCAACTTTCAACTGTTCATCTTTTGCCTACCTATTCCACAACTTCCCACTTACCAAAAATTCCAAATTTTCAAATTTGAAATTCAACCAAAATTCTCTCAAATTCTGTTTTTCTACTCTAATTTCTACATTTTTCAACCGATTCAACCCATTCCAACTTTCAACTGTTCATCTTTTCCCTACCTATTCCACAACTTCCCACTTACCAAAAATTCCAAATTTTCAAATTTGAAATTCAACCAAAATTCTCCAAAATTCAGTTTTTCCACTCTAATTTCTACATTTTTCAACCGATTCAACCCATTCCAACTTTCAACTGTTCATCTTTTGCCTACCTATTCCACAACTTCCCACTTACCAAAAATTCCAAATTCTCAAATTTGAAATTCAACCAAAATTCTCTAGAATTTCGTTTTTCTACTCTAATTTCTACATTTTTCGACCGATTCAACCCATTCCAAATGCATTCACCTTATGCTTCCCACATTCACTCCCATTCACCCCCACTTCCACTACGCTTACACATTCAACCCTTGACCCCCAATTCCAGCGTGGCGGCCATCTTGGATTGACCCTCAAGTGCCCCCAATGAACCCAAAATGAACCGGAAGTGCCCCAAATCAAACCGAAAGTGACCCCAAATAGACCGGAAGTGACCTCAGGTAAACCGGAAGTGACCCCAAATCAAACCGGAAGTGACCCAAAATGTACCGGAAGTGACCTTTTTAGACCGGAAATGACCCCTAATAAACCGGAAGTGACCTCAGACGAACCGGAAGTGACCCAAATTAAACCGGAAGTGACCCAAATAAACCGGAAGTGACCCCAAATAGACCAGAAGTGACCCCAAATAGACCGGAAGTGACCTCTGGTAAACCGGAAGTGACCCCAAATCAAACCGGAAGTGACCCAAAATGAACCGGAAGTGACCTTTTTAGACCGGAAATGACCCCAAATAAACCGGAAGTGACCTCAGCTAAACCGGAAGTGACCTGTTTTAAACCGGAAGTGACCCAAATAAACCGGAAGTGACCCAAATTAGACCGGAAATGACCCGAATCAAGCCAGAAGTGACCTTATTTCAACACTAAGTGCCCCAAATAGCTACATTTGCGCTAACGTCTTCGTTTTTTGTCCGATTTAACCCGTTTCAACATTTTTACCCCAAAAGTGAACCTCCTGAGGCCGTTTTTTTTGGTTTTGTTCCAAATTTAGAAAGATTTTGGCGCAATTGTTTTTTTTTATTTTCCCATTCATTCTCTATGGGGATTCAACATTTGCTCTAACTTCTACATTTTTTAACTGATTCAACCCGTTCCAACTTTCAACTGTTCATCTTTTGCCTACCTATTCCACAACTTCCCACTTACCAACAATTCCAAATTTAAAATTCAACCAAATTCTCCAAAATTTCGTTTTTCTACTCTAACTTCTACATTTTTCTACCGACTCAACCCATTCCAACTTTCAACTGTTCATCTTTTGCCTACCTATTCCACAACTTCCCACTTACCAAATATTCCAAACTTTCAATTTTGAAATTCACCACAAATTCTCCAAATATTCTACATTTCTCAAGTAATTCAACACGTTTCAACATCGTTCGGCAGCATTCCCCGAAGAAGTTATTCATACATTTCGCCTTCACACGCAATTTCTCCAGAAATTGCAAAATTCTAGTTATTATTATTATTCTCTTTTATTCTCCACACTTTTTTGTCCACTTTCATCTTCCACATAATTCATCCGATTCACTCCATTCCACTTTCCACGTATTCCAAATATTCACGCGATGAGCGCTTCCATTTTTCTCGTTCCGAAAATTTTCCGATTCCGCAAAATTCCCAGAATTCCGACAAATTTTTCCCCATCCATTCTTAATGGCACATTCGACATTTCACAAAATTTCGTTTTTCACCTCTAACTTCTACATTTTTCAACCGATTCAACCCATTCCAACTTTCAACTGTTCATCTTTCGCCTACCTATTCCACAACTTCCCACTTACCAAAAATTCCAAATTTTCAAATTTGAAATTCAACCAAAATTCTCTCAAATTCCGTTTTTCTACTCTAATTTCTACATTTTTCAACCGATTCAACCCATTCCAACTTTCAACTGTTCATCTTTTGCCTACCTATTCCACAACTTCCCACTTACCAAAAATTCCAAATTTTCAAATTTGAAATTCAACCAAAATTCTCCAAAATTCAGTTTTTCCACTCTAATTTCTACATTTTTCAACCGATTCAACCCATTCCAACTTTCAACTGTTCATCTTTTGCCTACCTATTCCACAACTTCCCACTTACCAAAAATTCCGAACTTTCACGTTTGAAATTCAACCAAATTCTCCAAAATTTCGTTTTTCCACTCTAATTTCTACATTTTTCGACCGATTCAACCCATTCCACATTTATTCCCTTTATTCATCTTATGCTTACCACATTCACTCCCATTCACCCCCACTTCCACTATGCTTACACAATTCAACCCTTGACCCCCAATTCCAGTGTGGCGGCCATCTTGGATGACCCTGAAGTGCCACCAATGAACCCAGAATGAACCGGAAGTGGCCCAAATCAAACCGAAAGTGACCCCAAATAGACCGGAAGTGACCTCAGGTAAACCGGAAGTGACCCCAAATCAAACCGGAAGTGACCCCAAATGTACCGGAAGTGACCTTTTTAGACCGGAAATGACCCCTAATAAACCGGAAGTGACCTCAGACGAACCGGAAGTGACCCAAATTAAACCGGAAGTGACCCAAATAAACCGGAAGTGACCCCAAATAGACCGGAAGTGACCCCAAATAGACCGGAAGTGACCTCTGGTAAACCGGAAGTGACCCCAAATCAAACCGGAAGTGACCACAAATGAACCGGAAGTGACCTTTTTAGACCGGAAGTGACCCCAAATAAACCGGAAGTGACCTGTTTTAAACCGGAAGTGACCCAAATAAACCGGAAGTGACCCAAATTAGACCGGAAATGACCCGAATCAAACCGGAAGTGACCTTATTTCAACACTAAGTGCCCCAAATAGCTACAATTGCGCTAACTTTTTCGTTTTTTGTCCGATTTAACCCGTTTCAACATTTTTACCCCAAAAGTGAACCTCTTGAGGCCGTTTTTTGTTTTTTTTCCAAATTTAGAAAGATTTTGGCGCAATTGCTTTTTTTATTTTCCCATTCATTCTCTATGGGGATTCAACATTTGCTCTAACTTCTATATTTTTCAACTGATTCAACCCGTTCCAACTTTCAACTGTACATCTTTTGCCTGCCTATTCCACAACTTCCCACTTACCAAAAATTCCAAATTCGAAATTCAACCAAATTCTCCAAAATTTCGTTTTTCTACTCTAATTTCTACATTTTTCAACCGATTCAACCCATTCCAACTTTCAGCTGTTCATTTTCTGCCTACCTATTCCACAACTTCCCACTTACCAAATATTCCAAACTTTCAATTTTGAAATTCACCACAAATTCTCCAAATATTCTACATTTCTCAAGTAATTCAACACGTTTCAACATCGTTCGGCAGCATTCCCCGAAAAAGTTATTCATACATTTCGCCTTCACACGCAATTTCTCCAGAAATTGCAAAATTCTAGTTATTATTATTATTCTCTACGTTTCTCCACACTTTTTTGACACGTTTCATCTTCCACATAATTCATCCGATTCACTCCATTCCACTTTTCACGTATTCCAAATATTCACGCGACGAGCGCTTGTATTTTGCTCGTTCCGAAAATTTTCCGATTCCGCAAAATTCCCAAAATTCCGACAAATTTTTCCCCATTCATTCTTAATGGCACATTCGACATTTCACATTTACGTCGTTCCAATTTGAAATTCACATCATTCAGCACATTCTAATCACATTCGGAAGGATTCTCGACATTCCCAAAATTCCCAAATTCGAAAATTTCACGTTTTCACGTTAAAAATTCCGACAAATTTTCACAAAATTTCGTTTTTCACCTCTAACTTCTACATTTTTCAACCGATTCAACTCGTTCCAACTTTCAACTGTTCATCTTTTGCCTACCTATTCCACAACGTCCCACTTACCAAAAACTTCACATCTTTTATTTTGAAATTCAACCAAAATTCTCTAAAATTTCGTTTTTCTACTCTAATTTCTACATTTTTCAACCGATTCAACCCATTCCAACTTTCAACTGTTCATTATTTTTCTACTGATTCCACAACTTCCCACTTACCAAAAGCTTCACATCTTTTATTTTGAAATTCACACCCAATTCCTTTTCCCTTCTCATTTCTACATTTTTCAACCGATTCAACCCATTCCAACTTTCAACTGTTCATCATTTTTCTACCTATTCCACAACTTCCCACTTACCAAAAACTTCACATCTTTTATTTTGAAATTCACACCCAATTCTCCAATATTTCCGTTTCTCCTTCTCATTTCTACATTTTTCAACCGATTCAACCCATTCCAACTTTCAACTGTTCATCATTTTTCTACCTATTCCACAACTTCCCACTTACCAAAAACTTCACATCTTTTATTTTGAAATTCACACCCAATTCCTTTTTCCCTTCTCATTTCTACATTTTTCAACAGATTCAACCCATTCCAAATTTATTCACTTAATTCACCTTATTCTTCCCACATTCACTCCCATTCACCCCCACTTCCACTATGCTTACACAATTCAACCCTTGACCCCCAATTCCAGTGTGGCGGCCATCTTGGATGACCCTGAAGTGCCACCAATGAACCCAGAATGAACCGGAAGTGGCCCAAATCAAACCGAAAGTGACCCCAAATAGACCGGAAGTGACCTCAGGTAAACCGGAAGTGACCCCAAATCAAACCGGAAGTGACCCCAAATGTACCGGAAGTGACCTTTTTAGACCGGAAATGACCCCAGATAAACCGGAAGTGACCTCAGACGAACCGGAAGTGACCCAAATTAAACCGGAAGTGACCCAAATAAACCGGAAGTGACCCCAAATAGACCGGAAGTGACCCTAAATAGACCGGAAGTGACCTCTGGTAAACCGGAAGTGACCCCAAATCAAACCGGAAGTGATCCCAAATGAACCGGAAGTGACCTTTTTAGACCGGAAGTGACCCCAAATAAACCGGAAGTGACCTCAGCTAAACCGGAAGTGACCTATATTAAACCGGAAGTGTCCCAAATAAACCGGAAGTGACCCAAATTAGACCGGAAATGACCCGAAGCAAGCCGGAAGTGACCTTATTTCAACACTAAGTGCCCCAAATAGCTACATTTGCGCTAACGTCTTCGTTTTTTGTCCGATTTAACCCGTTTCAACATTTTTACCCCAAAAGTGAACCTCCTGAGGCTGTTTTTTTTTGTTTTGTTCCAAATTTAGAAAGATTTTGGCGCAATTGCTTTTTTTTATTTTCCCATTCATTCTCTATGGGGATTCAACATTTGCTCTAACTTCTACATTTTTTAACTGATTCAACCCGTTCCAACTTTCAACTGTACATCTTTTGCCTACCTATTCCACAACTTCCCACTTACCAAAAATTCGAAATTCGAAATTCAACCAAATTCTCCAAAATTTCGTTTTTCTACTCTAATTTCTACATTTTTCAACCGATTCAACCCATTCCAACTTTCAACTGTTCATCTTTTGCCTACCTATTCCACAACTTCCCACTTACCAAATATTCCAAACTTTCAATTTTGAAATTCACTACAAATTCTCCAAATATTCTACATTTCTCAAGTAATTCAACACGTTTCAACATCGTTCGGCAGCATTCCCCGAAAAAGTTATTCATACATTTCGCCTTCACACGCAATTTCTCCAGAAATTGCAAAATTCTAGTTAGTGTGAAGGTGAAGACCTTCACACTATTGTTATTCCTGTCCTTTATTATTATTATTAGTGTGAAGGTGAAGACCTTCACACTATTGTTATTCCTGTCCTTTATTAGTGTGAAGGTGAAGACCTTCACACTATTGTTATTCCTGTCCTTTATTATTATTCAACATCTTCTGCCCACTTTTTTGACGCTTAACTACTTCCACATACTTCAACCGATTCACTCCATTCCACTTTTCACTTATTCCAAATATTCATGGCACGACTGCTCACATTTTTCTCGTTCCAAAAATTTTCCGTTTTCGCATAATTCATAAATTTATGGCGATTTTTGCCCCATTCATTCTTAATGGCAGATTCAACATTTCACATTTACGTTGTTCCAGTTTGAAATTCACATCATTCAACACATTCAAATCACATTGGGGACATTCCCAAACTTCCCAAATTCAAAATTTTCACGTTTTCACTTTTAATATTTGCATAAAATTTTGCAAAATTTCATAAAATTTCGTTTTTCACTTCTAACTTCTACATTTTTCCACCGATTCAACTCGTTCCAACTTTCAACTATTCATCTTTTGCCTACCTATTCCACAACTTCCCACTTACCAAAAACTTCACATCTTTTATTTTGAAATTCAACCAAAATTCTCTAAAATTTCGTTTTTCTACTCTAATTTCTACATTTTTCAACCGATTCAACCCATTCCAACTTTCAACTGTTCATCATTTTTATACCTATTCCACAACTTCCCACTTCCCAAAAACTTCACATCTTTTATTTTGAAATTCACACCCAATTCCTTTTTCCCTTCTCATTTCTACATTTTTCAACCGATTCAACCCATTCCAACTTTCAACTGTTCATCACTTTTTCTACCTATTCCACAACTTCCCACTTCCCAAAAACTTCACATCTTTTATTTTGAAATTCACACCCAATTCCTTTTTCCCTTCTCAGTTCTACATTTTTCAACCGATTCAACCCATTCCAACTTTCAACTGTTCATCATTTTTCTACCTATTCCACAACTTCCCACTTACCAAAAACTTCACATCTTTTATTTTGAAATTCACACCCATTTCCTTTTTCCCTTCTCATTTCTACATTTTTCAACCGATTCAACCCATTCCAACTTTCAACTGTTCATCATTTTTTTCCTATTCCACAACTTACCAAAAACTTCACATCTTTTATTTTGAAATTCACGCCCAATTCCTTTTTCCCTTCTCATTTCTACATTTTTCAACCGATTCAACCCATTCCAACTTTCAACTGTTCATCATTTCTTTACCTATTCCACAACTTAACAAAAACTTCACATCTTTTATTTTGAAATTCACACCCATTTCCTTTTTCCTTTCTCATTTCCACATTTTTCAACCGATTCAACTCGTTTCAACGTCATTCTGCAACATTCCTTAAATATTTATTCAACTTCTTCACCTTCACACGCAATTCCTTCAGGAATTGCAAATTCTAGTTAGTGTGAAGGTGAAGACCTTCACACTATTGTTATTCCTGTCCTTTATTAGTGTGAAGGTGAAGACCTTCACACTATTGTTATTCCTGTCCTTTATTAGTGTGAAGGTGAAGACCTTCACACTATTGTTATTCCTGTACTTTATTATTATTATTATTCTACATCTTCCGCTCACTTTTTTGACGCTTAACTAGTTCCACATACTTCAACCGATTCACTCCGTTCCACTTTTCACTTATTCCAAATATTCATGGCACGGCTGCTTAGATTTTTTTCGTTCAAAAATTTTTCCGTTTTCGCAAAATTCACAAATTTATGGCGAATTTCGCCCCATTCATTCTTAATGGCAGATTCAACATTTCACATTAACGTTGTTCCAGTTTGAAATTCACATCATTCAACACATTCAAATCACATTGGGGACATTCCCAAACTTGCCTAATTCAACATTTTCACGTTTTCACCTTTTATTTTGAAATTCACACCCAATTCCTTTTTCCCTTTTCCCTTCTCATTTCTACATTTTTCAACCGATTCAACCCATTCCAACTTTCAACTGTTCATCTTTTGCCTACCTATTCCACAACTTCCCACTTACCGAAAACTTCACATCTTTTATTTTGAAATTCAACCAAAATTCTCTAAAAATTCGTTTTTCTACTCTAATTTCCACATTTTTCAACCGATTCAACCCATTCCAACTTTCAACTGTTCATCATTTTTCTACCTATTCCACAACTTCCCAAAAACTTCACATCTTTTATTTTGAAATTCACAATATTCCCTTTTCCTTTCTCATTTCTACATTTTTCAACCGATTCAACCCATTCCAACTTTCAACTGTTCATCATTTTTCTACCTATTCCACAACTTCCCACTTACCAAAAACTTCGCGTCTTTTATTTTGAAATTCACACCCATTTCCTTTTCCCCTTCTCATTTCTACATTTTTCAACCGATTCGACCCATTCCAACTTTCAACTGTTCATCTTTTTTTTTCCTATTCCACAACTTACCAAAAACTTCACATCTTTTATTTTGAAATTCACACCCAGTTCCTTTTCCCTTCTCATTTCTACATTTTTCAACCGATTCAACTCGTTTCAACATCATTCTGCAGCATTCCTTAAATATTTATTCAACTTCTTCACCTTCACACGCAATTCCTTCAGGAATTGCAAATTCTAGTTATTATTATTATTCAACTTATTCCGCTCACTTTTTCGGCGCTTAACTACTTCCACATACTTCAACCGATTCACTCCATTCCACTTTTCACTTATTCCAAATATTCATGGCAACACTGCTTAGATTTTTTTCCTTCCAAAAATTTTCCGTTTTCGCAAAATTCCCAAATTTACGGCGAATTTTGCCCCATTCATTCTTAATGGCAGATTCAACATTTCACATTTACGTTCTTCCAGTTTGAAATTCACATCATTCAACACATTCAAATCACATTGGGGACATTCCCAAACTTGCCAAATTCAACATTTTCACGTTTTCATCTTTTATTTTGAAATTCACACCCAATTCCTTTTTCCCTTTTCCCTTCTCATTTCTACATTTTTCAACCGATTCAACCCATTCCAACTTTCAACTGTTCATCTTTTCTCTACCTATTCCACAACTTCCCACTTACCAAAAACTTCACATGTTTTATTTTGAAATTCAACCAAAATTCTCTAAAATTTCCTTTTTTCTACTCTAATTTCTACATTTTTCAACCGATTCAACCCATTCCAACTTTCAACTGTTCATCATTTTTCTACCTATTCCACAACTTCCCCCTTACCAAAAACTTCACATCTTTTATTTTGAAATTCACACCCACTTCCTTTTTCCCTTCTCATTTCTACATTTTTCAACCGATTCAACCCATTCCAACTTTCAACTGTTCATCATTCTTCTACCTATTCCACAACTTCCGACTTACCAAAAACTTCACATCTTTTATTTTGAAATTCACACCCAATTCCTTTTTCCCTTCTCATTTCTACATTTTTCAACCGATTCAACCCATTCCAACTTTCAACTGTTCATCATTTTTCTACCTATTCCACAAGTTCCCACTTACCAAAAAATTCACATCTTTTATTTTGAAATTCACGCCCGATTCCTTTTTCCCTTCTCATTTCTACATTTTTCAACCGATTCAACCCGTTCCAACTTTCAACTGTTCATCTTTTCTCTACCTATTCAACAACTTCCCACTTACCAAAAACTTCACTTCTTTTATTTTGAAATTCACACCCAATTCCTTTTTCCCTTCTCATTTCTACATTTTTCAACCGATTCAACCCATTCCAACTTTCAACTGTTCATCTTTTTTCTACCTATTCCACAACTTACCAAAAATTTCACATCTTTTATTTTGAAATTCACACCCAATTCCTTTTTCCCTTCTCATTTCTACATTTTTCAACCGATTCAACTCGTTTCAACATCATTCTGCAACATTCCTTAAATATTTATTCAACTTCTTCACCTTCACACGCAATTCCTTCAGGAATTGCAAATTCTAGTTATTATTATTATTATTCAACATCTTCTGCCCACTTTTTTGACGCTTAACTACTTCCACATACTTCAACCGATTCACTCCATTCCCCTTTTCACTTATTCCAAATATTCATGGCACGACTGCTCACATTTTTCTCATTCCAAAAATTTTCCGTTTTCGCATAATTCATAAATTTATGGCGATTTTTGCCCCATTCATTCTTAATGGCAGATTCAACATTTCACATTTACGTTGTTCCAGTTTGAAATTCACATCATTCAACACATTCAAATCACATTGGGGACATTCCCAAACTTCCCAAATTCAAAATTTTCACGTTTTCACTTTTAATATTTGCATAAAATTTTGCAAAATTTCATAAAATTTCCTTTTTCACTTCTAACTTCTACATTTTTCCACCGATTCCACTCGTTCCAACTTCCAACTATTCATCTTTTGCCTACCTATTCCACAACTTCCCACTTACCAAAAACTTCACATCTTTTATTTTGAAATTCAACCAAAATTCTCTAAAATTTCGTTTTTCTACTCTAATTTCTACATTTTTCAACCGATTCAACCCATTCCAACTTTCAACTGTTCATCATTTTTATACCTATTCCACAACTTCCCAAAAACTTCACATCTTTTATTTTGAAATTCACACCCACTTCCTTTTTCCCTTCTCATTTCTACATTTTTCAACCGATTCAACCCATTCCAACTTTCAACTGTTCATCATTTTTCTACCTATTCCACAAATTCCCACTTACCAAAAACTTCACATCTTTTATTTTGAAATTCACTCCCAATTCCTTTTTTCCTTCTCATTTCTACATTTTTCAACCGATTCAACCCATTCCAACTTTCAACTGTTCATCATTTTTCGACCTATTCCACAACTTCCCACTTACCAAAAACTTCACATCTTTTATTTTGAAATTCACACCCACTTCCTTTTTCCCTTCTCATTTCTACATTTTTCAACCGATTCAACCCATTCCAACTTTCAACTGTTCATCACTTTTTCTACCTATTCCACAACTTCCCACTTACCAAAAACTTCACGTCTTTTATTTTGAAATTCACACCCATTTCCTTTTTCCCTTCTCATTTCTACATTTTTCAACCGATTCAACCCATTCCAACTTTCAACTGTTCATCATTTTTTTTTCCTATTCCACAACTTACCAAAAACTTCACATCTTTTATTTTGAAATTCACACCCAGTTCCTTTTCCCTTCTCATTTCTACATTTTTCAACCGATTCAACTCGTTTCAACATCATTCTGCAACATTCCTTAAATATTTATTCAACTTCTTCACCTTCACACGCAATTCCTTCAGGAATTGCAAATTCTAGTTAGTGTGAAGGTGAAGACCTTCACACTATTGTTATTCCTGTCCTTTATTATTATTATTCTACTTATTCTGCCCACTTTTTCGGCGCTTAACTACTTCCACATACTTCAACCGATTCACTCCATTCCACTTTTCACTTATTCCAAATATTCATGGCAACACTGCTTAGATTTTTTTCCTTCCAAAAATTTTCCGTTTTCGCAAAATTCACAAATTTACGGCGATTTTTGCCCCATTCATTCTTAATGGCAGATTCAACATTTCACATTTATGTTGTTCCAGTTTGAAATTCACATAATTCAACACATTCAAATCACATTGGGGACATTCCCAAACTTGCCAAATTCAACATTTTCACGTTTTCATCTTTTATTTTGAAATTCACACTCTATTCCTTTTTCCCTTTTCCCTTCTCATTTCTACATTTTTCAACCGATTCAACCCATTCCAACTTTCAACTGTTCATCTTTTCTCTACCTATTCCACAACTTCCCACTTACCAAAAACTTCACATCTTTTATTTTGAAATTCAACCAAAATTCTCTAAAATTTCCTTTTTTCTACTCTAATTTCTACATTTTTCAACCGATTCAACCCATTCCAACTTTCAACTGTTCATAATTTTTCTACCTATTCAACAACTTCCCACTTATCAAAAACTTCACTTCTTTTATTTTGAAATTCACACCCAATTCCTTTTTCCCTTCTCATTTCTACATTTTTCAACCGATCCAACCCATTCCAACTTTCAACTGTTCATCATTTTTCTACCTATTCAACAACTTCCCACTTATCAAAAACTTCACTTCTTTTATTTTGAAATTCACACCCAATTCCTTTTTCCCTTCTCCTTTCTACATTTTTCAACCGATTCAACCCATTCCAACTTTCAACTGTTCATCATTTTTCTACCTATTCCACAACTTCCCACTTACCAAAAAATTCACATCTTTTATTTTGAAATTCACACCCATTTCCTTTTTCCCTTCTCATTTCTACATTTTTCAACTGATTCAACCCATTCCAACTTTCAAATGTTCATCATTTTTCTACCTATTCCACAACTTCCCCCTTACCAAAAACTTCACATCTTTTATTTTGAAATTCACACCCACTTCCTTTTTCCCTTCTCATTTCTACATTTTTCAACCGATTCAACCCATTCCAACTTTCAACTGTTCATCATTCTTCTACCTATTCCACAACTTCCCACTTACCAAAAACTTCACATCTTTTATTTTGAAATTCACACCCAATTCCTTTTTCCCTTCTCATTTCTACATTTTTCAACCGATTCAACCCATTCCAACTTTCAACTGTTCATCATTTTTCTACCTATTCCACAAGTTCCCACTTACCAAAAAATTCACATCTTTTATTTTGAAATTCACGCCCAATTCCTTTTTCCCTTCTCATTTCTACATTTTTCAACCGATTCAACCCATTCCAACTTTCAACTGTTCATCTTTTCTCTACCTATTCAACAACTTCCCACTTACCAAAAACTTCACTTCTTTTATTTTGAAATTCACACCCAATTCCTTTTTCCCTTCTCATTTCTACATTTTTCGACCGATTCAACCCATTCCAACTTTCAACTGTTCATCTTTTTTCTACCTATTCCACAACTTACCAAAAATTTCACATCTTTTATTTTGAAATTCACACCCAATTCCTTTTTCCCTTCTCATTTCTACATTTTTCAACCGATTCAACTCGTTTCAACATCATTCTGCAACATTCCTTAAATATTTATTCAACTTCTTCACCTTCACACGCAATTCCTTCAGGAATTGCAAATTCTAGTTATTATTATTATTCAACTTCCGCTCACTTTTTTGACGCTTAACTACTTCCACATACTTCAACCTATTCACTCCATTCCACTTTTCACTTATTCCAAATATTCATGGCACGTCTGCTCACTTTTTTTTCCTTCCAAAAATTTTCCGTTTTCGCAAAATTCACAAATTTACGGCGAATTTTGCCCCATTCATTCTTAATGGCAGATTCAACATTTCACATTTACGTTGTTCCAGTTTGAAATTCACATCATTCAACACATTCAAATCACATTGGGCACATTCCCAAACTTGCCAAATTCAACATTTTCACGTTTTCATCTTTTATTTTGAAATTCACACCCAATTCCTTTTTCCCTTTTCCCTTCTCATTTCTACATTTTTCAACCGATTCAACCCATTCCAACTTTCAACTGTTCATCTTTTCTCTACTTATTCCACAACTTCCCACTTACCAAAAACTTCACATCTTTTATTTTGAAATTCAACCAAAATTCTCTAAAATTTCCTTTTTTCTACTCTAATTTCTACATTTTTCAACCGATTCAACCCATTCCAACTTTCAACTGTTCATCATTTTTCTACCTATTCAACAACTTCCCACTTACCAAAAACTTCACTTCTTTTATTTTGAAATTCACACCCAATTCCTTTTTCCCTTCTAATTTCTACATTTTTTAACCGATTCAACCCATTCCAACTTTCAACTGTTCATCTTTTTTCTACCTATTCCACAACTTACCAAAAACTTCACATCTTTTATTTTGAAATTCACTCCCAATTCCTTTTTTCCTTCTCATTTCTACATTTTTCAACCGATTCAACCCATTCCAACTTTCAACTGTTCATCATTTTTCTACCTATTCCACAACTTCCCACTTACCAAAAACTTCACATCTTTTATTTTGAAATTCACACCCACTTCCTTTTTCCCTTCTCATTTCTACATTTTTCAACCGATTCAACCCATTCCAACTTTCAACTGTTCATCACTTTTTCTACCTATTCCACAACTTCCCACTTACCAAAAACTTCACGTCTTTTATTTTGAAATTCACACCCATTTCCTTTTTCCCTTCTCATTTCTACATTTTTCAACCGATTCAACCCATTCCAACTTTCAACTGTTCATCAGTTTTTTTCCTATTCCACAACTTACCAAAAACTTCACATCTTTTATTTTGAAATTCACACCCAGTTCCTTTTCCCTTCTCATTTCTACATTTTTCAACCGATTCAACTCGTTTCAACATCATTCTGCAACATTCCTTAAATATTTATTCAACTTCTTCACCTTCACACGCAATTCCTTCAGGAATTGCAAATTCTAGTTATTATTATTATTCAACTTCCGCTCACTTTTTTGACGCTTAACTACTTCCACATACTTCAACCGATTCACTCCATTCCACTTTTCACTTATTCCAAATATTCATGACACGTCTGCTCACATTTTTCACGTTCCAAATTTTTTCCGTTTTCGCAAAATTCACAAATTTATGGCGAATTTCGCCCCATTCATTCTTAATGGCAGATTCAACATTTCACATTAACGTTGTTCCAGTTTGAAATTCACATCATTCAACACATTCAAATCACATTGGGGACATTCCCAAACTTGCCTAATTCAACATTTTCACGTTTTCATCTTTTATTTTGAAATTCACACCCAATTCCTTTTTCCCTTTTCCCTTCTCATTTCTACATTTTCCAACCGATTCAACCCATTCCAACTTTCAACTGTTCATCTTTTGCCTACCTATTCCACAACTTCCCACTTACCAAAAACTTCACATCTTTTATTTTGAAATTCAACCAAAATTCTCTAAAATTTCGTTTTTCTACTCTAATTTCCACATTTTTCAACCGATTCAACCCATTCCAACTTTCAACTGTTCATCATTTTTCTACCTATTCCACAACTTCCCAAAAACTTCACATCTTTTATTTTGAAATTCACAATATTCCCTTTTCCTTTCTCATTTCTACATTTTTCAACCGATTCAACCCATTCCAACTTTCAACTGTTCATCATTTTTCTACCTATTCCACAACTTCCCACTTACCAAAAACTTCGCGTCTTTTATTTTGAAATTCACACCCATTTCCTTTTTCCCTTCTCATTTCTACATTTTTCAACCGATTCGACCCATTCCAACTTTCAACTGTTCATCTTTTTTTTTCCTATTCCACAACTTACCAAAAACTTCACATCTTTTATTTTGAAATTCACACCCAGTTCCTTTTCCCTTCTCATTTCTACATTTTTCAACCGATTCAACTCGTTTCAACATCATTCTGCAGCATTCCTTAAATATTTATTCAACTTCTTCACCTTCACACGCAATTCCTTCAGGAATTGCAAATTCTAGTTATTATTATTATTATTCAACATCTTCTGCCCACTTTTTTGACGCTTAACTACTTCCACATACTTCAACCGATTCACTCCATTCCACTTTTCACTTATTCCAAATATTCATGGCACGACTGCTCACATTTTTCTCATTCCAAAAATTTTCCGTTTTCGCATAATTCATAAATTTATGGCGATTTTTGCCCCATTCATTCTTAATGGCAGATTCAACATTTCACATTTACGTTGTTCCAGTTTGAAATTCACATCATTCAACACATTCAAATCACATTGGGGACATTCCCAAACTTCCCAAATTCAAAATTTTCACGTTTTCACTTTTAATATTTGCATAAAATTTTGCTAAATTTCATAAAATTTCCTTTTTCACTTCTAACTTCTACATTTTTCCACCGATTCCACTCGTTCCAACTTCCAACTATTCATCTTTTGCCTACCTATTCCACAACTTCCCACTTACCAAAAACTTCACATCTTTTATTTTGAAATTCAACCAAAATTCTCTAAAATTTCGTTTTTCTACTCTAATTTCTACATTTTTCAACCGATTCAACCCATTCCAACTTTCAACTGTTCATCATTTTTATACCTATTCCACAACTTCCCAAAAACTTCACATCTTTTATTTTGAAATTCACACCCACTTCCTTTTTCCCTTCTCATTTCTACATTTTTCAACCGATTCAACCCATTCCAACTTTCAACTGTTCATCATTTTTCTACCTATTCCACAAATTCCCACTTACCAAAAACTTCACATCTTTTATTTTGAAATTCACTCCCAATTCCTTTTTTCCTTCTCATTTCTACATTTTTCAACCGATTCAACCCATTCCAACTTTCAACTGTTCATCATTTTTCGACCTATTCCACAACTTCCCACTTACCAAAAACTTCACATCTTTTATTTTGAAATTCACACCCACTTCCTTTTTCCCTTCTCATTTCTACATTTTTCAACCGATTCAACCCATTCCAACTTTCAACTGTTCATCACTTTTTCTACCTATTCCACAACTTCCCACTTACCAAAAACTTCACGTCTTTTATTTTGAAATTCACACCCATTTCCTTTTTCCCTTCTCATTTCTACATTTTTCAACCGATTCAACCCATTCCAACTTTCAACTGTTCATCATTTTTTTTTCCTATTCCACAACTTACCAAAAACTTCACATCTTTTATTTTGAAATTCACACCCAGTTCCTTTTCCCTTCTCATTTCTACATTTTTCAACCGATTCAACTCGTTTCAACATCATTCTGCAACATTCCTTAAATATTTATTCAACTTCTTCACCTTCACACGCAATTCCTTCAGGAATTGCAAATTCTAGTTAGTGTGAAGGTGAAGACCTTCACACTATTGTTATTCCTGTCCTTTATTATTATTCAACATCTTCTGCCCACTTTTTTGACGCTTAACTACTTCCACATACTTCAACCGATTCACTCCATTCCACTTTTCACTTATTCCAAATATTCATGGCACGACTGCTCACATTTTTCTCGTTCCAAAAATTTTCCGTTTTCGCATAATTCATAAATTTATGGCGATTTTTGCCCCATTCATTCTTAATGGCAGATTCAACATTTCACATTTACGTTGTTCCAGTTTGAAATTCACATCATTCAACACATTCAAATCACATTGGGGACATTCCCAAACTTCCCAAATTCAAAATTTTCACGTTTTCACTTTTAATATTTGCATAAAATTTTGCAAAATTTCATAAAATTTCGTTTTTCACTTCTAACTTCTACATTTTTCCACCGATTCAACTCGTTCCAACTTTCAACTATTCATCTTTTGCCTACCTATTCCACAACTTCCCACTTACCAAAAACTTCACATCTTTTATTTTGAAATTCAACCAAAATTCTCTAAAATTTCGTTTTTCTACTCTAATTTCTACATTTTTCAACCGATTCAACCCATTCCAACTTTCAACTGTTCATCATTTTTATACCTATTCCACAACTTCCCACTTCCCAAAAACTTCACATCTTTTATTTTGAAATTCACACCCAATTCCTTTTTCCCTTCTCATTTCTACATTTTTCAACCGATTCAACCCATTCCAACTTTCAACTGTTCATCACTTTTTCTACCTATTCCACAACTTCCCACTTCCCAAAAACTTCACATCTTTTATTTTGAAATTCACACCCATTTCCTTTTTCCCTTCTCATTTCTACATTTTTCAACCGATTCAACCCATTCCAACTTTCAACTGTTCATCATTTTTTTCCTATTCCACAACTTACCAAAAACTTCACATCTTTTATTTTGAAATTCACACCCAGTTCCTTTTCCCTTTTCATTTCTACATTTTTCAACCGATTCAACTCGTTTCAACATCATTCTGCAACATTCCTTAAATATTTATTCAACTTCTTCACCTTCACACGCAATTCCTTCAGGAATTGCAAATTCTAGTTATTATTATTATTCTACTTATTCTGCCCACTTTTTCGGCGCTTAACTACTTCCACATACTTCAACCGATTCACTCCATTCCACTTTTCACTTATTCCAAATATTCATGGCAACACTGCTTAGATTTTTTTCCTTCCAAAAATTTTCCGTTTTCACAAAATTCACAAATTTATGGCGAATTTTGCCCCATTCATTCTTAATGGGAGATTCAACATTTCACATTTACGTTGTTCCAGTTTCAAATTCACATAATTCAACACATTCAAATCACATTGGGGACATTCCCAAACTTGCCAAATTCAACATTTTCACGTTTTCATCTTTTATTTTGAAATTCACACCCAATTCCTTTTTCCCTTTTCCCTTCTCATTTCTACATTTTTCAACCGATTCAACCCATTCCAACTTTCAACTGTTCATCATTTTTCTACCTATTCCACAACTTCCCACTTACCAAAAAATTCACATCTTTTATTTTGAAATTCACGCCCAATTCCTTTTTCCCTTCTCATTTCTACATTTTTCAACCGATTCAACCCATTCCAACTTTCAACTGTTTATCATTTTTCTACCTATTCCACAACTTCCCACTTACCAAAAAATTCACATCTTTTATTTTGAAATTCACGCCCAATTCCCTTTTCCCTTCTCATTTCTACATTTTTCAACCGATTCAACCCATTCCAACTTTCAACTGTTCATCATTTTTCTACCTATTCCACAACTTCCCACTTACCAAAAAATTCACATCTTTTATTTTGAAATTCACGCACAATTCCTTTTTCCCTTCTCATTTCTACATTTTTCAACCGATTCAACCCATTCCAACTTTCAACTGTTCATCATTTTTCTACCTATTCCCCAACTTCCCACTTACCAAAAAATTCACATCTTTTATTTTGAAATTCACGCCCAATTCCTTTTTCTCTTCTCATTTCTACATTTTTCAACCGATTCAACCCATTCCAACTTTCAACTGTTCATCATTTCTTTACCTATTCCACAACTTAACAAAAACTTCACATCTTTTATTTTGAAATTCACACCCATTTCCTTTTTCCTTTCTCATTTCCACATTTTTCAACCGATTCAACTCGTTTCAACGTCATTCTGCAACATTCCTTAAATATTTATTCAACTTCTTCACCTTCACACGCAATTCCTTCAGGAATTGCAAATTCTAGTTATTGTGTGAAGGCGAAGGCCTTCACACATATGTTATTCTACACCATTCTCTATTATTATTATTATTATTAGTGTGAAGGTGAAGACCTTCACACTATTGTTATTCCTGTCCTTTATTAGTGTGAAGGTGAAGACCTTCACACTATTGTTATTCCTGTCCTTTATTAGTGTGAAGGTGAAGACCTTCACACTATTGTTATTCCTGTCCTTTATTATTAGTGTGAAGGTGAAGACCTTCACACTATTGTTATTCCTGTCCTTTATTATTATTATTATTATTCAACATCTTCTGCCCACTTTTTTGACGCTTAACTACTTCCACATACTTCAACCGATTCACTCCATTCCACTTTTCACTTATTCCAAATATTCATGGCACGACTGCTCACATTTTTCTCATTCCAAAAATTTTCCGTTTTCGCATAATTCATAAATTTATGGCGATTTTTGCCCCATTCATTCTTAATGGCAGATTCAACATTTCACATTTACGTTGTTCCAGTTTGAAATTCACATCATTCAACACATTCAAATCACATTGGGGACATTCCCAAACTTCCCAAATTCAAAATTTTCACGTTTTCACTTTTAATATTTGCATAAAATTTTGCAAAATTTCATAAAATTTCCTTTTTCACTTCTAACTTCTACATTTTTCCACCGATTCCACTCGTTCCAACTTCCAACTATTCATCTTTTGCCTACCTATTCCACAACTTCCCACTTACCAAAAACTTCACATCTTTTATTTTGAAATTCAACCAAAATTCTCTAAAATTTCGTTTTTCTACTCTAATTTCTACATTTTTCAACCGATTCAACCCATTCCAACTTTCAACTGTTCATCATTTTTATACCTATTCCACAACTTCCCAAAAACTTCACATCTTTTATTTTGAAATTCACACCCACTTCCTTTTTCCCTTCTCATTTCTACATTTTTCAACCGATTCAACCCATTCCAACTTTCAACTGTTCATCATTTTTCTACCTATTCCACAAATTCCCACTTACCAAAAACTTCACATCTTTTATTTTGAAATTCACTCCCAATTCCTTTTTTCCTTCTCATTTCTACATTTTTCAACCGATTCAACCCATTCCAACTTTCAACTGTTCATCATTTTTCGACCTATTCCACAACTTCCCACTTACCAAAAACTTCACATCTTTTATTTTGAAATTCACACCCACTTCCTTTTTCCCTTCTCATTTCTACATTTTTCAACCGATTCAACCCATTCCAACTTTCAACTGTTCATCACTTTTTCTACCTATTCCACAACTTCCCACTTACCAAAAACTTCACGTCTTTTATTTTGAAATTCACACCCATTTCCTTTTTCCCTTCTCATTTCTACATTTTTCAACCGATTCAACCCATTCCAACTTTCAACTGTTCATCATTTTTTTTCCTATTCCACAACTTACCAAAAACTTCACATCTTTTATTTTGAAATTCACACCCAGTTCCTTTTCCCTTCTCATTTCTACATTTTTCAACCGATTCAACTCGTTTCAACATCATTCTGCAACATTCCTTAAATATTTATTCAACTTCTTCACCTTCACACGCAATTCCTTCAGGAATTGCAAATTCTAGTTAGTGTGAAGGTGAAGACCTTCACACTATTGTTATTCCTGTACTTTATTATTATTATTATTCTACATCTTCCGCTCACTTTTTTGACGCTTAACTAGTTCCACATACTTCAACCGATTCACTCCGTTCCACTTTTCACTTATTCCAAATATTCATGGCACGGCTGCTTAGATTTTTTTCGTTCAAAAATTTTTCCGTTTTCGCAAAATTCACAAATTTATGGCGAATTTCGCCCCATTCATTCTTAATGGCAGATTCAACATTTCACATTAACGTTGTTCCAGTTTGAAATTCACATCATTCAACACATTCAAATCACATTGGGGACATTCCCAAACTTGCCTAATTCAACATTTTCACGTTTTCACCTTTTATTTTGAAATTCACACCCAATTCCTTTTTCCCTTTTCCCTTCTCATTTCTACATTTTTCAACCGATTCAACCCATTCCAACTTTCAACTGTTCATCTTTTGCCTACCTATTCCACAACTTCCCACTTACCGAAAACTTCACATCTTTTATTTTGAAATTCAACCAAAATTCTCTAAAAATTCGTTTTTCTACTCTAATTTCCACATTTTTCAACCGATTCAACCCATTCCAACTTTCAACTGTTCATCATTTTTCTACCTATTCCACAACTTCCCAAAAACTTCACATCTTTTATTTTGAAATTCACAATATTCCCTTTTCCTTTCTCATTTCTACATTTTTCAACCGATTCAACCCATTCCAACTTTCAACTGTTCATCATTTTTCTACCTATTCCACAACTTCCCACTTACCAAAAACTTCGCGTCTTTTATTTTGAAATTCACACCCATTTCCTTTTCCCCTTCTCATTTCTACATTTTTCAACCGATTCGACCCATTCCAACTTTCAACTGTTCATCTTTTTTTTTCCTATTCCACAACTTACCAAAAACTTCACATCTTTTATTTTGAAATTCACACCCAGTTCCTTTTCCCTTCTCATTTCTACATTTTTCAACCGATTCAACTCGTTTCAACATCATTCTGCAGCATTCCTTAAATATTTATTCAACTTCTTCACCTTCACACGCAATTCCTTCAGGAATTGCAAATTCTAGTTATTATTATTCTACATCTTCCGCTCACTTTTTTGACGCTTAACTAGTTCCACATACTTCAACCGATTCACTCCGTTCCACTTTTCACTTATTCCAAATATTCATGGCACGGCTGCTTAGATTTTTTTCGTTCAAAAATTTTTCCGTTTTCGCAAAATTCACAAATTTATGGCGAATTTCGCCCCATTCATTCTTAATGGCAGATTCAACATTTCACATTAACGTTGTTCCAGTTTGAAATTCACATCATTCAACACATTCAAATCACATTGGGGACATTCCCAAACTTGCCTAATTCAACATTTTCACGTTTTCACCTTTTATTTTGAAATTCACACCCAATTCCTTTTTCCCTTTTCCCTTCTCATTTCTACATTTTTCAACCGATTCAACCCATTCCAACTTTCAACTGTTCATCTTTTGCCTACCTATTCCACAACTTCCCACTTACCGAAAACTTCACATCTTTTATTTTGAAATTCAACCAAAATTCTCTAAAAATTCGTTTTTCTACTCTAATTTCCACATTTTTCAACCGATTCAACCCATTCCAACTTTCAACTGTTCATCATTTTTCTACCTATTCCACAACTTCCCAAAAACTTCACATCTTTTATTTTGAAATTCACAATATTCCCTTTTCCTTTCTCATTTCTACATTTTTCAACCGATTCAACCCATTCCAACTTTCAACTGTTCATCATTTTTCTACCTATTCCACAACTTCCCACTTACCAAAAACTTCGCGTCTTTTATTTTGAAATTCACACCCATTTCCTTTTCCCCTTCTCATTTCTACATTTTTCAACCGATTCGACCCATTCCAACTTTCAACTGTTCATCTTTTTTTTTCCTATTCCACAACTTACCAAAAACTTCACATCTTTTATTTTGAAATTCACACCCAGTTCCTTTTCCCTTCTCATTTCTACATTTTTCAACCGATTCAACTCGTTTCAACATCATTCTGCAGCATTCCTTAAATATTTATTCAACTTCACCTTCACACGCAATTCCTTCAGGAATTGCAAATTCTAGTTATTATTATTATTCAACTTCCGCTCACTTTTTTGACGCTTAACTACTTCCACATACTTCAACCGATTCACTCCATTCCACTTTTCACTTATTCCAAATATTCATGACACGTCTGCTCACATTTTTCACGTTCCAAATTTTTTCCGTTTTCGCAAAATTCACAAATTTATGGCGAATTTCGCCCCATTCATTCTTAATGGCAGATTCAACATTTCACATTAACGTTGTTCCAGTTTGAAATTCACATCATTCAACACATTCAAATCACATTGGGGACATTCCCAAACTTGCCTAATTCAACATTTTCACGTTTTCATCTTTTATTTTGAAATTCACACCCAATTCCTTTTTCCCTTTTCCCTTCTCATTTCTACATTTTCCAACCGATTCAACCCATTCCAACTTTCAACTGTTCATCTTTTGCCTACCTATTCCACAACTTCCCACTTACCAAAAACTTCACATCTTTTATTTTGAAATTCAACCAAAATTCTCTAAAATTTCGTTTTTCTACTCTAATTTCCACATTTTTCAACCGATTCAACCCATTCCAACTTTCAACTGTTCATCATTTTTCTACCTATTCCACAACTTCCCAAAAACTTCACATCTTTTATTTTGAAATTCACAATATTCCCTTTTCCTTTCTCATTTCTACATTTTTCAACCGATTCAACCCATTCCAACTTTCAACTGTTCATCATTTTTCTACCTATTCCACAACTTCCCACTTACCAAAAACTTCGCGTCTTTTATTTTGAAATTCACACCCATTTCCTTTTTCCCTTCTCATTTCTACATTTTTCAACCGATTCGACCCATTCCAACTTTCAACTGTTCATCTTTTTTTTTCCTATTCCACAACTTACCAAAAACTTCACATCTTTTATTTTGAAATTCACACCCAGTTCCTTTTCCCTTCTCATTTCTACATTTTTCAACCGATTCAACTCGTTTCAACATCATTCTGCAGCATTCCTTAAATATTTATTCAACTTCTTCACCTTCACACGCAATTCCTTCAGGAATTGCAAATTCTAGTTAGTGTGAAGGTGAAGACCTTCACACTATTGTTATTCCTGTCCTTTATTATTATTATTATTATTCAACTTCCGCTCACTTTTTTGACGCTTAACTACTTCCACATACTTCAACCGATTCACTCCATTCCACTTTTCACTTATTCCAAATATTCATGACACGTCTGCTCACATTTTTCACGTTCCAAATTTTTTCCGTTTTCGCAAAATTCACAAATTTATGGCGAATTTCGCCCCATTCATTCTTAATGGCAGATTCAACATTTCACATTAACGTTGTTCCAGTTTGAAATTCACATCATTCAACACATTCAAATCACATTGGGGACATTCCCAAACTTGCCTAATTCAACATTTTCACGTTTTCATCTTTTATTTTGAAATTCACACCCAATTCCTTTTTCCCTTTTCCCTTCTCATTTCTACATTTTCCAACCGATTCAACCCATTCCAACTTTCAACTGTTCATCTTTTGCCTACCTATTCCACAACTTCCCACTTACCAAAAACTTCACATCTTTTATTTTGAAATTCAACCAAAATTCTCTAAAATTTCGTTTTTCTACTCTAATTTCCACATTTTTCAACCGATTCAACCCATTCCAACTTTCAACTGTTCATCATTTTTCTACCTATTCCACAACTTCCCAAAAACTTCACATCTTTTATTTTGAAATTCACAATATTCCCTTTTCCTTTCTCATTTCTACATTTTTCAACCGATTCAACCCATTCCAACTTTCAACTGTTCATCATTTTTCTACCTATTCCACAACTTCCCACTTACCAAAAACTTCGCGTCTTTTATTTTGAAATTCACACCCATTTCCTTTTTCCCTTCTCATTTCTACATTTTTCAACCGATTCGACCCATTCCAACTTTCAACTGTTCATCTTTTTTTTTCCTATTCCACAACTTACCAAAAACTTCACATCTTTTATTTTGAAATTCACACCCAGTTCCTTTTCCCTTCTCATTTCTACATTTTTCAACCGATTCAACTCGTTTCAACATCATTCTGCAGCATTCCTTAAATATTTATTCAACTTCTTCACCTTCACACGCAATTCCTTCAGGAATTGCAAATTCTAGTTATTATTATTATTATTCAACATCTTCTGCCCACTTTTTTGACGCTTAACTACTTCCACATACTTCAACCGATTCACTCCATTCCCCTTTTCACTTATTCCAAATATTCATGGCACGACTGCTCACATTTTTCTCATTCCAAAAATTTTCCGTTTTCGCATAATTCATAAATTTATGGCGATTTTTGCCCCATTCATTCTTAATGGCAGATTCAACATTTCACATTTACGTTGTTCCAGTTTGAAATTCACATCATTCAACACATTCAAATCACATTGGGGACATTCCCAAACTTCCCAAATTCAAAATTTTCACGTTTTCACTTTTAATATTTGCATAAAATTTTGCAAAATTTCATAAAATTTCCTTTTTCACTTCTAACTTCTACATTTTTCCACCGATTCCACTCGTTCCAACTTCCAACTATTCATCTTTTGCCTACCTATTCCACAACTTCCCACTTACCAAAAACTTCACATCTTTTATTTTGAAATTCAACCAAAATTCTCTAAAATTTCGTTTTTCTACTCTAATTTCTACATTTTTCAACCGATTCAACCCATTCCAACTTTCAACTGTTCATCATTTTTATACCTATTCCACAACTTCCCAAAAACTTCACATCTTTTATTTTGAAATTCACACCCACTTCCTTTTTCCCTTCTCATTTCTACATTTTTCAACCGATTCAACCAATTCCAACTTTCAACTGTTCATCATTTTTCTACCTATTCCACAAATTCCCACTTACCAAAAACTTCACATCTTTTATTTTGAAATTCACTCCCAATTCCTTTTTTCCTTCTCATTTCTACATTTTTCAACCGATTCAACCCATTCCAACTTTCAACTGTTCATCATTTTTCGACCTATTCCACAACTTCCCACTTACCAAAAACTTCACATCTTTTATTTTGAAATTCACACCCACTTCCTTTTTCCCTTCTCATTTCTACATTTTTCAACCGATTCAACCCATTCCAACTTTCAACTGTTCATCACTTTTTCTACCTATTCCACAACTTCCCACTTACCAAAAACTTCACGTCTTTTATTTTGAAATTCACACCCATTTCCTTTTTCCCTTCTCATTTCTACATTTTTCAACCGATTCAACCCATTCCAACTTTCAACTGTTCATCATTTTTTTTTCCTATTCCACAACTTACCAAAAACTTCACATCTTTTATTTTGAAATTCACACCCAGTTCCTTTTCCCTTCTCATTTCTACATTTTTCAACCGATTCAACTCGTTTCAACATCATTCTGCAACATTCCTTAAATATTTATTCAACTTCTTCACCTTCACACGCAATTCCTTCAGGAATTGCAAATTCTAGTTAGTGTGAAGGTGAAGACCTTCACACTATTGTTATTCCTGTCCTTTATTAGTGTGAAGGTGAAGACCTTCACACTATTGTTATTCCTGTCCTTTATTATTATTATTATTATTATTCAACTTATTCCGCTCACTTTTTCGGCGCTTAACTACTTCCACATACTTCAACCGATTCACTCCATTCCACTTTTCACTTATTCCAAATATTCATGGCAACACTGCTTAGATTTTTTTCCTTCCAAAAATTTTCCGTTTTCGCAAAATTCCCAAATTTACGGCGAATTTTGCCCCATTCATTCTTAATGGCAGATTCAACATTTCACATTTACGTTGTTCCAGTTTGAAATTCACATCATTCAACACATTCAAATCACATTGGGGACATTCCCAAACTTGCCAAATTCAACATTTTCACGTTTTCATCTTTTATTTTGAAATTCACACCCAATTCCTTTTTCCCTTTTCCCTTCTCATTTCTACATTTTTCAACCGATTCAACCCATTCCAACTTTCAACTGTTCATCTTTTCTCTACCTATTCCACAACTTCCCACTTACCAAAAACTTCACATCTTTTATTTTGAAATTCAACCAAAATTCTCTAAAATTTCCTTTTTTCTACTCTAATTTCTACATTTTTCAACCGATTCAACCCATTCCAACTTTCAACTGTTCATCATTTTTCTACCTATTCAAGAACTTCCAACTTACCAAAAACTTCACTTCTTTTATTTTGAAATTCACACATAATTCCTTTTTCCCTTCTCATTTCTACATTTTTCAACCGATTCAACCCATTCCAACTTTCAACTCTTCATCATTTTTCTACCTATTCCACAACTTCCCACTTCCCAAAAACCTCACATCTTTTATTTTGAAATTCACACCCAATTCCTTTTTCCCTTCTCATTTCTACATTTTTCAACCGATTCATCCCATTCCAACTTTCAACTGTTTGTCTTTTGCCTACCTATTCCACAACTTCCCACTTCCCAAAAACTTCACATCTTTTATTTTGAAATTCACACCCAATTCCTTTTTCCCTTCTCATTTCTACATTTTTCAACCGATTCAACCCATTCCAACTTTCAACTGTTCATCCTTTTTCTACCTATTCCACAACTTCCCACTTACCAAAAACTTCACATCTTTTATTTTGAAATTCACACCCAATTCCTTTTTCCCTTCTCATTTCTACATTTTTCTACCGATTCAACCCATTCCAACTTTCAACTGTTCATCATTCTTCTACCTATTCCACAACTTCCCACTTACCAAAAACTTCAGATCTTTTATTTTGAAATTCACACCCAATTCCTTTTTCCCTTCTCATTTCTACATTTTTCAACCGATTCAACCCATTCCAACTTTCAACTGTTCATCATTTTTCTACCTATTCCACAACTTCCCAAAAACTTCACATCTTTTATTTTGAAATTCACACCCAATTCCTTTTTCCCTTCTCATTTCTACATTTTTCAACCGATTCAACTCGTTTCAACATCATTCTTCCATATTCCTTAAATATTTATTCAACTTCTTCACCTTCACACGCAATTCCTTCAGGAATTGCAAATTCTAGTTATTATTATTATTCAACTTCCGCTCACTTTTTTGACGCTTAACTACTTCCACATACTTCAACCGATTCACTCCATTCCACTTTTCACTTATTCCAAATATTCATGACACGTCTGCTCACATTTTTCACGTTCCAAATTTTTTCCGTTTTCGCAAAATTCACAAATTTATGGCGAATTTCGCCCCATTCATTCTTAATGGCAGATTCAACATTTCACATTAACGTTGTTCCAGTTTGAAATTCACATCATTCAACACATTCAAATCACATTGGGGACATTCCCAAACTTGCCTAATTCAACATTTTCACGTTTTCATCTTTTATTTTGAAATTCACACCCAATTCCTTTTTCCCTTTTCCCTTCTCATTTCTACATTTTTCAACCGATTCAACCCATTCCAACTTTCAACTGTTCATCTTTTGCCTACCTATTCCACAACTTCCCACTTACCAAAAACTTCACATCTTTTATTTTGAAATTCAACCAAAATTCTCTAAAATTTCGTTTTTCTACTCTAATTTCCACATTTTTCAACCGATTCAACCCATTCCAACTTTCAACTGTTCATCATTTTTCTACCTATTCCACAACTTCCCAAAAACTTCACATCTTTTATTTTGAAATTCACACCCAATTCCTTTTTCCCTTCTCATTTCTACATTTTTCAACCGATTCAACCCATTCCAACTTTCAACTGTTTATCTTTTGCCTACCTATTCCACAACTTCCCACTTCCCAAAAACTTCACATCTTTTATTTTGAAATTCACACCCAATTCCCTTTTCCCTTCTCATTTCTACATTTTTCAACCGATTCAACCCATCCCAACTTTCAACTGTTCATCATTTTTCTACCTATTCCACAACTTACCAAAAACTTCACATCTTTTATTTTGAAATTCACACCCAGTTCCTTTTCCCTTCTCATTTCTACATTTTTCAACCGATTCAACTCGTTTCAACATCATTCTGCAGCATTCCTTAAATATTTATTCAACTTCTTCACCTTCACACGCAATTCCTTCAGGAATTGCAAATTCTAGTTAGTGTGAAGGTGAAGACCTTCACACTATTGTTATTCCTGTCCTTTATTAGTGTGAAGGTGAAGACCTTCACACTATTGTTATTCCTGTCCTTTATTATTATTATTATTATTATTCAACTTATTCCGCTCACTTTTTCGGCGCTTAACTACTTCCACATACTTCAACCGATTCACTCCATTCCACTTTTCACTTATTCCAAATATTCATGGCAACACTGCTTAGATTTTTTTCCTTCCAAAAATTTTCCGTTTTCGCAAAATTCCCAAATTTACGGCGAATTTTGCCCCATTCATTCTTAATGGCAGATTCAACATTTCACATTTACGTTGTTCCAGTTTGAAATTCACATCATTCAACACATTCAAATCACATTGGGGACATTCCCAAACTTGCCAAATTCAACATTTTCACGTTTTCATCTTTTATTTTGAAATTCACACCCAATTCCTTTTTCCCTTTTCCCTTCTCATTTCTACATTTTTCAACCGATTCAACCCATTCCAACTTTCAACTGTTCATCTTTTCTCTACCTATTCCACAACTTCCCACTTACCAAAAACTTCACATCTTTTATTTTGAAATTCAACCAAAATTCTCTAAAATTTCCTTTTTTCTACTCTAATTTCTACATTTTTCAACCGATTCAACCCATTCCAACTTTCAACTGTTCATCATTTTTCTACCTATTCAAGAACTTCCAACTTACCAAAAACTTCACTTCTTTTATTTTGAAATTCACACCCAATTCCTTTTTCCCTTCTCATTTCTACATTTTTCAACCGATTCAACCCATTCCAACTTTCAACTCTTCATCATTTTTCTACCTATTCCACAACTTCCCACTTCCCAAAAACCTCACATCTTTTATTTTGAAATTCACACCCAATTCCTTTTTCCCTTCTCATTTCTACATTTTTCAACCGATTCATCCCATTCCAACTTTCAACTGTTTGTCTTTTGCCTACCTATTCCACAACTTCCCACTTCCCAAAAACTTCACATCTTTTATTTTGAAATTCACACCCAATTCCTTTTTCCCTTCTCATTTCTACATTTTTCAACCGATTCAACCCATTCCAACTTTCAACTGTTCATCCTTTTTCTACCTATTCCACAACTTCCCACTTACCAAAAACTTCACATCTTTTATTTTGAAATTCACACCCAATTCCTTTTTCCCTTCTCATTTCTACATTTTTCTACCGATTCAACCCATTCCAACTTTCAACTGTTCATCATTCTTCTACCTATTCCACAACTTCCCACTTACCAAAAACTTCAGATCTTTTATTTTGAAATTCACACCCAATTCCTTTTTCCCTTCTCATTTCTACATTTTTCAACCGATTCAACCCATTCCAACTTTCAACTGTTCATCATTTTTCTACCTATTCCACAACTTCCCAAAAACTTCACATCTTTTATTTTGAAATTCACACCCAATTCCTTTTTCCCTTCTCATTTCTACATTTTTCAACCGATTCAACTCGTTTCAACATCATTCTTCAACATTCCTTAAATATTTATTCAACTTCTTCACCTTCACACGCAATTCCTTCAGGAATTGCAAATTCTAGTTATTATTCTACTTATTCTGCCCACTTTTTCGGCGCTTAACTACTTCCACATACTTCAACCGATTCACTCCATTCCACTTTTCACTTATTCCAAATATTCATGGCAACACTGCTTAGATTTTTTTCCTTCCAAAAATTTTCCGTTTTCGCAAAATTCACAAATTTACGGCGATTTTTGCCCCATTCATTCTTAATGGCAGATTCAACATTTCACATTTATGTTGTTCCAGTTTGAAATTCACATAATTCAACACATTCAAATCACATTGGGGACATTCCCAAACTTGCCAAATTCAACATTTTCACGTTTTCATCTTTTATTTTGAAATTCACACTCTATTCCTTTTTCCCTTTTCCCTTCTCATTTCTACATTTTTCAACCGATTCAACCCATTCCAACTTTCAACTGTTCATCTTTTCTCTACCTATTCCACAACTTCCCACTTACCAAAAACTTCACATCTTTGTGTGAAGGCGAAGGCCTTCACACATATGTTATTCTACACCATTCTCTATTATTATTATTGTGTGAAGGCGAAGGCCTTCACACATATGTTATTCTACACCATTCTCTATTATTATTAGTGTGAAGGTGAAGACCTTCACACTATTGTTATTCCTGTCCTTTATTAGTGTGAAGGTGAAGACCTTCACACTATTGTTATTCCTGTCCTTTATTATTATTATTATTATTAGTGTGAAGGTGAAGACCTTCACACTATTGTTATTCCTGTCCTTTATTATTATTATTATTATTATTCAACTTATTCCGCTCACTTTTTCGGCGCTTAACTACTTCCACATACTTCAACCGATTCACTCCATTCCACTTTTCACTTATTCCAAATATTCATGGCAACACTGCTTAGATTTTTTTCCTTCCAAAAATTTTCCGTTTTCGCAAAATTCCCAAATTTACGGCGAATTTTGCCCCATTCATTCTTAATGGCAGATTCAACATTTCACATTTACGTTGTTCCAGTTTGAAATTCACATCATTCAACACATTCAAATCACATTGGGGACATTCCCAAACTTGCCAAATTCAACATTTTCACGTTTTCATCTTTTATTTTGAAATTCACACCCAATTCCTTTTTCCCTTTTCCCTTCTCATTTCTACATTTTTCAACCGATTCAACCCATTCCAACTTTCAACTGTTCATCTTTTCTCTACCTATTCCACAACTTCCCACTTACCAAAAACTTCACATCTTTTATTTTGAAATTCAACCAAAATTCTCTAAAATTTCCTTTTTTCTACTCTAATTTCTACATTTTTCAACCGATTCAACCCATTCCAACTTTCAACTGTTCATCATTTTTCTACCTATTCAAGAACTTCCAACTTACCAAAAACTTCACTTCTTTTATTTTGAAATTCACACCCAATTCCTTTTTCCCTTCTCATTTCTACATTTTTCAACCGATTCAACCCATTCCAACTTTCAACTCTTCATCATTTTTCTACCTATTCCACAACTTCCCACTTCCCAAAAACCTCACATCTTTTATTTTGAAATTCACACCCAATTCCTTTTTCCCTTCTCATTTCTACATTTTTCAACCGATTCATCCCATTCCAACTTTCAACTGTTTGTCTTTTGCCTACCTATTCCACAACTTCCCACTTCCCAAAAACTTCACATCTTTTATTTTGAAATTCACACCCAATTCCTTTTTCCCTTCTCATTTCTACATTTTTCAACCGATTCAACCCATTCCAACTTTCAACTGTTCATCCTTTTTCTACCTATTCCACAACTTCCCACTTACCAAAAACTTCACATCTTTTATTTTGAAATTCACACCCAATTCCTTTTTCCCTTCTCATTTCTACATTTTTCTACCGATTCAACCCATTCCAACTTTCAACTGTTCATCATTCTTCTACCTATTCCACAACTTCCCACTTACCAAAAACTTCAGATCTTTTATTTTGAAATTCACACCCAATTCCTTTTTCCCTTCTCATTTCTACATTTTTCAACCGATTCAACCCATTCCAACTTTCAACTGTTCATCATTTTTCTACCTATTCCACAACTTCCCAAAAACTTCACATCTTTTATTTTGAAATTCACACCCAATTCCTTTTTCCCTTCTCATTTCTACATTTTTCAACCGATTCAACTCGTTTCAACATCATTCTTCAACATTCCTTAAATATTTATTCAACTTCTTCACCTTCACACGCAATTCCTTCAGGAATTGCAAATTCTAGTTATTATTATTATTCAACTTCCGCTCACTTTTTTGACGCTTAACTACTTCCACATACTTCAACCGATTCACTCCATTCCACTTTTCACTTATTCCAAATATTCATGACACGTCTGCTCACATTTTTCACGTTCCAAATTTTTTCCGTTTTCGCAAAATTCACAAATTTATGGCGAATTTCGCCCCATTCATTCTTAATGGCAGATTCAAAATTTCACATTAACGTTGTTCCAGTTTGAAATTCACATCATTCAACACATTCAAATCACATTGGGGACATTCCCAAACTTGCCTAATTCAACATTTTCACGTTTTCATCTTTTATTTTGAAATTCACACCCAATTCCTTTTTCCCTTTTCCCTTCTCATTTCTACATTTTTCAACCGATTCAACCCATTCCAACTTTCAACTGTTCATCTTTTGCCTACCTATTCCACAACTTCCCACTTACCAAAAACTTCACATCTTTTATTTTGAAATTCAACCAAAATTCTCTAAAATTTCGTTTTTCTACTCTAATTTCCACATTTTTCAACCGATTCAACCCATTCCAACTTTCAACTGTTCATCATTTTTCTACCTATTCCACAACTTCCCAAAAACTTCACATCTTTTATTTTGAAATTCACACCCAATTCCTTTTTCCCTTCTCATTTCTACATTTTTCAACCGATTCAACCCATTCCAACTTTCAACTGTTTATCTTTTGCCTACCTATTCCACAACTTCCCACTTCCCAAAAACTTCACATCTTTTATTTTGAAATTCACACCCAATTCCCTTTTCCCTTCTCATTTCTACATTTTTCAACCGATTCAACCCATCCCAACTTTCAACTGTTCATCATTTTTCTACCTATTCCACAACTTACCAAAAACTTCACATCTTTTATTTTGAAATTCACACCCAGTTCCTTTTCCCTTCTCATTTCTACATTTTTCAACCGATTCAACTCGTTTCAACATCATTCTGCAGCATTCCTTAAATATTTATTCAACTTCTTCACCTTCACACGCAATTCCTTCAGGAATTGCAAATTCTAGTTAGTGTGAAGGTGAAGACCTTCACACTATTGTTATTCCTGTCCTTTATTATTATTATTATTATTCAACATCTTCTGCCCACTTTTTTGACGCTTAACTACTTCCACATACTTCAACCGATTCACTCCATTCCACTTTTCACTTATTCCAAATATTCATGGCACGACTGCTCACATTTTTCTCATTCCAAAAATTTTCCGTTTTCGCATAATTCATAAATTTATGGCGATTTTTGCCCCATTCATTCTTAATGGCAGATTCAACATTTCACATTTACGTTGTTCCAGTTTGAAATTCACATCATTCAACACATTCAAATCACATTGGGGACATTCCCAAACTTCCCAAATTCAAAATTTTCACGTTTTCACTTTTAATATTTGCATAAAATTTTGCAAAATTTCATAAAATTTCCTTTTTCACTTCTAACTTCTACATTTTTCCACCGATTCCACTCGTTCCAACTTCCAACTAT
Source organism: Syngnathus typhle (assembly GCF_033458585.1). Classification (NCBI taxonomy): domain Eukaryota; kingdom Metazoa; phylum Chordata; class Actinopteri; order Syngnathiformes; family Syngnathidae; genus Syngnathus; species Syngnathus typhle. The sequence goes on from NC_083740.1 coordinate 19,643,558, forward strand.
TCATCTTTTGCCTACCTATTCCACAACTTCCCACTTACCAAAAACTTCACATCTTTTATTTTGAAATTCAACCAAAATTCTCTAAAATTTCGTTTTTCTACTCTAATTTCTACATTTTTCAACCGATTCAACCCATTCCAACTTTCAACTGTTCATCATTTTTATACCTATTCCACAACTTCCCAAAAACTTCACATCTTTTATTTTGAAATTCACACCCACTTCCTTTTTCCCTTCTCATTTCTACATTTTTCAACCGATTCAACCCATTCCAACTTTCAACTGTTCATCATTTTTCTACCTATTCCACAAATTCCCACTTACCAAAAACTTCACATCTTTTATTTTGAAATTCACTCCCAATTCCTTTTTTCCTTCTCATTTCTACATTTTTCAACCGATTCAACCCATTCCAACTTTCAACTGTTCATCATTTTTCGACCTATTCCACAACTTCCCACTTACCAAAAACTTCACATCTTTTATTTTGAAATTCACACCCACTTCCTTTTTCCCTTCTCATTTCTACATTTTTCAACCGATTCAACCCATTCCAACTTTCAACTGTTCATCACTTTTTCTACCTATTCCACAACTTCCCACTTACCAAAAACTTCACGTCTTTTATTTTGAAATTCACACCCATTTCCTTTTTCCCTTCTCATTTCTACATTTTTCAACCGATTCAACCCATTCCAACTTTCAACTGTTCATCATTTTTTTTCCTATTCCACAACTTACCAAAAACTTCACATCTTTTATTTTGAAATTCACACCCAGTTCCTTTTCCCTTCTCATTTCTACATTTTTCAACCGATTCAACTCGTTTCAACATCATTCTGCAACATTCCTTAAATATTTATTCAACTTCTTCACCTTCACACGCAATTCCTTCAGGAATTGCAAATTCTAGTTATTATTATTATTCAACTTCCGCTCACTTTTTTGACGCTTAACTACTTCCACATACTTCAACCGATTCACTCCATTCCACTTTTCACTTATTCCAAATATTCATGACACGTCTGCTCACATTTTTCACGTTCCAAATTTTTTCCGTTTTCGCAAAATTCACAAATTTATGGCGAATTTCGCCCCATTCATTCTTAATGGCAGATTCAACATTTCACATTAACGTTGTTCCAGTTTGAAATTCACATCATTCAACACATTCAAATCACATTGGGGACATTCCCAAACTTGCCTAATTCAACATTTTCATGTTTTCATCTTTTATTTTGAAATTCACACCCAATTCCTTTTTCCCTTTTCCCTTCTCATTTCTACATTTTTCAACCGATTCAACCCATTCCAACTTTCAACTGTTCATCTTTTGCCTACCTATTCCACAACTTCCCACTTACCAAAAACTTCACATCTTTTATTTTGAAATTCAACCAAAATTCTCTAAAATTTCGTTTTTCTACTCTAATTTCCACATTTTTCAACCGATTCAACCCATTCCAACTTTCAACTGTTCATCATTTTTCTACCTATTCCACAACTTCCCAAAAACTTCACATCTTTTATTTTGAAATTCACAATATTCCCTTTTCCTTTCTCATTTCTACATTTTTCAACCGATTCAACCCATTCCAACTTTCAACTGTTCATCATTTTTCTACCTATTCCACAACTTCCCACTTACCAAAAACTTCGCGTCTTTTATTTTGAAATTCACACCCATTTCCTTTTTCCCTTCTCATTTCTACATTTTTCAACCGATTCGACCCATTCCAACTTTCAACTGTTCATCTTTTTTTTTCCTATTCCACAACTTACCAAAAACTTCACATCTTTTATTTTGAAATTCACACCCAGTTCCTTTTCCCTTCTCATTTCTACATTTTTCAACCGATTCAACTCGTTTCAACATCATTCTGCAGCATTCCTTAAATATTTATTCAACTTCTTCACCTTCACACGCAATTCCTTCAGGAATTGCAAATTCTAGTTGTGTGAAGGCGAAGGCCTTCACACATATGTTATTCTACTCCATTAACTTTATTAGTGTGAAGGTGAAGACCTTCACACTATTGTTATTCCTGTCCTTTATTATTATTATTATTATTATTCAACTTATTCCGCTCACTTTTTCGGCGCTTAACTACTTCCACATACTTCAACCGATTCACTCCATTCCACTTTTCACTTATTCCAAATATTCATGGCAACACTGCTTAGATTTTTTTCCTTCCAAAAATTTTCCGTTTTCGCAAAATTCCCAAATTTACGGCGAATTTTGCCCCATTCATTCTTAATGGCAGATTCAACATTTCACATTTACGTTGTTCCAGTTTGAAATTCACATCATTCAACACATTCAAATCACATTGGGGACATTCCCAAACTTGCCAAATTCAACATTTTCACGTTTCATCTTTTATTTTGAAATTCACACCCAATTCCTTTTTCCCTTTTCCCTTCTCATTTCTACATTGTCCAACCGATTCAACCCATTCCAACTTTCAACTGTTCATCTTTTCTCTACCTATTCCACAACTTCCCACTTACCAAAAAATTCACATCTTTTATTTTGAAATTCACGCACAATTCCTTTTTCCCTTCTCATTTCTACATTTTTCAACCGATTCAACCCATTCCAACTTTCAACTGTTCATAATTTTTCTACCTATTCCCCAACTTCCCACTTACCAAAAAATTCACATCTTTTATTTTGAAATTCACGCCCAATTCCTTTTTCCCTTCTCATTTCTACATTTTTCAACCGATTCAACCCATTCCAACTTTCAACTGTTCATCATTTCTTTACCTATTCCACAACTTAACAAAAACTTCACATCTTTTATTTTGAAATTCACACCCATTTCCTTTTTCCTTTCTCATTTCCACATTTTTCAACCGATTCAACTCGTTTCAACGTCATTCTGCAACATTCCTTAAATATTTATTCAACTTCTTCACCTTCACACGCAATTCCTTCAGGAATTGCAAATTCTAGTTATTATTATATTTTATTCTCCTCACTTTTTTGACACGTTTCATCTGCCACATAATTCATCCGATTCACTCCATTCCACTTTTCACGTATTCCAAATATTCACGCGACGAGCGCTTGTATTTTTCTCGTTCCGAAAATTTACCGATTCCGCAAAATTCCCAAAATTCCGACAAATTTTTCCCCATTCATTCTTAATGGCACATTCGACATTTCACATTTACGTCGTTCCAATTTGAAATTCACATCATTCAACACATTCTAATCACATTCGGAAGGATTCTCGACATTCCCAAAATTCCCAAATTCAAAAATTTCACGTTTTCACGTTAAAAATTCCGACAAATTTTCGCAAAACTTCGTTTTTCACCTCTAACTTCTACATTTTTCAACCGATTCAACCCATTCCAACTTTCAACTGTTCATCTTTTGCCTACCTATTCCACAACCTCCCACTTACCACAAACTTCACATCTTTTATTTTGAAATTCAACAAAAATTCTCTAAAATTTCGTTTTTCTACTCTAATTTCCACATTTTTCAACCGATTCAACCCATTCCAACTTTCAAGTGTTCATCTTTGCCTACCTATTCCACAACTTCCCACTTACCAAAAATTCCAAATTCTCAAATTTGAAATTCAACCAAAATTCTCTAAAATTTCATTTTTCTACTCTACTTTCTACATTTTTCAACCAATTCAGCCCATTCCAGATTTATTCACTTTATTCACCTTATGCTTCCCACATTCACTCCCATTCACCCCCACTTCCACTACGCTTACACATTCAACCCTTGACCCCCAATTCCAGTGTGGCGGCCATCTTGGATGACCCTGAAGTGCCACCAATGAACCCAGAATGAACCGGAAGTGCCCCAAATCAAACCGAAAGTGACCCCAAATAGACCGGAAGTGACCTCAGGTAAACCGGAAGTGACCCCAAATCAAACCGGAAGTGACCCCAAATGTACCGGAAGTGACCTTTTTAGACCGGAAATGACCCCTAATAAACCGGAAGTGACCTCAGACGAACCGGAAGTGACCCAAATTAAACCGGAAGTGACCCAAATAAACCGGAAGTGACCCCAAATAGACCGGAAGTGACCCCAAATAGACCGGAAGTGACCTCTGGTAAACCGGAAGTGACCCCAAATCAAACCAGAAGTGACCACAAATGAACCGGAAGTGACCTTTTTAGACCGGAAGTGACCCCAAATAAACCGGAAGTGACCTCAGCTAAACCGGAAGTGACCTATATAAAACCGGAAGTGACCCAAATAAACCGGAAGTGACCCAAACTAGACCGGAAGTGACCCGAAACAAACCGGAAGTGACCTTATTTCAACACTGAGTGGCCCAAATAGCTACATTTGCGCTAACTTTTACGTTTTTTGTCTGATTTAACCCGTTTCAACATTTTTACCCCAAAAGTGAACCTCCTGAGGCCGTTTTTTTTTTTTGGTTCCAAATTTAGAAAGATTTTGGCGCAATTGCTTTTTTTTTTTTCCCATTCATTCTCTATGGGGATTCAACATTTGCTCTAACTTCTACATTTTTTAACTGATTCAACTCGTTCCAACTTTCAACTGTACATCTTTTGCCTACCTATTCCACAACTTCCCACTTACCAAAAATTCCAAATTCGAAATTCAACCAAATTCTCCAAAAGTTCGTTTTTCTACTCTAATTTCTACATTTTTCAACCGATTCAACCCATTCCAACTTTCAACTGTTCATCTTTTGCCTACCTATTCCACAACTTCCCACTTACCAAATATTCCAAACTTTCGATTTTGAAATTCACCACAAATTCTCCAAATATTCTACATTTCTCAAGTAATTCAACACGTTTCAACATCGTTCGGCAGCATTCCCCGAAAAAGTTATTCATACATTTCGCCTTCACACGCAATTTCTCCAGAAATTGCAAAATTCTAGTTATTATTATTATTATTCTATTTTATTCCCGCCACTTTTTTGTCCCGCTTCTTCTTCCACAAAATTCATCCGATTCACTCCATTCCACTTTTCACGTATTCCAAATATTCACGACATGAGCGCTTGTATTTTTCTCATTCCGAAAATTTTCCGATTCCGCAAGATTCCCAAAATTCCGACAAATTTTTCCCCATCCATTCTTAATGGCACATTCCACATTTCACAAAATTTCGTGTTTCACCTCTAACTTCTACATTTTTCAACCGATTCAACCCATTCCAACTTTCAACTGTTCATCTTTTGCCTACCTATTCCACAACTTCCCACTTACCAAAAATTCCAAATTCTCAAATTTGAAATTCAACCAAAATTCTCTCAAATTCCGTTATTCCACTCTAATTTCTACATTTTTCAACCGATTCAACCCATTCCAAATGCATTCACCTTATGCTTCCCACATTCACTCCCATTCACCCCCACTTCCACTACGCCTACACATTCAACCCTTGACCCCCAATTCCAGTGTGGCGGCCATCTTGGATTGACCCTCAAGTGCCCCCAATGAACCCAAAATGAACCGGAAGTGCCCCAGATCAAACCGAAAGTGACCCCAAATAGACCGGAAGTGACCTCAGGTAAACCGGAAGTGACCCCAAATCAAACCAGAAGTGACCCCAAATGTACCGGAAGTGGCCTTTTTAGACCGGAAATGACCCCTAATAAACCGGAAGTGACCTCAGACGAACCGGAAGTGACCCAAATTAAACCGGAAGTGACCCAAATAAACCGGAAGTGACCCCAAATAGACCGGAAGTGACCTCTGGTAAACCGGAAGTGACCCCAAATCAAACCGGAAGTGACCCCAAATGAACCGGAAGTGACCTTTTTAGACCGGAAATGACCCCAAATAAACCGGAAGTGACCTCAGCTAAACCGGAAGTGACCTGTTTTAAACCGGAAGTGACCCAAATAAACCGGAAGTGACCCGAACTAGACCGGAAGTGACCCGTATCAAACCAAAAGTGACCATATTTCAACACTGAGTGGCCCAAATACCTACATTTGCGCTAACTTTTTCGTTTTTTGTCCGATTTAACCCGTTTCAACATTTTTACCCCAAAAGTGAACCTCCTGAGGCCGTTTTTTTTGTTTTGTTCCAAATTTAGAAAGATTTTGGCGCAATTGCTTTTTTTATTTTCCCATTCATTCTCTATGGGGATTCAACATTTGCTCTAACTTCTACATTTTTTAACTGATTCAACCCGTTCCAACTTTCAACTGTACATCTTTTGCCTACCTATTCCACAACTTCCCACTTACCAAAAATTCCAAATTCGAAATTCAACCAAATTCTCCAAAATTTCGTTTTTCTACTCTAACTTCTACATTTTTCTACCGATTCAACCCATTCCAACTTTCAACTGTTCATCTTTTGCCTACCTATTCCACAACTTCCCACTTACCAAATATTCCAAACTTTCAATTTTGAAATTCACCACAAATTCTCCAAATATTCTACATTACTCAAGTAATTCAACACGTTTCAACATCGTTCGGCAGCATTCCCCGAAAAAGTTATTCATACATTTCGCCTTCACACGCAATTTCTCCAGAAATTGCAAAATTCTAGTTATTATTATTATTCTTCTATTTTATTCTCCACACTTTTTTGACACGTTTCATCTTCCACATAATTCATCCGATTCACTCCATTCCACTTTTCACGTATTCCAAATATTCACGCGACGAGCGCTTCCATTTTTCTCGTTCCGAAAATTTTCCGATTCCGCAAAATTCCCAAAATTCCGACAAATTTTTCCCCATCCATTCTTAATGACACATTCGACATTTCACAAAATTTCGTTTTTCACCTCTAACTTCTACATTTTTCAACCGATTCAACCCATTCCAACTTTCAACTGTTCATCTTTTGCCTACCTATTCCACAACTTTCCACTTACCAAAAATTCCAAATTTTCAAATTTGAAATTCAACCAAAATTCTCTCAAATTCCGTTTTTCTACTCTAATTTCTACATTTTTCAACCGATTCAACCCATTCCAACTTTCAACTGTTCATCTTTTGCCTACCTATTCCACAACTTCCCACTTACCAAAAATTCCAAATTTTCAAATTTGAAATTCAACCAAAATTCTCCAAAATTCAGTTTTTCCACTCTAATTTCTACATTTTTCAACCGATTCAACCCATTCCAACTTTCAACTGTTCATCTTTTGACTACCTATTCCACAACTTCCCACTTACCAAAAATTCCGAACTTTCACATTTGAAATTCAACCAAATTCTCCAAAATTTCGTTTTTCTACTCTAATTTCTACATTTTTCGACCGATTCAACCCATTCCACATTTATTCCCTTTATTCATCTTATGCTTACCACATTCACTGCCATTCACCCCCACTTCCACTATGCTTACACAATTCAACCCTTGACCCCCAATTCCAGTGTGGCGGCCATCTTGGATGACCCTGAAGTGCCACTAATGAACCCAGAATGAACCGGAAGTGCCCCAAATCAAACCGAAAGTGACCCCAAATGTACCGGAAGTGACCTTTTTAGACCGGAAATGACCCCTAATAAACCGGAAGTGACCTCAGACGAACCGGAAGTGACCCAAATTAAACCGGAAGTGACCCAAATAAACCGGAAGTGACCCCAAATAGACCGGAAGTGACCCCAAATAGACCGGAAGTGACCTCTGGTAAACCGGAAGTGACCCCAAATCAAACCGGAAGTGACCCCAAATGAACCGGAAGTGACCTTTTTAGACCGGAAATGACCCCAAATAAACCGGAAGTGACCTCAGCTAAACCGGAAGTGACCTGTTTTAAACCGGAAGTGACCCAAATAAACCGGAAGTGACCCAAACTAGACCGGAAGTGACCCGAATCAAACCGGAAGTGACCTTATTTCAACACTAAATGGCCCAAATAGCTACATTTGCGCTAACTTTTTCGTTTTTTGTCCGATTTAACCCGTTTCAACATTTTTACCCCAAAAGTGAACCTCCTGAGGCCGTTTTTCTTTGTTTAGTTCTTCTACATTTTTTAACTGATTCAACCCGTTCCAACTTTCAACTGTACATCTTTTGCCTACCTATTCCACAACTTCCCACTTACCAAAAATTCCAAATTCGAAATTCAACCATATTTTCCAAAATTTCGTTTTTCTACTCTATATTCTACATTTTTCAACCGATTCAACCCATTCCACCTTTCAACTGTTCATCTTTTGCCTACCTATTCCACAACTTCCCACTTACCAAATATTCCAAACTTTCAATTTTGAAATTCACCACAAATTCACCAAATATTCTACATTTCTCAAGTAATTCAACACGTTTCAACATCATTCGGCGGCATTCCCCGAAGAAGTTATTCATACATTTCGCCTTCACACGCAATTTCTCCAGAAATTGCAAAATTCTAGTTGTGTGAAGGCGAAGGCCTTCACACATATGTTATTCTACACCATTCTCTATTATTATTATTATTATTATTATTATTCTCTTTTATTCTCCACACTTTTTTGTCCACTTTCATCTTCCACATAATTCATCCGATTCACTCCATTCCACTTTCCACGTATTCCAAATATTCACGCGATGAGCGCTTCCATTTTTCTCGTTCCGAAAATTTTCCGATTCCGCAAAATTCCCAGAATTCCGACAAATTTTTCCCCATCCATTCTTAATGGCACATTCGACATTTCACAAAATTTCGTTTTTCACCTCTAACTTCTACATTTTTCAACCGATTCAACCCATTCCAACTTTCAACTGTTCATCTTTCGCCTACCTATTCCACAACTTCCCACTTACCAAAAATTCCAAATTTTCAAATTTGAAATTCAACCAAAATTCTCTCAAATTCCGTTTTTCTACTCTAATTTCTACATTTTTCAACCGATTCAACCCATTCCAACTTTCAACTGTTCATCTTTTGCCTACCTATTCCACAACTTCCCACTTACCAAAAATTCCAAATTTTCAAATTTGAAATTCAACCAAAATTCTCCAAAATTCAGTTTTTCCACTCTAATTTCTACATTTTTCAACCGATTCAACCCATTCCAACTTTCAACTGTTCATCTTTTGCCTACCTATTCCACAACTTCCCACTTACCAAAAATTCCGAACTTTCACGTTTGAAATTCAACCAAATTCTCCAAAATTTCGTTTTTCCACTCTAATTTCTACATTTTTCGACCGATTCAACCCATTCCACATTTATTCCCTTTATTCATCTTATGCTTACCACATTCACTCCCATTCACCCCCACTTCCACTATGCTTACACAATTCAACCCTTGACCCCCAATTCCAGTGTGGCGGCCATCTTGGATGACCCTGAAGTGCCACCAATGAACCCAGAATGAACCGGAAGTGCCCCAAATCAAACCGAAAGTGACCCCAAATAGACCGGAAGTGACCTCAGGTAAACCGGAAGTGACCCCAAATCAAACCGGAAGTGACCCCAAATGTACCGGAAGTGACCTTTTTAGACCGGAAATGACCCCTAATAAACCGGAAGTGACCTCAGACGAACCGGAAGTGACCCAAATTAAACCGGAAGTGACCCAAATAAACCGGAAGTGACCCCAAATAGACCGGAAGTGACCCCAAATAGACCGGAAGTGACCTCTGGTAAACCGGAAGTGACCCCAAATCAAACCGGAAGTGACCCAAAATGAACCGGAAGTTACCTTTTTAGACCGGAAATGACCCCAAATAAACCGGAAGTGACCTCAGCTAAACCGGAAGTGACCTGTTTTAAACCGGAAGTGACCCAAATAAACCGGAAGTGACCCCAATTAGACCGGAAGTGACCCCAAATAGACCGGAAGTGACCTCTGGTAAACCGGAAGTGACCCCAAATCAAACCGGAAGTGACCCAAAATGAACCGGAAGTGACCTTTTTAGACCGGAAATGACCCCAAATAAACCGGAAGTGACCTCAGCTAAACCGGAAGTGACCTCAGCTAAACCGGAAGTGACCTGTTTTAAACCGGAAGTGACCCAAATAAACCGGAAGTGACCCAAATTAGACCGAAAGTGACCTTATTTCAACACTAAGTGCCCCAAATAGCTACATTTGCGCTAACGTCTTCGTTTTTTGTCCGATTTAACCCGTTTCAACATTTTTACCCCAAAAGTGAACCTCCTGAGGCCGTTTTTTTTGGTTTTGTTCCAAATTTAGAAAGATTTTGGCGCAATGGTTTTTTTTTATTTTCCCATTCATTCTCTATGGGGATTCAACATTTGCTCTAACTTCTACATTTTTTAACTGATTCAACCCGTTCCAACTTTCAACTGTTCATCTTTTGCCTACCTATTCCACAACTTCCCACTTACCAACAATTCCAAATTTAAAATTCAACCAAATTCTCCAAAATTTCGTTTTTCTACTCTAACTTCTACATTTTTCTACCGATTCAACCCATTCCAACTTTCAACTGTTCATCTTTTGCCTACCTATTCCACAACTTCCCACTTACCAAATATTCCAAACTTTCAATTTTGAAATTCACCACAAATTCTCCAAATATTCTACATTTCTCAAGTAATTCAACACGTTTCAACATCGTTCGGCAGCATTCCCCGAAAAAGTTATTCATACATTTCGCCTTCACACGCAATTTCTCCAGAAATTGCAAAATTCTAGTTAGTGTGAAGGTGAAGACCTTCACACTATTGTTATTCCTGTCCTTTATTATTATTATTATTATTCAACATCTTCTGCCCACTTTTTTGACGCTTAACTACTTCCACATACTTCAACCGATTCACTCCATTCCACTTTTCACTTATTCCAAATATTCATGGCACGACTGCTCACATTTTTCTCATTCCAAAAATTTTCCGTTTTCGCATAATTCATAAATTTATGGCGATTTTTGCCCCATTCATTCTTAATGGCAGATTCAACATTTCACATTTACGTTGTTCCAGTTTGAAATTCACATCATTCAACACATTCAAATCACATTGGGGACATTCCCAAACTTCCCAAATTCAAAATTTTCACGTTTTCACTTTTAATATTTGCATAAAATTTTGCAAAATTTCATAAAATTTCCTTTTTCACTTCTAACTTCTACATTTTTCCACCGATTCCACTCGTTCCAACTTCCAACTATTCATCTTTTGCCTACCTATTCCACAACTTCCCACTTACCAAAAACTTCACATCTTTTATTTTGAAATTCAACCAAAATTCTCTAAAATTTCGTTTTTCTACTCTAATTTCTACATTTTTCAACCGATTCAACCCATTCCAACTTTCAACTGTTCATCATTTTTATACCTATTCCACAACTTCCCAAAAACTTCACATCTTTTATTTTGAAATTCACACCCACTTCCTTTTTCCCTTCTCATTTCTACATTTTTCAACCGATTCAACCCATTCCAACTTTCAACTGTTCATCATTTTTCTACCTATTCCACAAATTCCCACTTACCAAAAACTTCACATCTTTTATTTTGAAATTCACTCCCAATTCCTTTTTTCCTTCTCATTTCTACATTTTTCAACCGATTCAACCCATTCCAACTTTCAACTGTTCATCATTTTTCGACCTATTCCACAACTTCCCACTTACCAAAAACTTCACATCTTTTATTTTGAAATTCACACCCACTTCCTTTTTCCCTTCTCATTTCTACATTTTTCAACCGATTCAACCCATTCCAACTTTCAACTGTTCATCACTTTTTCTACCTATTCCACAACTTCCCACTTACCAAAAACTTCACGTCTTTTATTTTGAAATTCACACCCATTTCCTTTTTCCCTTCTCATTTCTACATTTTTCAACCGATTCAACCCATTCCAACTTTCAACTGTTCATCATTTTTTTTCCTATTCCACAACTTACCAAAAACTTCACATCTTTTATTTTGAAATTCACACCCAGTTCCTTTTCCCTTCTCATTTCTACATTTTTCAACCGATTCAACTCGTTTCAACATCATTCTGCAACATTCCTTAAATATTTATTCAACTTCTTCACCTTCACACGCAATTCCTTCAGGAATTGCAAATTCTAGTTATTATTATTATTCTCTTTTATTCTCCACACTTTTTTGTCCAGTTTCATCTTCCGCATAATTCATCCGATTCACTCCATTCCACTTTTCACGTATTCCAAATATTCACGCGATGAGCGCTTCCATTTTTCTCGTTCCGAAAATTTTCCGTTTCCGCAAAATTCCCCAAATTCCGACAAATTTTTCCCCATTCATTCTCAATGGCACATTCGACATTTCACATTTACGTCGTTCCAATTTGAAATTCACATCATTCAGCACATTCTAATCACATTCGGAAGGATTCTCGACATTCCCAAAATTCCCAAATTCGAAAATTTCTCGTTTTCACGTTAAAAATTCCGACAAATTTTCACAAAATTTCGTTTTTCACCTCTAACTTCTACATTTTTCAACCGATTCAACTCGTTCCAACTTTCAACTGTTCATCTTTTGCCTACCTATTCCACAACGTCCCACTTACCAAAAACTTCACATCTTTTATTTTGAAATTCAACCAAAATTCTCTAAAATTTCGTTTTTCTACTCTAATTTCTACATTTTTCAACCGATTCAACCCATTCCAACTTTCAACTGTTCATTATTTTTCTACTGATTCCACAACTTCCCACTTACCAAAAGCTTCACATCTTTTATTTTGAAATTCACACCCAATTCCTTTTCCCTTCTCATTTCTACATTTTTCAACCGATTCAACCCATTCCAACTTTCAACTGTTCATCATTTTTCTACCTATTCCACAACTTCCCACTTACCAAAACCTTCACATCTTTTATTTTGAAATTCACACCCAATTCTCCAATATTTCCTTTTCTCCTTCTCATTTCTACATTTTTCAACCGATTCAACCCATTCCAACTTTCAACTGTTCATCATTTTTCTACCTATTCCACAACTTCCCACGTCCCAAAAACGTCACATCTTTTATTTTGAAATTCCCACCCAATTCCTTTTTCCCTTCTCATTTCTACATTTTTCAACCGATTCAACCCATTCCAACTTTCAACTGTTCATCATTTTTCTACCTATTCCACAACTTCCCACTTACCAAAAACTTCACATCTTTTATTTTGAAATTCACACCCAATTCCTTTTTCCCTTCTCATTTCTACATTTTTCAACCGATTCAACCCATTCCAAATTTATTCACTTAATTCACCTTATTCTTCCCACATTCACTCCCATTCACCCCCACTTCCACTATGCTTACACAATTCAACCCTTGACCCCCAATTCCAGTGTGGCGGCCATCTTGGATGACCCTGAAGTGCCACCAATGAACCCAGAATGAACCGGAAGTGCCCCAAATCAAACCAGAAGTGACCCCAAATAGACCGGAAGTGACTTTAGGTAAACCGGAAGTGACCCCAAATCAAACCGGAAGTGACCCCAAATGTACCGGAAGTGACCTTTTTAGACCGGAAATGACCCCTAATAAACCGGAAGTGACCTCAGACGAACCGGAAGTGACCCAAATTAAACCGGAAGTGACCCAAATAATCCGGAAGTGACCCCAAATAGACCGGAAGTGACCCTAAATAGACCGGAAGTGACCTCTGGTAAACCGGAAGTGACCCCAAATCAAACCGGAAGTGACCCCAAATGAACCGGAAGTGACCTTTTTAGACCGGAAATGACCCCAAATAAACCGGAAGTGACCTCAGACGAACCGGAAGTGACCCAAATAAACCGGAAGTGACCCCAAATAGACCGGAAGTGACCCCAAATAGACCGGAAGTGACCTCTGGTAAACCGGAAGTGACCCCAAATCAAACCGGAAGTGACCCCAAATGAACCGGAAGTGACCTTTTGAGACCGGAAATGACCCCAAATAAACCGGAAGTGACCTCAGCTAAACCGGAAGTGACCTGTTTTAAACCGGAAGTGACCCAAATAAACCGGAAGTGACCCAAACTAGACCGGAAATGACCCGAATCAAGCCGGAAGTGACCTTATTTCAACACTAAGTTCCCCAAATAGCTACATTTGCGCTAACGTCTTCGTTTTTTGTCCGATTTAACCCGTTTCAACATTTTTACCCCAAAAGTGAACCTCCTGAGGCCGTTTTTTTTGTTTTGTTCCAAATTTAGAAAGATTTTGGCGCAATTGCTTTTTTTTATTTTCCCATTCATTCTCTCTATGGTGATTCAACATTTGCTCTAACTTCTACATTTTTTAACTGATTCAACCCGTTCCAACTTTCAACTGTACATCTTTTGCCTACCTATTCCACAACTTCCCACTTACCAAAAATTCCAAATTCGAAATTCAACCAAATTCTCCAAAATTTCGTTTTTCTACTCTAATTTCTGCATTTTTCAACAGATTCAACCCATTTCAACTTTCAACTGTTCATATTTTGCCTACCTATTCCACAACTTCCCACTTACCAAAAATTCCAAACTTTCAAATTTGAAATTCACCACAAATTCTCCAAATATTCTACATTTCTCAAGTAATTCAACACGTTTCAACATCGTTCGGCAGCATTCCCCGAAAAAGTTATTCATACATTTCGCCTTCACACGCAATTTCTCCAGAAATTGCAAAATTCTAGTTGTGTGAAGGCGAAGGCCTTCACACATATGTTATTCTACACCATTCTCTATTATTATTATTATTATTCTCTTTTATTCTCCACACTTTTTTGTCCAGTTTCATCTTCCGCATAATTCATCCGATTCACTCCATTCCACTTTTCACGTATTCCAAATATTCACGCGATGAGCGCTTCCATTTTTCTCGTTCCGAAAATTTTCCGTTTCCGCAAAATTCCCCAAATTCCGACAAATTTTTCCCCATTCATTCTTAATGGCACATTCGACATTTCACATTTACGTCGTTCCAATTTGAAATTCACATCATTCAGCACATTCTAATCACATTCGGAAGGATTCTCGACATTCCCAAAATTCCCAAATTCGAAAATTTCACGTTTTCACGTTAAAAATTCCGACAAATTTTCACAAAATTTTGTTTTTCAGCTCTAACTTCTACATTTTTCAACCGATTCAACTCGTTCCAACTTTCAACTGTTCATCTTTTGCCTACCTATTCCACAACGTCCCACTTACCAAAAACTTCACATCTTTTATTTTGAAATTCAACCAAAATTCTCTAAAATTTCGTTTTTCTACTCTAATTTCTACATTTTTCAACCGATTCAACCCATTCCAACTTTCAACTGTTCATTATTTTTCTACCCATTCCACAACTTCCCACTTACCAAAAGCTTCACATCTTTTATTTTGAAATTCACACCCAATTCCTTTTCCCTTCTCATTTCTACATTTTTCAACCGATTCAACCCATTCCAACTTTCAACTGTTCATCATTTTTCTACCTATTCCACAACTTCCCACTTACCAAAAACTTCACATCTTTTATTTTGAAATTCACACCCAATTTCCTTTTCCCTTCTCATTTCTACATTTTTCAACCGATTCAACCCATTCCAACTTTCAACTGTTCATCATTTTTCTACCTATTCCACAACTTCCCACTTACCAAAAACTTCACATCTTTTATTTTGAAATTCAACCAAAATTCTCTCAAATTCCGTTTTTGTACTCTAATTTCTACATTTTTCAACCGATTCAACCCATTCCAACTTTCAACTGTTCATCATTTTTCGACCTATTCCACAACTTCCCAAAACCTTCACATCTTTTATTTTGAAATTCACACCCAATTACTTTTTCCCTTCTCATTTCTACATTTTTCAACCGATTCAACCCATTCCAACTTTCAACTGTTCATCATTTTTCTACCTATTCCACAACTTCCCACATACCAAAAACTTCACATCTTTTATTTTGAAATTCACACCCAATTCCCTTTTCCCTTCTCATTTCTACATTTTTCAACCGATTCAACTCGTTCCAACTTTCAACTGTTCATCTTTTGCCTACCTATTCCACAACGTCCCACTTACCAAAAACTTCACATCTTTTATTTTGAAATTCACACTCAATTCCCTTTTCCCTTCTCATTTCTACATTTTTCAACCGATTCAACCCATTCCAACTTTCAACTGTTCATCATTTTTCGACCTATTCCACAACTTCCCACTTACCAAAAACTTCACATCTTTTATTTTGAAATTCACACCCAATTCCCTTTTCCCTTCTCATTTCTACATTTTTCAACCGATTCAACCCATTCCAACTTTCAACTGTTCATCATTTTTCTACCTATTCCACAACTTCCCACTTACCAAAAACTTCTCATCTTTTATTTTGAAATTCACACCCAATTCCCTTTTCCCTTCTCATTTCTACATTTTTCAACCGATTCAACCCATTCCAACTTTCAACTGTTCATCATTTTTCGACCTATTCCACAACTTCCCAAAACCTTCACATCTTTTATTTTGAAATTCACACCCAATTCCTTTTTCCCTTCTCATTTCTACATTTTTCAACCGATTCAACCCATTCCAACTTTCAACTGTTCATCATTTTTCGACCTATTCCACAACTTCCCACTTACCAAAAAATTCACATCTTTTATTTTGAAATTCGCCACAAATTCTCCAAATATTCTACATTTCTCAAGTAATTCAACACGTTTCAACATCGTTCGGCAGCATTCCCCGAAGAAGTTATTCATACATTTCGCCTTCACACGCAATTTCTCCAGAAATTGCAAAATTCTAGTTATTATTATTATTCTCTTTTATTCTCCACACTTTTTTGTCCACTTTCATCTTCCACATAATTCATCCGATTCACTCCATTCCACTTTCCACGTATTCCAAATATTCACGCGATGAGCGCTTCCATTTTTCTCGTTCCGAAAATTTTCCGATTCCGCAAAATTCCCAAAATTCCGACAAATTTTTCCCCATCCATTCTTAATGGCACATTCGACATTTCACAAAATTTCGTTTTTCACCTCTAACTTCTACATTTTTCAACCGATTCAACCCATTCCAACTTTCAACTGTTCATCTTTTGCCTACCTATTCCACAACTTCCCACTTACCAAAAATTCCAAATTTTCAAATTTGAAATTCAACCAAAATTCTCTCAAATTCCGTTTTTCTAATCTAATTTCTACATTTTTCAACCGATTCAACCCATTCCAACTTTCAACTGTTCATCTTTTGCCTACCTATTCCACAACTTCCCACTTACCAAAAATTCCAAATTTTCAAATTTGAAATTCAACCAAAATTCTCTCAAATTCCGTTTTTCTAATCTAATTTCTACATTTTTCAACCGATTCAACCCATTCCAACTTTCAACTGTTCATCTTTTGCCTACCTATTCCACAACTTCCCACTTACCAAAAATTCCAAATTTTCAAATTTGAAATTCAACCAAAATTCTCCAAAATTCAGTTTTTCCACTCTAATTTCTACATTTTTCAACCGATTCAACCCATTCCAACTTTCAACTGTTCATCTTTTGCCTACCTATTCCACAACTTCCCACTTACCAAAAATTCCGAACTTTCACATTTGAAATTCAACCAAATTCTCCAAAATTTCGTTTTTCCACTCTAATTTCTACATTTTTCGACCGATTCAACCCATTCCACATTTATTCCCTTTATTCATCTTATGCTTACCACATTCACTCCCATTCACCCCCACTTCCACTACGCTTACACATTCAACCCTTGACCCCCAATTCCAGTGTGGCGGCCATCTTGGATTGACCCTCAAGTGCCCCCAATGAACCCAAAATGAACCGGAAGTGCCCCAAATCAAACCGAAAGTGACCCCAAATAGACCGGAAGTGACCTCAGGTAAACCGGAAGTGACCCCAAATCAAACCGGAAGTGACCCCAAACGTACCGGAAGTGACCTTTTTAGACCGGAAATGACCCCTAATAAACAGGAAGTGACCTCAGACGAACCGGAAGTGACCCAAATTAAACCGGAAGTGACCCAAATAAACCGGAAGTGACCCCAAATAGACCGGAAGTGACCTCTGGTAAACCGGAAGTGACCCTAAATCAAACCGGAAGTGACCCCAAATGAACCGGAAGTGACCTTTTTAGACCGGAAGTGACCCCAAATAAACCGGAAGTGACCTCAGCTAAACCGGAAGTGACCTGTTTTAAACCGGAAGTGACCCAAATAAACCGGAAGTGACCCAAACTAGACCGGAAGTGACCCGAATCAAACCGGAAGTGACCTTATTTCAACACTGAGTTGCCCAAATAGCTACATTTGCGCTAACTTTTTCGTTTTTTGTCTGATTTAACCCCTTTCAACATTTTTACCCCAAAAGTGAATCTCCTGAGGCCGTTTTTTTTGTTTTGTTCCAAATTTAGAAAGATTTTGGCGCAATTGCTTTTTTTTATTTTCCCATTCATTCTCTATGGGGATTCAACATTTGCTCTAACTTCTACATTTTTTAACTGATTCAACCCGTTCCAACTTTCAACTGTACATCTTTTGCCTACCTATTCCACAACTTCCCACTTACCAAAAATTCCAAATTCGAAATTCAACCAAATTCTCCAAAATTTCGTTTTTCTACTCTAATTTCTACATTTTTCAACCGATTCAACCCATTCCAACTTTCAACTGTTCATCTTTTGCCTACCTATTCCACAACTTCCCACTTACCAAATATTCCAAACTTTCAATTTTGAAATTCACCACAAATTCTCCAAATATTCTACATTTCTCAAGTAATTCAACACGTTTCAACATCGTTCGGCAGCATTCCCCGAAAAAGTTATTCATACATTTCGCCTTCACACGCAATTTCTCCAGAAATTGCAAAATTCTAGTTATTATTGTGTGAAGGCGAAGGCCTTCACACATATGTTATTCTACACCATTCTCTATTATTATTATTATTATTAGTGTGAAGGTGAAGACCTTCACACTATTGTTATTCCTGTCCTTTATTAGTGTGAAGGTGAAGACCTTCACACTATTGTTATTCCTGTCCTTTATTATTATTATTCTACTTATTCTGCCCACTTTTTCGGCGCTTAACTACTTCCACATACTTCAACCGATTCACTCCATTCCACTTTTCACTTATTCCAAATATTCATGGCAACACTGCTTAGATTTTTTTCCTTCCAAAAATTTTCCGTTTTCGCAAAATTCACAAATTTACGGCGATTTTTGCCCCATTCATTCTTAATGGCAGATTCAACATTTCACACTTATGTTGTTCCAGTTTGAAATTCACATAATTCAACACATTCAAATCACATTGGGGACATTCCCAAACTTGCCAAATTCAACATTTTCACGTTTTCATCTTTTATTTTGAAATTCACACTCTATTCCTTTTTCCCTTTTCCCTTCTCATTTCTACATTTTTCAACCGATTCAACCCATTCCAACTTTCAACTGTTCATCTTTTCTCTACCTATTCCACAACTTCCCACTTACCAAAAACTTCACATCTTTTATTTTGAAATTCAACCAAAATTCTCTAAAATTTCCTTTTTTCTACTCTAATTTCTACATTTTTCAACCGATTCAACCCATTCCAACTTTCAACTGTTCATAATTTTTCTACCTATTCAACAACTTCCCACTTATCAAAAACTTCACTTCTTTTATTTTGAAATTCACACCCAATTCCTTTTTCCCTTCTCATTTCTACATTTTTCAACCGATCCAACCCATTCCAACTTTCAACTGTTCATCATTTTTCTACCTATTCAACAACTTCCCACTTATCAAAAACTTCACTTCTTTTATTTTGAAATTCACACCCAATTCCTTTTTCCCTTCTCCTTTCTACATTTTCAACCGATTCAACCCATTCCAACTTTCAACTGTTCATCATTTTTCTACCTATTCCACAACTTCCCACTTACCAAAAAATTCACATCTTTTATTTTGAAATTCACTCCCAATTCCTTTTTCCCTTCTCATTTCTACATTTTTCAACTGATTCAACCCATTCCAACTTTCAACTGTTCATCATTTTTCTACCTATTCCACAACTTCCCCCTTACCAAAAACTTCACATCTTTTATTTTGAAATTCACACCCACTTCCTTTTTCCCTTCTCATTTCTACATTTTTCAACCGATTCAACCCATTCCAACTTTCAATTGTTCATCATTCTTCTACCTATTCCACAACTTCCCACTTACCAAAAACTTCACATCTTTTATTTTGAAATTCACACCCAATTCCTTTTTCCCTTCTCATTTCTACATTTTTCAACCGATTCAACCCATTCCAACTTTCAACTGTTCATCATTTTTCTACCTATTCCACAACTTCCCACTTACCAAAAACTTCACGTCTTTTATTTTGAAATTCACGCCCAATTCCTTTTTCCCTTCTCATTTCTACATTTTTCAACCGATTCAACCCATTCCAACTTTCAACTGTTCATCATTCTTCTACCTATTCCACAACTTCCCACTTACCAAAAACTTCAAATCTTTTATTTTGAAATTCACTCCCAATTCCTTTTTCCCTTCTCATTTCTACATTTTTCAACCGATTCAACCCATTCCAACTTTCAACTGTTCATCATTTTTCTACCTATTCCACAACTTCCCACTTACCAAAAACTTCACGTCTTTTATTTTGAAATTCACACCCAATTCATTTTTCCCTTCTCATTTCTACATTTTTCAACCGATTCAACCCATTCCAACTTTCAACTGTTCATCATTTTTCTACCTATTCCACAACTTACCAAAAACTTCACATCTTTTATTTTGAAATTCACACCCACTTCCTTTTTCACTTCTCATTTCTACATTTTTCCACCGATTCAACTCGTTTCAACATCATTCAGGAACATTCCTTAAATATTTATTCAACTTCTTCACCTTCACACGCAATTCCTTCAGGAATTGCAAATTCTAGTTATTATTATTCTACTTATTCTGCCCACTTTTTCGGCGCTTAACTACTTCCACATACTTCAACCGATTCACTCCATTCCACTTTTCACTTATTCCAAATATTCATGGCAACACTGCTTAGATTTTTTTCCTTCCAAAAATTTTCCGTTTTCGCAAAATTCACAAATTTACGGCGATTTTTGCCCCATTCATTCTTAATGGCAGATTCAACATTTCACATTTATGTTGTTCCAGTTTGAAATTCACATAATTCAACACATTCAAATCACATTGGGGACATTCCCAAACTTGCCAAATTCAACATTTTCACGTTTTCATCTTTTATTTTGAAATTCACACTCTATTCCTTTTTCCCTTTTCCCTTCTCATTTCTACATTTTTCAACCGATTCAACCCATTCCAACTTTCAACTGTTCATCTTTTCTCTACCTATTCCACAACTTCCCACTTACCAAAAACTTCACATCTTTTATTTTGAAATTCAACCAAAATTCTCTAAAATTTCCTTTTTTCTACTCTAATTTCTACATTTTTCAACCGATTCAACCCATTCCAACTTTCAACTGTTCATAATTTTTCTACCTATTCAACAACTTCCCACTTATCAAAAACTTCACTTCTTTTATTTTGAAATTCACACCCAATTCCTTTTCCCCTTCTCATTTCTACATTTTTCAACCGATCCAACCCATTCCAACTTTCAACTGTTCATCATTTTTCTACCTATTCAACAACTTCCCACTTATCAAAAACTTCACTTCTTTTATTTTGAAATTCACACCCAATTCCTTTTTCCCTTCTCATTTCTACATTTTTCAACCGATTCAACCCATTCCAACTTTCAACTGTTCATCATTTTTCTACCTATTCCACAACTTCCCACTTACCAAAAAATTCACATCTTTTATTTTGAAATTCACTCCCAATTCCTTTTTCCCTTCTCATTTCTACATTTTTCAACTGATTCAACCCATTCCAACTTTCAACTGTTCATCATTTTTCTACCTATTCCACAACTTCCCCCTTACCAAAAACTTCACATCTTTTATTTTGAAATTCACACCCACTTCCTTTTTCCCTTCTCATTTCTACATTTTTCAACCGATTCAACCCATTCCAACTTTCAACTGTTCATCATTCTTCTACCTATTCCACAACTTCCGACTTACCAAAAACTTCACATCTTTTATTTTGAAATTCACACCCAATTCCTTTTTCCCTTCTCATTTCTACATTTTTCAACCGATTCAACCCATTCCAACTTTCAACTGTTCATCATTTTTCTACCTATTCCACAAGTTCCCACTTACCAAAAAATTCACATCTTTTATTTTGAAATTCACGCCCAATTCCTTTTTCCCTTCTCATTTCTACATTTTTCAACCGATTCAACCCATTCCTACTTTCAACTGTTCATCTTTTCTCTACCTATTCAACAACTTCCCACTTACCAAAAACTTCACTTCTTTTATTTTGAAATTCACACCCAATTCCTTTTTCCCTTCTCATTTCTACATTTTTCAACCGATTCAACCCATTCCAACTTTCAACTGTTCATCTTTTTTCTACCTATTCCACAACTTACCAAAAATTTCACATCTTTTATTTTGAAATTCACACCCAATTCCTTTTTCCCTTCTCATTTCTACATTTTTCAACCGATTCAACTCGTTTCAACATCATTCTGCAACATTCCTTAAATATTTATTCAACTTCTTCACCTTCACACGCAATTCCTTCAGGAATTGCAAATTCTAGTTAGTGTGAAGGTGAAGACCTTCACACTATTGTTATTCCTGTCCTTTATTATTATTATTATTATTATTCAACTTATTCCGCTCACTTTTTCGGCGCTTAACTACTTCCACATACTTCAACCGATTCACTCCATTCCACTTTTCACTTATTCCAAATATTCATGGCAACACTGCTTAGATTTTTTTCCTTCCAAAAATTTTCCGTTTTCGCAAAATTCCCAAATTTACGGCGAATTTTGCCCCATTCATTCTTAATGGCAGATTCAACATTTCACATTTACGTTGTTCCAGTTTGAAATTCACATCATTCAACACATTCAAATCACATTGGGGACATTCCCAAACTTGCCAAATTCAACATTTTCACGTTTTCATCTTTTATTTTGAAATTCACACCCAATTCCTTTTTCCCTTTTCCCTTCTCATTTCTACATTTTTCAACCGATTCAACCCATTCCAACTTTCAACTGTTCATCTTTTCTCTACCTATTCCACAACTTCCCACTTACCAAAAACTTCACATCTTTTATTTTGAAATTCAACCAAAATTCTCTAAAATTTCTTTTTCTACTCTAATTTCTACATTTTTCAACCGATTCAACCCATTCCAACTTTCAACTGTTCATCATTTTTCTACCTATTCAAGAACTTCCAACTTACCAAAAACTTCACTTCTTTTATTTTGAAATTCACACATAATTCCTTTTTCCCTTCTCATTTCTACATTTTTCAACCGATTCAACCCATTCCAACTTTCAACTCTTCATCATTTTTCTACCTATTCCACAACTTCCCACTTCCCAAAAACCTCACATCTTTTATTTTGAAATTCACACCCAATTCCTTTTTCCCTTCTCATTTCTACATTTTTCAACCGATTCATCCCATTCCAACTTTCAACTGTTTGTCTTTTGCCTACCTATTCCACAACTTCCCACTTCCCAAAAACTTCACATCTTTTATTTTGAAATTCACACCCAATTCCTTTTTCCCTTCTCATTTCTACATTTTTCAACCGATTCAACCCATTCCAACTTTCAACTGTTCATCCTTTTTCTACCTATTCCACAACTTCCCACTTACCAAAAACTTCACATCTTTTATTTTGAAATTCACACCCAATTCCTTTTTCCCTTCTCATTTCTACATTTTTCTACCGATTCAACCCATTCCAACTTTCAACTGTTCATCATTCTTCTACCTATTCCACAACTTCCCACTTACCAAAAACTTCAGATCTTTTATTTTGAAATTCACACCCAATTCCTTTTTCCCTTCTCATTTCTACATTTTTCAACCGATTCAACCCATTCCAACTTTCAACTGTTCATCATTTTTCTACCTATTCCACAACTTCCCAAAAACTTCACATCTTTTATTTTGAAATTCACACCCAATTCCTTTTTCCCTTCTCATTTCTACATTTTTCAACCGATTCAACTCGTTTCAACATCATTCTTCAACATTCCTTAAATATTTATTCAACTTCTTCACCTTCACACGCAATTCCTTCAGGAATTGCAAATTCTAGTTATTATTATTAGTGTGAAGGTGAAGACCTTCACACTATTGTTATTCCTGTCCTTTATTATTATTATTATTATTCAACATCTTCTGCCCACTTTTTTGACGCTTAACTACTTCCACATACTTCAACCGATTCACTCCATTCCACTTTTCACTTATTCCAAATATTCATGGCACGACTGCTCACATTTTTCTCATTCCAAAAATTTTCCGTTTTCGCATAATTCATAAATTTATGGCGATTTTTGCCCCATTCATTCTTAATGGCAGATTCAACATTTCACATTTACGTTGTTCCAGTTTGAAATTCACATCATTCAACACATTCAAATCACATTGGGGACATTCCCAAACTTCCCAAATTCAAAATTTTCACGTTTTCACTTTTAATATTTGCATAAAATTTTGCAAAATTTCATAAAATTTCCTTTTTCACTTCTAACTTCTACATTTTTCCACCGATTCCACTCGTTCCAACTTCCAACTATTCATCTTTTGCCTACCTATTCCACAACTTCCCACTTACCAAAAACTTCACATCTTTTATTTTGAAATTCAACCAAAATTCTCTAAAATTTCGTTTTTCTACTCTAATTTCTACATTTTTCAACCGATTCAACCCATTCCAACTTTCAACTGTTCATCATTTTTATACCTATTCCACAACTTCCCAAAAACTTCACATCTTTTATTTTGAAATTCACACCCACTTCCTTTTTCCCTTCTCATTTCTACATTTTTCAACCGATTCAACCCATTCCAACTTTCAACTGTTCATCATTTTTCTACCTATTCCACAAATTCCCACTTACCAAAAACTTCACATCTTTTATTTTGAAATTCACTCCCAATTCCTTTTTTCCTTCTCATTTCTACATTTTTCAACCGATTCAACCCATTCCAACTTTCAACTGTTCATCATTTTTCGACCTATTCCACAACTTCCCACTTACCAAAAACTTCACATCTTTTATTTTGAAATTCACACCCACTTCCTTTTTCCCTTCTCATTTCTACATTTTTCAACCGATTCAACCCATTCCAACTTTCAACTGTTCATCACTTTTTCTACCTATTCCACAACTTCCCACTTACCAAAAACTTCACGTCTTTTATTTTGAAATTCACACCCATTTCCTTTTTCCCTTCTCATTTCTACATTTTTCAACCGATTCAACCCATTCCAACTTTCAACTGTTCATCATTTTTTTTCCTATTCCACAACTTACCAAAAACTTCACATCTTTTATTTTGAAATTCACACCCAGTTCCTTTTCCCTTCTCATTTCTACATTTTTCAACCGATTCAACTCGTTTCAACATCATTCTGCAACATTCCTTAAATATTTATTCAACTTCTTCACCTTCACACGCAATTCCTTCAGGAATTGCAAATTCTAGTTATTCTTCTATTTTATTCTCCACACTTTTTTGACACGTTTCAGCTTCCACATAATTCATCCGATTCACTCCATTCCACTTTTCACGTATTCCAAATATTCACGCGACGAGCGCTTGTATTTTTCTCATTCCGAAAATTTTCCGATTCCGCAAAATTCCCAAAATTCCGACAAATTTTTCCCCATCCATTCTTAATGGCACATTCGACATTTCACAAAATTTCGTTTTTCACCTCTAACTTCTACATTTTTCAACCGATTCAACCCATTCCAACTTTCAACTGTTCATCTTTTGCCTACCTATTCCACAACTTCCCATTTACTAAAAATTCCAAATTTTCAAATTTGAAATTCAACCAAAATTCTCTCTAATTCCGTTATTCCACTCTAATTTCTACATTTTTCAACCGATTCAACCCATTCCAACTTTCAACTGTTCATCTTTTGCCTACCTATTCCACAACTTCCCACTTACCAAAAATTCCAAATTCTCAAATTTGAAATTCAACTAAAATTCTCTAAAATTTCGTTTTTCTACTCTAATTTCTACATTTTTCGACCGATTCAACCCATTCCAAATGCATTCACCTTATGCTTCCCACATTCACTCCCATTCACCCCCACTTCCACTACGCTTACACATTCAACCCTTGACCCCCAATTCCAGTGTGACGGCCATCTTGGATTGACCCTCAAGTGCCCCCAATGAACCCAAAATGAACCGGAAGTGGCCCAAATCAAACCGAAAGTGACCCCAAATAGACCGGAAGTGACCTCAGGTAAACCGGAAGTGACCCCAAATCAAACCGGAAGTGACCCCAAATGTACCGGAAGTGACCTTTTTAGACCGGAAATGACCCCTAATAAACCGGAAGTGACCTCAGACGAACCGGAAGTGACCCAAATTAAACCGGAAGTGACCCAAATAAACCGGAAGTGACCCCAAATAGACCGGAAGTGACCCCAAATAGACCGGAAGTGACCTCTGGTAAACCGGAAGTGACCCCAAATCAAACCGGAAGTGACCCCAAATGAACCGGAAGTGACCTTTTTAGACCGGAAATGACCCCAAATAAACCGGAAGTGACCTCAGCTAAACCGGAAGTGACCTGTTTTAAACCGGAAGTGACCCAAATAAACCGGAAGTGACCCAAATTAGACCGGAAATGACCCGAATCAAGCCGGAAGTGACCTTGTTTCAACACTAAGTGCCCCAAATAGCTACATTTGCGCTAACGTCTTCGTTTTTTGTCCAATTTAACCCGTTTCAACATTTTTACCCCAAAAGTGAACCTCCTGAGGCCGTTTTTTTTGGTTTTGTTCCAAATCTAGAAAGATTTTGGCGCAATTGCTTTTTTTTATTTTCCCATTCATTCTCTATGGGGATTCAACATTTGCTCTAACTTCTACATTTTTTAACTGATTCAACCCATTCCAACTTTCAACTGTTCATCTTTTGCCTACCTATTCCACAACTTCCCACTTACCAACAATTCCAAATTTAAAATTCAACCAAATTCTCCAAAATTTCGTTTTTC
The DNA here is from genome assembly GCF_033458585.1 of Syngnathus typhle. Classification (NCBI taxonomy): domain Eukaryota; kingdom Metazoa; phylum Chordata; class Actinopteri; order Syngnathiformes; family Syngnathidae; genus Syngnathus; species Syngnathus typhle. Next base: position 19,670,564 of record NC_083740.1, read on the forward strand.
TACTCTAACTTCTACATTTTTCTACCGATTCAACCCATTCCAACTTTCAACTGTTCATCTTTTGCCTACCTATTCCACAACTTCCCACTTACCAAATATTCCAAACTTTCAATTTTGAAATTCACCACAAATTCTCCAAATTTTCTACATTTCTCAAGTAATTCAACACGTTTCAACATCGTTCGGCAGCATTCCCCGAAAAAGTTATTCATACATTTCGCCTTCACACGCAATTTCTCCAGAAATTGCAAAATTCTAGTTATTCTATTTTATTCCCGCCACTTTTTTGTCCCGTTTCATCTTTCACATAATTCATCCGATTCACTCCATTCCACTTTTCACGTATTCCAAATATTCACGACATGAGCGCTTGTATTTTTCTCATTCCGAAAATTTTCCGATTCCGCAAAATTCCCAAAATTCCGACAAATTTTTCCCCATCCATTCTTAATGGCACATTCGACATTTCACAAAATTTCGTTTTTCACCTCTAACTTCTACATTTTTCAACCGATTCAACCCATTCCAACTTTCAACTGTTCATCTTTTGCCTACCTATTCCACAACTTCCCATTTACTAAAAATTCCAAATTTTCAAATTTGAAATTCAACCAAAATTCTCTCTAATTCCGTTATTCCACTCTAATTTCTACATTTTTCAACCGATTCAACCCATTCCAACTTTCAACTGTTCATCTTTTGCCTACCTATTCCACAACTTCCCACTTACCAAAAATTCCAAATTCTCAAATTTGAAATTCAACCAAAATTCTCTAAATTTTCGTTTTTCTACTCTAATTTCTACATTTTTCGACCGATTCAACCCATTCCAAATGCATTCACCTTATGCTTCCCACATTCACTCCCATTCACCCCCACTTCCACTACGCTTACACATTCAACCCTTGACCCCCAATTCCAGTGTGGCGGCCATCTTGGATTGACCCTCAAGTGCCCCCAATGAACCCAAAATGAACCGGAAGTGCCCCAAATCAAACCGAAAGTGACCCCAAATAGACCGGAAGTGACCTCAGGTAAACCGGAAGTGACCCCAAATCAAACCGGAAGTGACCCCAAATGTACCGGAAGTGACCTTTTTAGACCGGAAATGACCCCTAATAAACCGGAAGTGACCTCAGACGAACCGGAAGTGACCCAAATTAAACCGGAAGTGACCCAAATAAACCGGAAGTGACCCCAAATAGACCGGAAGTGACCCCACATAGACCGGAAGTGACCTCTGGTAAACCGGAAGTGACCCCAAATCAAACCGGAAGTGACCCCAAATGAACTGGAAGTGACCTTTTTAGACCGGAAATGACCCCAAATAAACCGGAAGTGACCTCAGCTACACCGGAAGTGACCTGTTTTAAACCGGAAGTGACCCAAATAAACCGGAAGTGGCCCAAATTAGACCGGAAATGACCCTAATCAAACCGGAAGTGACCTTATTTCAACACTAAGTGCTCCAAATAGCTACATTTGCGCTAACTTTTTCGTTTTATGTCCGATTTAACTCGTTTCAACATTTTTACCCCAAAAGTGAACCTCTTGAGGCCGTTTTTTTTGGTTTTGTTCCAAATTTAGAAAGATTTTGGCGCGGTTGCTTTTTTTTATTTTCCCATTCATTCTCTTTGGGGATTCAACATTTGCTCTAACTTCTACATTTTTTAACTGATTCAACCCATTCCAACTTTCAACTGTACATCTTTTGCCTACCTATTCCACAACTTCCCATTTACCAAAAATTCCAAATTTGAAATTCAACCAAATTCTCCAAAATTTCGTTTTTCTACTCTAATTTCTACATTTTTCAACCGATTCAACCCATTCCAACTTTCAACTGTTCATCTTTTGCCTACCTATTCCACAACTTCCCACTTAACAAATATTCCAAACTTTCATTTTGAAATTCACCACAAATTCTCCAAATATTCTACATTTCTCAAGTAATTCAACACGTTTCAACATCGTTCGGCAGCATTCCCCGAAAAAGTTATTCATACATTTCGCCTTCACACGCAATTTCTCCAGAAATTGCAAAATTCTAGTTAGTGTGAAGGTGAAGACCTTCACACTATTGTTATTCCTGTCCTTTATTATTATTAGTGTGAAGGTGAAGACCTTCACACTATTGTTATTCCTGTCCTTTATTATTATTATTATTATTATTCAACTTATTCCGCTCACTTTTTCGGCGCTTAACTACTTCCACATACTTCAACCGATTCACTCCATTCCACTTTTCACTTATTCCAAATATTCATGGCAACACTGCTTAGATTTTTTTCCTTCCAAAAATTTTCCGTTTTCGCAAAATTCCCAAATTTACGGCGAATTTTGCCCCATTCATTCTTAATGGCAGATTCAACATTTCACATTTACGTTGTTCCAGTTTGAAATTCACATCATTCAACACATTCAAATCACATTGGGGACATTCCCAAACTTGCCAAATTCAACATTTTCACGTTTCATCTTTTATTTTGAAATTCACACCCAATTCCTTTTTCCCTTTTCCCTTCTCATTTCTACATTGTCCAACCGATTCAACCCATTCCAACTTTCAACTGTTCATCTTTTCTCTACCTATTCCACAACTTCCCACTTACCAAAAAATTCACATCTTTTATTTTGAAATTCACGCACAATTCCTTTTTCCCTTCTCATTTCTACATTTTTCAACCGATTCAACCCATTCCAACTTTCAACTGTTCATAATTTTTCTACCTATTCCCCAACTTCCCACTTACCAAAAAATTCACATCTTTTATTTTGAAATTCACGCCCAATTCCTTTTTCCCTTCTCATTTCTACATTTTTCAACCGATTCAACCCATTCCAACTTTCAACTGTTCATCATTTCTTTACCTATTCCACAACTTAACAAAAACTTCACATCTTTTATTTTGAAATTCACACCCATTTCCTTTTTCCTTTCTCATTTCCACATTTTTCAACCGATTCAACTCGTTTCAACGTCATTCTGCAACATTCCTTAAATATTTATTCAACTTCTTCACCTTCACACGCAATTCCTTCAGGAATTGCAAATTCTAGTTATTATTATTATTCAACTTATTCCGCTCACTTTTTCGGCGCTTAACTACTTCCACATACTTCAACCGATTCACTCCATTCCACTTTTCACTTATTCCAAATATTCATGGCAACACTGCTTAGATTTTTTTCCTTCCAAAAATTTTCCGTTTTCGCAAAATTCCCAAATTTACGGCGAATTTTGCCCCATTCATTCTTAATGGCAGATTCAACATTTCACATTTACGTTGTTCCAGTTTGAAATTCACATCATTCAACACATTCAAATCACATTGGGGACATTCCCAAACTTGCCAAATTCAACATTTTCACGTTTTCATCTTTTATTTTGAAATTCACACCCAATTCCTTTTTCCCTTTTCCCTTCTCATTTCTACATTTTTCAACCGATTCAACCCATTCCAACTTTCAACTGTTCATCTTTTCTCTACCTATTCCACAACTTCCCACTTACCAAAAACTTCACATCTTTTATTTTGAAATTCAACCAAAATTCTCTAAAATTTCCTTTTTTCTACTCTAATTTCTACATTTTTCAACCGATTCAACCCATTCCAACTTTCAACTGTTCATCATTTTTCTACCTATTCAAGAACTTCCAACTTACCAAAAACTTCACTTCTTTTATTTTGAAATTCACACATAATTCCTTTTTCCCTTCTCATTTCTACATTTTTCAACCGATTCAACCCATTCCAACTTTCAACTCTTCATCATTTTTCTACCTATTCCACAACTTCCCACTTCCCAAAAACCTCACATCTTTTATTTTGAAATTCACACCCAATTCCTTTTTCCCTTCTCATTTCTACATTTTTCAACCGATTCATCCCATTCCAACTTTCAACTGTTTGTCTTTTGCCTACCTATTCCACAACTTCCCACTTCCCAAAAACTTCACATCTTTTATTTTGAAATTCACACCCAATTCCTTTTTCCCTTCTCATTTCTACATTTTTCAACCGATTCAACCCATTCCAACTTTCAACTGTTCATCCTTTTTCTACCTATTCCACAACTTCCCACTTACCAAAAACTTCACATCTTTTATTTTGAAATTCACACCCAATTCCTTTTTCCCTTCTCATTTCTACATTTTTCTACCGATTCAACCCATTCCAACTTTCAACTGTTCATCATTCTTCTACCTATTCCACAACTTCCCACTTACCAAAAACTTCAGATCTTTTATTTTGAAATTCACACCCAATTCCTTTTTCCCTTCTCATTTCTACATTTTTCAACCGATTCAACCCATTCCAACTTTCAACTGTTCATCATTTTTCTACCTATTCCACAACTTCCCAAAAACTTCACATCTTTTATTTTGAAATTCACACCCAATTCCTTTTTCCCTTCTCATTTCTACATTTTTCAACCGATTCAACTCGTTTCAACATCATTCTTCCATATTCCTTAAATATTTATTCAACTTCTTCACCTTCACACGCAATTCCTTCAGGAATTGCAAATTCTAGTTATTATTATTCTTCTATTTTATTCTCCACACTTTTTTGACACGTTTCATCTGCCACATAATTCATCCGATTCACTCCATTCCACTTTTCACGTATTCCAAATATTCACGCGACGAGCGCTTCCATTTTTCTCGTTCCGAAAATTTACCGATTCCGCAAAATTCCCAAAATTCCGACAAATTTTTCCCCATTCATTCTTAATGGCACATTCGACATTTCACATTTACGTCGTTCCAATTTGAAATTCACATCATTCAGCACATTCTAATCACATTCGGAAGGATTCTCGACATTCCCAAAATTCCCAAATTCGAAAATTTCACATTTTCACGTTAAAAATTCCGACAAATTTTCACAAAATTTCGTTTTTCAGCTCTAACTTCTACATTTTCCAACCGATTCAACTCGTTCCAACTTTCAACTGTTCATCTTTTGCCTACCTATTCCACAACGTCCCACTTACCAAAAACTTCACATCTTTTATTTTGAAATTCAACCAAAATTCTCTAAAATTTCGTTTTTCTACTCTAATTTCTACATTTTTCAACCGATTCAACCCATTCCAACTTTCAACTGTTCATTATTTTTCTACCGATTCCACAACTTCCCACTTACCAAAAGCTTCACATCTTTTATTTTGAAATTCACACCCAATTCCTTTTCCCTTCTCATTTCTACATTTTTCAACCGATTCAACCCATTCCAACTTTCAATTGTTCATCATTTTTCTACCTGTTCCACAACTTCCCACTTACCAAAAACTTCACATCTTTTATTTTGAAATTCACACCCAATTTCCTTTTCCCTTCTCATTTCTACATTTTTCAACCGATTCAACCCATTCCAACTTTCAACTGTTCATTATTTTTCTACCGATTCCACAACTTCCCACTTACCAAAAGCTTCACATCTTTTATTTTGAAATTCACACCCAATTCCTTTTCCCTTCTCATTTCTACATTTTTCAACCGATTCAACCCATTCCAACTTTCAACTGTTCATCATTATTCTACCTATTCCACAACTTCCCACTTACCAAAAACTTCACGTCTTTTATTTTGAAATTTACACCCAATTTCCTTTTCCCTTCTCATTTCTACATTTTTCAACCGATTCAACCCATTCCAACTTTCAACTGTTCATCATTTTTCTACCTATTCCACAACTTCCCACTTACCAAAAACTTCACATCTTTTATTTTGAAATTCAACCAAAATTCTCTCAAATTCCGTTTTTGTACTCTAATTTCTACATTTTTCAACCGATTCAACCCATTCCAACTTTCAACTGTTCATCATTTTTCTACCTATTCCACAACTTCCCAAATACTTCACATCTTTTATTTTGAAATTCACACCCAATTCCTTTTTCCCTTCTCATTTCTACATTTTTCAACCGATTCAACCCATTCCAACTTTCAACTGTTCATCATTTTTCTACCTATTCCACAACTTCCCACTTACCAAAAACTTCACATCTTTTATTTTGAAATTCACACCCAATTCCCTTTTCCCTTCTCATTTCTACAATTTTCAACCGATTCAACCCATTCCAACTTTCAACTGTTCATCATTTTTCTACCTATTCCACAACTTCCCACTTACCAAAAACTTCACATCTTTTATTTTGAAATTCACACTCAATTCCCTTTTCCCTTCTCATTTCTACATTTTTCAACCGATTCAACCCATTCCAACTTTCAACTGTTCATCATTTTTCTACCTATTCCACAACTTCCCACTTACCAAAAACTTCACATCTTTTATTTTGAAATTCACACCCACTTCCCTTTTCCCTTCTCATTTCTACATTTTTCAACCGATTCAACCCATTCCAACTTTCAACTGTTCATCATTTTTCTACCTATTCCACAACTTCCCACTTACCAAAAACTTCACATCTTTTATTTTGAAATTCACACCCAATTCCATTTTCCCTTCTCATTTCTACATTTTTCAACAGATTCAACCCATTCCAACTTTCAACTGTTCATCATTTTTCGACCTATTCCACAACTTCCCAAAACCTTCACATCTTTTATTTTGAAATTCACACCCAATTCCTTTTTCCCTTCTCATTTCTACATTTTTCAACCGATTCAACCCATTCCAACTTTCAACTGTTCATCATTTTTCTACCTATTCCACAACTTCCCACTTACCAAAAACTTCACATCTTTTATTTTGAAATTCACACCCAATTCCCTTTTCCCTTCTCATTTCTACATTTTTCAACCGATTCAACCCATTCCAACTTTCAACAGTTCATCATTTTTCTACCTATTCCACAACTTCCCACTTACCAAAAACTTCACATCTTTTATTTTGAAATTCACACTCAATTCCCTTTTCCCTTCTCATTTCTACATTTTTCAACCGATTCAACCCATTCCAACTTTCAACTGTTCATCATTTTTCTACCTATTCCACAACTTCCCACTTACTAAAAACTTCACATCTTTTATTTTGAAATTCACACCCAATTCCCTTTTCCCTTCTCATTTCTACATTTTTCAACCGATTCAACCCATTCCAACTGTTCATCATTTTTCTACCTATTCCACAACTTCCCACTCCTCAAAAACTTCACATCTTTTATTTTGAAATTCACACCCAATTCCCTTTTCCCTTCTCATTTCTACATTTTTCAACCGATTCAACCCATTCCAACTTTCAACTGTTCATCATTTTTCGACCTATTCCACAACTTCCCAAAACCTTCACATCTTTTATTTTGAAATTCACACCCAATTCCTTTTTCCCTTCTCATTTCTACATTTTTCAACCGATTCAACCCATTCCAACTTTCAACTGTTCATCATTTTTCGACCTATTCCACAACTTCCCACTTACCAAAAACTTCACATCTTTTATTTTGAAATTCGCCACAAATTCTCCAAATATTCTACATTTCTCAAGTAATTCAACACGTTTCAACATCGTTCGGCAGCATTCCCCGAAGAAGTTATTCATACATTTCGCCTTCACACGCAATTTCTCCAGAAATTGCAAAATTCTAGTTGTGTGAAGGCGAAGGCCTTCACACATATGTTATTCTACACCATTCTCTATTATTATTATTAGTGTGAAGGTGAAGACCTTCACACTATTGTTATTCCTGTCCTTTATTAGTGTGAAGGTGAAGACCTTCACACTATTGTTATTCCTGTCCTTTATTATTATTATTATTATTATTCAACTTATTCCGCTCACTTTTTCGGCGCTTAACTACTTCCACATACTTCAACCGATTCACTCCATTCCACTTTTCACTTATTCCAAATATTCATGGCAACACTGCTTAGATTTTTTTCCTTCCAAAAATTTTCCGTTTTCGCAAAATTCCCAAATTTACGGCGAATTTTGCCCCATTCATTCTTAATGGCAGATTCAACATTTCACATTTACGTTGTTCCAGTTTGAAATTCACATCATTCAACACATTCAAATCACATTGGGGACATTCCCAAACTTGCCAAATTCAACATTTTCACGTTTTCATCTTTTATTTTGAAATTCACACCCAATTCCTTTTTCCCTTTTCCCTTCTCATTTCTACATTTTTCAACCGATTCAACCCATTCCAACTTTCAACTGTTCATCTTTTCTCTACCTATTCCACAACTTCCCACTTACCAAAAACTTCACATCTTTTATTTTGAAATTCAACCAAAATTCTCTAAAATTTCCTTTTTTCTACTCTAATTTCTACATTTTTCAACCGATTCAACCCATTCCAACTTTCAACTGTTCATCATTTTTCTACCTATTCAAGAACTTCCAACTTACCAAAAACTTCACTTCTTTTATTTTGAAATTCACACCCAATTCCTTTTTCCCTTCTCATTTCTACATTTTTCAACCGATTCAACCCATTCCAACTTTCAACTCTTCATCATTTTTCTACCTATTCCACAACTTCCCACTTCCCAAAAACCTCACATCTTTTATTTTGAAATTCACACCCAATTCCTTTTTCCCTTCTCATTTCTACATTTTTCAACCGATTCATCCCATTCCAACTTTCAACTGTTTGTCTTTTGCCTACCTATTCCACAACTTCCCACTTCCCAAAAACTTCACATCTTTTATTTTGAAATTCACACCCAATTCCTTTTTCCCTTCTCATTTCTACATTTTTCAACCGATTCAACCCATTCCAACTTTCAACTGTTCATCCTTTTTCTACCTATTCCACAACTTCCCACTTACCAAAAACTTCACATCTTTTATTTTGAAATTCACACCCAATTCCTTTTTCCCTTCTCATTTCTACATTTTTCTACCGATTCAACCCATTCCAACTTTCAACTGTTCATCATTCTTCTACCTATTCCACAACTTCCCACTTACCAAAAACTTCAGATCTTTTATTTTGAAATTCACACCCAATTCCTTTTTCCCTTCTCATTTCTACATTTTTCAACCGATTCAACCCATTCCAACTTTCAACTGTTCATCATTTTTCTACCTATTCCACAACTTCCCAAAAACTTCACATCTTTTATTTTGAAATTCACACCCAATTCCTTTTTCCCTTCTCATTTCTACATTTTTCAACCGATTCAACTCGTTTCAACATCATTCTTCAACATTCCTTAAATATTTATTCAACTTCTTCACCTTCACACGCAATTCCTTCAGGAATTGCAAATTCTAGTTAGTGTGAAGGTGAAGACCTTCACACTATTGTTATTCCTGTCCTTTATTAGTGTGAAGGTGAAGACCTTCACACTATTGTTATTCCTGTCCTTTATTATTATTATTATTATTCAACATCTTCTGCCCACTTTTTTGACGCTTAACTACTTCCACATACTTCAACCGATTCACTCCATTCCACTTTTCACTTATTCCAAATATTCATGGCACGACTGCTCACATTTTTCTCATTCCAAAAATTTTCCGTTTTCGCATAATTCATAAATTTATGGCGATTTTTGCCCCATTCATTCTTAATGGCAGATTCAACATTTCACATTTACGTTGTTCCAGTTTGAAATTCACATCATTCAACACATTCAAATCACATTGGGGACATTCCCAAACTTCCCAAATTCAAAATTTTCACGTTTTCACTTTTAATATTTGCATAAAATTTTGCAAAATTTCATAAAATTTCCTTTTTCACTTCTAACTTCTACATTTTTCCACCGATTCCACTCGTTCCAACTTCCAACTATTCATCTTTTGCCTACCTATTCCACAACTTCCCACTTACCAAAAACTTCACATCTTTTATTTTGAAATTCAACCAAAATTCTCTAAAATTTCGTTTTTCTACTCTAATTTCTACATTTTTCAACCGATTCAACCCATTCCAACTTTCAACTGTTCATCATTTTTATACCTATTCCACAACTTCCCAAAAACTTCACATCTTTTATTTTGAAATTCACACCCACTTCCTTTTTCCCTTCTCATTTCTACATTTTTCAACCGATTCAACCCATTCCAACTTTCAACTGTTCATCATTTTTCTACCTATTCCACAAATTCCCACTTACCAAAAACTTCACATCTTTTATTTTGAAATTCACTCCCAATTCCTTTTTTCCTTCTCATTTCTACATTTTTCAACCGATTCAACCCATTCCAACTTTCAACTGTTCATCATTTTTCGACCTATTCCACAACTTCCCACTTACCAAAAACTTCACATCTTTTATTTTGAAATTCACACCCACTTCCTTTTTCCCTTCTCATTTCTACATTTTTCAACCGATTCAACCCATTCCAACTTTCAACTGTTCATCACTTTTTCTACCTATTCCACAACTTCCCACTTACCAAAAACTTCACGTCTTTTATTTTGAAATTCACACCCATTTCCTTTTTCCCTTCTCATTTCTACATTTTTCAACCGATTCAACCCATTCCAACTTTCAACTGTTCATCATTTTTTTTCCTATTCCACAACTTACCAAAAACTTCACATCTTTTATTTTGAAATTCACACCCAGTTCCTTTTCCCTTCTCATTTCTACATTTTTCAACCGATTCAACTCGTTTCAACATCATTCTGCAACATTCCTTAAATATTTATTCAACTTCTTCACCTTCACACGCAATTCCTTCAGGAATTGCAAATTCTAGTTATTATTATTCTACTTATTCTGCCCACTTTTTCGGCGCTTAACTACTTCCACATACTTCAACCGATTCACTCCATTCCACTTTTCACTTATTCCAAATATTCATGGCAACACTGCTTAGATTTTTTTCCTTCCAAAAATTTTCCGTTTTCGCAAAATTCACAAATTTACGGCGATTTTTGCCCCATTCATTCTTAATGGCAGATTCAACATTTCACATTTATGTTGTTCCAGTTTGAAATTCACATAATTCAACACATTCAAATCACATTGGGGACATTCCCAAACTTGCCAAATTCAACATTTTCACGTTTTCATCTTTTATTTTGAAATTCACACTCTATTCCTTTTTCCCTTTTCCCTTCTCATTTCTACATTTTTCAACCGATTCAACCCATTCCAACTTTCAACTGTTCATCTTTTCTCTACCTATTCCACAACTTCCCACTTACCAAAAACTTCACATCTTTTATTTTGAAATTCAACCAAAATTCTCTAAAATTTCCTTTTTTCTACTCTAATTTCTACATTTTTCAACCGATTCAACCCATTCCAACTTTCAACTGTTCATAATTTTTCTACCTATTCAACAACTTCCCACTTATCAAAAACTTCACTTCTTTTATTTTGAAATTCACACCCAATTCCTTTTCCCCTTCTCATTTCTACATTTTTCAACCGATCCAACCCATTCCAACTTTCAACTGTTCATCATTTTTCTACCTATTCAACAACTTCCCACTTATCAAAAACTTCACTTCTTTTATTTTGAAATTCACACCCAATTCCTTTTTCCCTTCTCATTTCTACATTTTTCAACCGATTCAACCCATTCCAACTTTCAACTGTTCATCATTTTTCTACCTATTCCACAACTTCCCACTTACCAAAAAATTCACATCTTTTATTTTGAAATTCACTCCCAATTCCTTTTTCCCTTCTCATTTCTACATTTTTCAACTGATTCAACCCATTCCAACTTTCAACTGTTCATCATTTTTCTACCTATTCCACAACTTCCCCCTTACCAAAAACTTCACATCTTTTATTTTGAAATTCACACCCACTTCCTTTTTCCCTTCTCATTTCTACATTTTTCAACCGATTCAACCCATTCCAACTTTCAACTGTTCATCATTCTTCTACCTATTCCACAACTTCCGACTTACCAAAAACTTCACATCTTTTATTTTGAAATTCACACCCAATTCCTTTTTCCCTTCTCATTTCTACATTTTTCAACCGATTCAACCCATTCCAACTTTCAACTGTTCATCATTTTTCTACCTATTCCACAAGTTCCCACTTACCAAAAAATTCACATCTTTTATTTTGAAATTCACGCCCAATTCCTTTTTCCCTTCTCATTTCTACATTTTTCAACCGATTCAACCCATTCCTACTTTCAACTGTTCATCTTTTCTCTACCTATTCAACAACTTCCCACTTACCAAAAACTTCACTTCTTTTATTTTGAAATTCACACCCAATTCCTTTTTCCCTTCTCATTTCTACATTTTTCAACCGATTCAACCCATTCCAACTTTCAACTGTTCATCTTTTTTCTACCTATTCCACAACTTACCAAAAATTTCACATCTTTTATTTTGAAATTCACACCCAATTCCTTTTTCCCTTCTCATTTCTACATTTTTCAACCGATTCAACTCGTTTCAACATCATTCTGCAACATTCCTTAAATATTTATTCAACTTCTTCACCTTCACACGCAATTCCTTCAGGAATTGCAAATTCTAGTTATTATTATTATTCTACATCTTCCGCTCACTTTTTTGACGCTTAACTAGTTCCACATACTTCAACCGATTCACTCCGTTCCACTTTTCACTTATTCCAAATATTCATGGCACGGCTGCTTAGATTTTTTTCGTTCAAAAATTTTTCCGTTTTCGCAAAATTCACAAATTTATGGCGAATTTCGCCCCATTCATTCTTAATGGCAGATTCAACATTTCACATTAACGTTGTTCCAGTTTGAAATTCACATCATTCAACACATTCAAATCACATTGGGGACATTCCCAAACTTGCCTAATTCAACATTTTCACGTTTTCACCTTTTATTTTGAAATTCACACCCAATTCCTTTTTCCCTTTTCCCTTCTCATTTCTACATTTTTCAACCGATTCAACCCATTCCAACTTTCAACTGTTCATCTTTTGCCTACCTATTCCACAACTTCCCACTTACCGAAAACTTCACATCTTTTATTTTGAAATTCAACCAAAATTCTCTAAAAATTCGTTTTTCTACTCTAATTTCCACATTTTTCAACCGATTCAACCCATTCCAACTTTCAACTGTTCATCATTTTTCTACCTATTCCACAACTTCCCAAAAACTTCACATCTTTTATTTTGAAATTCACAATATTCCCTTTTCCTTTCTCATTTCTACATTTTTCAACCGATTCAACCCATTCCAACTTTCAACTGTTCATCATTTTTCTACCTATTCCACAACTTCCCACTTACCAAAAACTTCGCGTCTTTTATTTTGAAATTCACACCCATTTCCTTTTCCCCTTCTCATTTCTACATTTTTCAACCGATTCGACCCATTCCAACTTTCAACTGTTCATCTTTTTTTTTCCTATTCCACAACTTACCAAAAACTTCACATCTTTTATTTTGAAATTCACACCCAGTTCCTTTTCCCTTCTCATTTCTACATTTTTCAACCGATTCAACTCGTTTCAACATCATTCTGCAGCATTCCTTAAATATTTATTCAACTTCTTCACCTTCACACGCAATTCCTTCAGGAATTGCAAATTCTAGTTATTATTATTATTCAACTTCCGCTCACTTTTTTGACGCTTAACTACTTCCACATACTTCAACCGATTCACTCCATTCCACTTTTCACTTATTCCAAATATTCATGACACGTCTGCTCACATTTTTCACGTTCCAAATTTTTTCCGTTTTCGCAAAATTCACAAATTTATGGCGAATTTCGCCCCATTCATTCTTAATGGCAGATTCAACATTTCACATTAACGTTGTTCCAGTTTGAAATTCACATCATTCAACACATTCAAATCACATTGGGGACATTCCCAAACTTGCCTAATTCAACATTTTCACGTTTTCATCTTTTATTTTGAAATTCACACCCAATTCCTTTTTCCCTTTTCCCTTCTCATTTCTACATTTTTCAACCGATTCAACCCATTCCAACTTTCAACTGTTCATCTTTTGCCTACCTATTCCACAACTTCCCACTTACCAAAAACTTCACATCTTTTATTTTGAAATTCAACCAAAATTCTCTAAAATTTCGTTTTTCTACTCTAATTTCCACATTTTTCAACCGATTCAACCCATTCCAACTTTCAACTGTTCATCATTTTTCTACCTATTCCACAACTTCCCAAAAACTTCACATCTTTTATTTTGAAATTCACACCCAATTCCTTTTTCCCTTCTCATTTCTACATTTTTCAACCGATTCAACCCATTCCAACTTTCAACTGTTTATCTTTTGCCTACCTATTCCACAACTTCCCACTTCCCAAAAACTTCACATCTTTTATTTTGAAATTCACACCCAATTCCCTTTTCCCTTCTCATTTCTACATTTTTCAACCGATTCAACCCATCCCAACTTTCAACTGTTCATCATTTTTCTACCTATTCCACAACTTACCAAAAACTTCACATCTTTTATTTTGAAATTCACACCCAGTTCCTTTTCCCTTCTCATTTCTACATTTTTCAACCGATTCAACTCGTTTCAACATCATTCTGCAGCATTCCTTAAATATTTATTCAACTTCTTCACCTTCACACGCAATTCCTTCAGGAATTGCAAATTCTAGTTATTATTATTATTCTCTACGTTTCTCCACACTTTTTTGACACGTTTCATCTTCCACATAATTCATCCGATTCACTCCATTCCACTTTTCACGTATTCCAAATATTCACGCGACGAGCGCTTGTATTTTTCTCGTTCCGAAAATTTTCCGATTCCGCAAAATTCCCAAAATTCCGACAAATTTTTCCCCATTCATTCTTAATGGCACATTCGACATTTCACATTTACGTCGTTCCAATTTGAAATTCACATCATTCAGCACATTCTAATCACATTCGGAAGGATTCTCGACATTCCCAAAATTCCCAAATTCGAAAATTTCACGTTTTCACGTTAAAAATTCCGACAAATTTTCAAAAAATTTCGTTTTTCACCTCTAACTTCTACATTTTTCAACCGATTCAACTCGTTCCAACTTTCAACTGTTCATCTTTTGCCTACCTATTCCACAACGTCCCACTTACCAAAAACTTCACATCTTTTATTTTGAAATTCAACCAAAATTCTCTAAAATTTCGTTTTTCTACTCTAATTTCTACATTTTTCAACCGATTCAACCCATTCCAACTTTCAACTGTTCATTATTTTTCTACTGATTCCACAACTTCCCACTTACCAAAAGCTTCACATCTTTTATTTTGAAATTCACACCCAATTCCTTTTCCCTTCTCATTTCTACATTTTTCAACCGATTCAACCCATTCCAACTTTCAACTGTTCATCATTTTTCTACCTATTCCACAACTTCCCACTTACCAAAAACTTCACATCTTTTATTTTGAAATTCACACCCAATTTCCTTTTCCCTTCTCATTTCTACATTTTTCAACCGATTCAACCCATTCCAACTTTCAACTGTTCACTATTTTTCTACCGATTCCACAACTTCCCACTTACCAAAAGCTTCACGTCTTTTATTTTGAAATTCACACCCAATTCCTTTTCCCTTCTCATTTCTACATTTTTCAACCGATTCAACCCATTCCAACTTTCAACTGTTCATCATTTTTCTAACTATTCCACAACTTCCCACTTACCAAAAACTTCACATCTTTTATTTTGAAATTCACACCCAATTTCCTTTCCCCTTCTCATTTCTACATTTTTCAACCGATTCAACCCATTCCAACTTTCAACTGTTCATTATTTTTCTACCGATTCCACAACTTCCCACTTACCAAAAGCTTCACGTCTTTTATTTTGAAATTCACACCCAATTCCTTTTCCCTTCTCATTTCTACATTTTTCAACCGATTCAACCCATTCCAACTTTCAACTGTTCATCATTTTTCTACCTATTCCACAACTTCCCACTTACCAAAAACTTCACATCTTTTATTTTGAAATTCACACCCAATTTCCTTTTCCCTTCTCATTTCTACATTTTTCAACCGATTCAACCCATTCCAACTTTCAACTGTTCATCATTTTTCTACCTATTCCACAACTTCCCACTTACCAAAAACTTCACATCTTTTATTTTGAAATTCAACCAAAATTCTCTCAAATTCCGTTTTTGTACTCTAATTTCTACATTTTTCAACCGATTCAACCCATTCCAACTTTCAACTGTTCATCATTTTTCTACCTATTCCACAACTTCCCAAATACTTCACATCTTTTATTTTGAAATTCACACCCAATTCCTTTTTCCCTTCTCATTTCTACATTTTTCAACCGATTCAACCCATTCCAACTTTCAACTGTTCATCATTTTTCTACCTATTCCACAACTTCCCACTTACCAAAAACTTCACATCTTTTATTTTGAAATTCACACCCAATTCCCTTTTCCCTTCTCATTTCTACATTTTTCAACCGATTCAACCCATTCCAACTTTCAACTGTTCATCATTTTTCTACCTATTCCACAACTTCCCACTTACCAAAAACTTCACATCTTTTATTTTGAAATTCACACTCAATTCCCTTTTCCCTTCTCCTTTCTACATTTTTCAACCGATTCAACCCATTCCAACTTTCAACTGTTCATCATTTTTCTACCGATTCCACAACTTCCCACTTACCAAAAACTTCACATCTTTTATTTTGAAATTCACACCCAATTCCCTTTTCCCTTCTCATTTCTACATTTTTCAACCGATTCAACCCATTCCAACTTTCAACTGTTCATCATTTTTCTACCTATTCCACAACTTCCCACTTACCAAAAACTTCACATCTTTTATTTTGAAATTCACACCCAATTCCCTTTTCCCTTCTCATTTCTACATTTTTCAACCGATTCAACCCATTCCAACTTTCAACTGTTCATCATTTTTCGACCTATTCCACAACTTCCCAAAACCTTCACATCTTTTATTTTGAAATTCACACCCAATTCCTTTTTCCCTTCTCATTTCTACATTTTTCAACCGATTCAACCCATTCCAACTTTCAACTGTTCATCATTTTTCTACCTATTCCACAACTTCCCACTTACCAAAAACTTCACATCTTTTATTTTGAAATTCACCACAAATTCTCCAAATATTCTACATTTCTCAAGTAATTCAACACGTTTCAACATCGTTCGGCAGCATTCCCCGAAGAAGTTATTCATACATTTCGCCTTCACACGCAATTTCTCCAGAAATTGCAAAATTCTAGTTAGTGTGAAGGTGAAGACCTTCACACTATTGTTATTCCTGTCCTTTATTATTATTCAACATCTTCTGCCCACTTTTTTGACGCTTAACTACTTCCACATACTTCAACCGATTCACTCCATTCCACTTTTCACTTATTCCAAATATTCATGGCACGACTGCTCACATTTTTCTCGTTCCAAAAATTTTCCGTTTTCGCATAATTCATAAATTTATGGCGATTTTTGCCCCATTCATTCTTAATGGCAGATTCAACATTTCACATTTACGTTGTTCCAGTTTGAAATTCACATCATTCAACACATTCAAATCACATTGGGGACATTCCCAAACTTCCCAAATTCA
This sequence comes from Syngnathus typhle, assembly GCF_033458585.1. Lineage (NCBI taxonomy): Eukaryota > Metazoa > Chordata > Actinopteri > Syngnathiformes > Syngnathidae > Syngnathus > Syngnathus typhle. Next base: position 19,687,994 of record NC_083740.1, read on the forward strand.
AAATTTTCACGTTTTCACTTTTAATATTTGCATAAAATTTTGCAAAATTTCATAAAATTTCCTTTTTCACTTCTAACTTCTACATTTTTCCACCGATTCCACTCGTTCCAACTTCCAACTAGTCATCTTTTGCCTACCTATTCCACAACTTCCCACTTACCAAAAACTTCACATCTTTTATTTTGAAATTCAACCAAAATTCTCTAAAATTTCGTTTTTCTACTCTAATTTCTACATTTTTCAACCGATTCAACCCATTCCAACTTTCAACTGTTCATCATTTTTCTACCTATTCCACAACTTCCCACTTACCAAAAAATTCACATCTTTTATTTTGAAATTCACTCCCAATTCCTTTTTCCCTTCTCATTTCTACATTTTTCAACTGATTCAACCCATTCCAACTTTCAACTGTTCATCATTTTTCTACCTATTCCACAACTTCCCCCTTACCAAAAACTTCACATCTTTTATTTTGAAATTCACACCCACTTCCTTTTTCCCTTCTCATTTCTACATTTTTCAACCGATTCAACCCATTCCAACTTTCAACTGTTCATCATTCTTCTACCTATTCCACAACTTCCGACTTACCAAAAACTTCACATCTTTTATTTTGAAATTCACACCCAATTCCTTTTTCCCTTCTCATTTCTACATTTTTCAACCGATTCAACCCATTCCAACTTTCAACTGTTCATCTTTTTTCTACCTATTCCACAACTTACCAAAAATTTCACATCTTTTATTTTGAAATTCACACCCAATTCCTTTTTCCCTTCTCATTTCTACATTTTTCAACCGATTCAACTCGTTTCAACATCATTCTGCAACATTCCTTAAATATTTATTCAACTTCTTCACCTTCACACGCAATTCCTTCAGGAATTGCAAATTCTAGTTATTATTATTATTCTATTTTATTCCCGCCACTTTTTTGTCCCGCTTCTTCTTCCACAAAATTCATCCGATTCACTCCATTCCACTTTTCACGTATTCCAAATATTCACGACATGAGCGCTTGTATTTTTCTCATTCCGAAAATTTTCCGATTCCGCAAAATTCCCAAAATTCCGACAATTTTTCCCCATCCATTCTTAATGGCACATTCGACATTTCACAAAATTTGGTTTTTCACCTCTAACTTCTACATTTTTCAACCGATTCAACCCATTCCAACTTTCAACTGTTCATTTTTTGCCTACCTATTCCACAACTTCCCACTTACCAAAAATTCCAAATTTTCAAATTTGAAATTCAACCAAAATTCTCTCAAATTCCGTTATTCCACTCTAATTTCTACATTTTTCAACCGATTCAACCCATTCCAACTTTCAACTGTTCATCTTTTGCCTACCTATTCCACAACTTCCCACTTACCAAAAATTCCAAATTTTCAAATTTGAAATTCAACCAAAATTCTCTCAAATTCCGTTATTCCACTCTAATTTCTACATTTTTCAACCGATTCAACCCGTTCCAACTTTCAACTGTTCATCTTTTGCCTACCTATTCCACAACTTCCCACTTACCAAAAATTCCAAATTCTCAAATTTGAAATTCAACCAAAATTCTCTAAAATTTCGTTTTTCTACTCTAATTTCTACATTTTTCGACCGATTCAACCCATTCCAAATGCATTCACCTTATGCTTCCCACATTCACTCCCATTCACCCCCACTTCCACTATGCTTACACATTCAACCCTTGACCCCCAATTCCAGTGTGGCGGCCATCTTGGATTGACCCTCAAGTGCCCCCAATGAACCCAAAATGAACCGGAAGTGCCCCAAATCAAACCGAAAGTGACCCCAAATAGACCGGAAGTGACCTCAGGTAAACCGGAAGTGACCCCAAATCAAACCGGAAGTGACCCCAAATGTACCGGAAGTGACCCTTTTAGACCGGAAATGACCCCTAATAAACCGGAAGTGACCTCAGACGAACCGGAAGTGACCCAAATTAAACCGGAAGTGACCTCAGGTAAACCGGAAGTGACCCCAAATCGACCGGAAGTGACCCCAAATGTACCGGAAGTGACCCTTTTAGACCGGAAATGACCCCTAATAAACCGGAAGTGACCACAGACGAACCGGAAGTGACCCAAATTAAACCGGAAGTGACCCAAATAAACCGGAAGTGACCCCAAATAGACCGGAAGTGACCCCAAATAGACCGGAAGTTACCTCTGGTAAACCGGAAGTGACCCCAAATCAAACCGGAAGTGACCCCAAATGTACCGGAAGTGACCCTTTTAGACCGGAAATGACCCCTAATAAACCGGAAGTGACCACAGACGAACCGGAAGTGACCCAAATTAAACCGGAAGTGACCCAAATAAACCGGAAGTGACCCTAAATAGACCGGAAGTGACCCCAAATAGACCGGAAGTGACCTCTGGTAAACCGGAAGTGACCCCAAATCAAACCGGAAGTGACCCCAAATGAACCGGAAGTTACCTTTTTAGACCGGAAATGACCCCAAATAAACCGGAAGTGACCTCAGCTAAACCGGAAGTGACCTGTTTTAAACCGGAAGTGACCCAAATAAACCGGAAGTGACCCAAATTAGACCGGAAATGACCCGAATCAAGCCGGAAGTGACCTTATTTCAACACTAAGTTCCCCAAATAGCTACATTTGCGCTAACGTCTTCGTTTTTTGTCCGATTTAACCCGTTTCAACATTTTTACCCCAAAAGTGAACCTCCTGAGGCTGTTTTTTTTTTTTTTGTTCCAAATTTAGAAAGATTTTGGCGCAATTGCTTTTTTTTATTTTCCCATTCATTCTCTATGGGGATTCAACATTTGCTCTAACTTCTACATTTTTTAACTGATTCAACCCGTTCCAACTTTCAACTGTACATCTTTTGCCTACCTATTCCACAACTTCCCACTTACCAAAAATTTCGTTTTTCTACTCTAATTTCTACATTTTTCAACCGATTCAACCCATTCCAACTTTCAACTGTTCATCTTTTGCCTACCTATTCCACAACTTCCCACTTACCAAATATTCCAAACTTTCAATTTTGAAATTCACTACAAATTCTCCAAATATTCTACATTTCTCAAGTAATTGAACACGTTTCAACATCGTTCGGCAGCATTCCCCGAAAAAGTTATTCATACATTTCGCCTTCACACGCAATTTCTCCAGAAATTGCAAAATTCTAGTTATTATTATTGTGTGAAGGCGAAGGCCTTCACACATATGTTATTCTACACCATTCTCTATTATTATTATTATTGTGTGAAGGCGAAGGCCTTCACACATATGTTATTCTACACCATTCTCTATTATTATTATTATTATTGTGTGAAGGCGAAGGCCTTCACACATATGTTATTCTACACCATTCTCTATTATTATTATTATTATTATTATTGTGTGAAGGCGAAGGCCTTCACACATATGTTATTCTACACCATTCTCTATTATTGTGTGAAGGCGAAGGCCTTCACACATATGTTATTCTACACCATTCTCTATTATTATTGTGTGAAGGCGAAGGCCTTCACACATATGTTATTCTACACCATTCTCTATTATTATTATTATTATTATTATTCTCTACGTTTCTCCACACTTTTTTGACACGTTTCATCTTCCACATAATTCATCCGATTCACTCCATTCCACTTTTCACGTATTCCAAATATTCACGCGACGAGCGCTTGTATTTTTCTCGTTCCGAAAATTTTCCGATTCCGCAAAATTCCCAAAATTCCGACAAATTTTTCCCCATTCATTCTTAATGGCACATTCGACATTTCACATTTACGTCGTTCCAATTTGAAATTCACATCATTCAGCACATTCTAATCACATTCGGAAGGATTCTCGACATTCCCAAAATTCCCAAATTCGAAAATTTCACGTTTTCACGTTAAAAATTCCGACAAATTTTCACGAAATTTCGTTTTTCACCTCTAACTTCTACATTTTTCAACCGATTCAACTCGTTCCAACTTTCAACTGTTCATCTTTTGCCTACCTATTCCACAACGTCCCACTTACCAAAAACTTCACCTCTTTTATTTTGAAATTCAACCAAAATTCTCTAAAATTTCGTTTTTCTACTCTAATTTCTACATTTTTCAACCGATTCAACCCATTCCAACTTTCAACTGTTCATTATTTTTCTACTGATTCCACAACTTCCCACTTACCAAAAGCTTCACATCTTTTATTTTGAAATTCACACCCAATTCCTTTTCCCTTCTCATTTCTACATTTTTCAACCGATTCAACCCATTCCAACTTTCAATTGTTCATCATTTTTCTACCTATTCCACAACTTCCCACTTACCAAAAACTTCACATCTTTTATTTTGAAATTCACACCCAATTCTCCAATATTTCCTTTTCTCCTTCTCATTTCTACATTTTTCAACCGATTCAACCCATTCCAACTTTCAACTGTTCATCATTTTTCTACCTATTCCACAACTTCCCACGTCCCAAAAACTTCACATCTTTTATTTTGAAATTCCCACCCAATTCCTTTTTCCCTTCTCATTTCTACATTTTTCAACCGATTCAACCCATTCCAACTTTCAACTGTTCATCATTTTTCTACCTATTCCACAACTTCCCACTTACCAAAAACTTCACATCTTTTATTTTGAAATTCACACCCAATTCCTTTTTCCCTTCTCATTTCTACATTTTTCAACCGATTCAACCCATTCCAAATTTATTCACTTAATTCACCTTATTCTTCCCACATTCACTCCCATTCACCCCCACTTCCACTATGCTTACACAATTCAACCCTTGACCCCCAATTCCAGTGTGGCGGCCATCTTGGATGACCCTGAAGTGCCACCAATGAACCCAGAATGAACCGGAAGTGCCCAAAATCAAACCGAAAGTGACCCCAAATAGACCGGAAGTGACCTCAGGTAAACCGGAAGTGACCCCAAATCAAACCGGAAGTGACCCCAAATGTACCGGAAGTGACCTTTTTAGACCGGAAATGACCCCTAATAAACCGGAAGTGACCTCAGACGAACCGGAAGTGACCCAAATTAAACCGGAAGTGACCCAAATAAACCGGAAGTGACCCCAAATAGACCGGAAGTGACCCCAAATAGACCGGAAGTGACCTCTGGTAAACCGGAAGTGACCCCAAATCAAACCGGAAGTGACCACAAATGAACCGGAAGTGACCTTTTTAGACCGGAAGTGACCCCAAATAAACCGGAAGTGACCTCAGCTAAACCGGAAGTGGCCTGTTTTAAACCGGAAGTGACCCAAATAAACCGGAAGTGACCCAAATTAGACCGGAAATGACCCGAATCAAGCCGGAAGTGACCTTATTTCAACACTAAGTGCCCCAAATAGCTACATTTGCGCTAACGTCTTCATTTATTGTCCGATTTAACCCGTTTCAACATTTTTACCCCAAAAGTGAACCTCCTGAGGCCGTTTTTTTTGTTTTGTTCCAAATTTAGAAAGATTTTGGCGCAATTGCTTTTTTTTGTTTTCCCATTCATTCTCTCTGGGGATTCAACATTTGCTCTAACTTCTACATTTTTTAACTGATTCAACCCGTTCCAACTTTCAACTGTACATCTTTTGCCTACCTATTCCACAATTTCCCACTTACCAAAAATTCGAAATTTGAAATTCAACCAAATTCTCCCAAATTTCGTTTTTTACTCTAATTTCTACATTTTTCAACCCATTCCAACTTTCAGCTGTTCATCTTTTGCCTACCTATTCCACAACTTCCCACTTACCAAATATTCCAAACTTTCAATTTTGAAATTCACCACAAATTCTCCAAATATTCTACATTTCTCAAGTAATTCAACACGTTTCAACATCGTTCGGCAGCATTCCCCGAAAAAGTTATTCATACATTTCGCCTTCACACGCAATTTCTCCAGAAATTGCAAAATTCTAGTTATTATTATTCTCTTTTATTCTCCACACTTTTTTGACACGTTTCATCTTCCACATAATTCATCCGATTCACTCCATTCCACTTTTCACGTATTCCAAATATTCACGCGACGAGCGCTTGTATTTTTCTCGTTCCGAAAATTTTCCGATTCCGCAAAATTCCCAAAATTCCGACAAATTTTTCCCCATTCATTCTTAATGGCACATTCGACATTTCACATTTACGTCGTTCCAATTTGAAATTCACATCATTCAGCACATTCTAATCACATTCGGAAGGATTCTCGACATTCCCAAAATTCCCAAATTCGAAAATTTCACGTTTTCACGTTAAAAATTCCGACAAATTTTCACAAAATTTCGTTTTTCACCTCTAACTTCTACATTTTTCAACCGATTCAACTCGTTCCAACTTTCAACTGTTCATCTTTTGCCTACCTATTCCACAACGTCCCACTTACCAAAAACTTCACATCTTTTATTTTGAAATTCAACCAAAATTCTCTAAAATTTCGTTTTTCTACTCTAATTTCTACATTTTTCAACCGATTCAACCCATTCCAACTTTCAACTGTTCATTATTTTTCTACTGATTCCACAACTTCCCACTTACCAAAAGCTTCACATCTTTTATTTTGAAATTCACACCCAATTCCTTTTCCCTTCTCATTTCTACATTTTTCAACCGATTCAACCCATTCCAACTTTCAACTGTTCATCATTTTTCTACCTATTCCACAACTTCCCACTTACCAAAAACTTCACATCTTTTATTTTGAAATTCACACCCAATTTCCTTTTCCCTTCTCATTTCTACATTTTTCAACCGATTCAACCCATTCCAACTTTCAACTGTTCACTATTTTTCTACCGATTCCACAACTTCCCACTTACCAAAAGCTTCACGTCTTTTATTTTGAAATTCACACCCAATTCCTTTTCCCTTCTCATTTCTACATTTTTCAACCGATTCAACCCATTCCAACTTTCAACTGTTCATCATTTTTCTACCTATTCCACAACTTCCCACTTACCAAAAACTTCACATCTTTTATTTTGAAATTCACACCCAATTTCCTTTCCCCTTCTCATTTCTACATTTTTCAACCGATTCAACCCATTCCAACTTTCAACTGTTCATTATTTTTCTACCGATTCCACAACTTCCCACTTACCAAAAGCTTCACGTCTTTTATTTTGAAATTCACACCCAATTCCTTTTCCCTTCTCATTTCTACATTTTTCAACCGATTCAACCCATTCCAACTTTCAACTGTTCATCATTTTTCTACCTATTCCACAACTTCACACTTACCAAAAACTTCACATCTTTTATTTTGAAATTCACACCCAATTTCCTTTTCCCTTCTCATTTCTACATTTTTCAACCGATTCAACCCATTCCAACTTTCAACTGTTCATCATTTTTCTACCTATTCCACAACTTCCCACTTACCAAAAACTTCACATCTTTTATTTTGAAATTCAACCAAAATTCTCTCAAATTCCGTTTTTGTACTCTAATTTCTACATTTTTCAACCGATTCAACCCATTCCAACTTTCAACTGTTCATCATTTTTCTACCTATTCCACAACTTCCCAAATACTTCACATCTTTTATTTTGAAATTCACACCCAATTCCTTTTTCCCTTCTCATTTCTACATTTTTCAACCGATTCAACCCATTCCAACTTTCAACTGTTCATCATTTTTCTACCTATTCCACAACTTCCCACTTACCAAAAACTTCACATCTTTTATTTTGAAATTCACACCCAATTCCCTTTTCCCTTCTCATTTCTACATTTTTCAACCGATTCAACCCATTCCAACTTTCAACTGTTCATCATTTTTCGACCTATTCCACAACTTCCCAAAACCTTCACATCTTTTATTTTGAAATTCACACCCAATTCCTTTTTCCCTTCTCATTTCTACATTTTTCAACCGATTCAACCCATTCCAACTTTCAACTGTTCATCATTTTTCTACCTATTCCACAACTTCCCACTTACCAAAAACTTCACATCTTTTATTTTGAAATTCACCACAAATTCTCCAAATATTCTACATTTCTCAAGTAATTCAACACGTTTCAACATCGTTCGGCAGCATTCCCCGAAGAAGTTATTCATACATTTCGCCTTCACACGCAATTTCTCCAGAAATTGCAAAATTCTAGTTAGTGTGAAGGTGAAGACCTTCACACTATTGTTATTCCTGTCCTTTATTATTATTATTCTACTTATTCTGCCCACTTTTTCGGCGCTTAACTACTTCCACATACTTCAACCGATTCACTCCATTCCACTTTTCACTTATTCCAAATATTCATGGCAACACTGCTTAGATTTTTTTCCTTCCAAAAATTTTCCGTTTTCGCAAAATTCACAAATTTACGGCGATTTTTGCCCCATTCATTCTTAATGGCAGATTCAACATTTCACATTTATGTTGTTCCAGTTTGAAATTCACATAATTCAACACATTCAAATCACATTGGGGACATTCCCAAACTTGCCAAATTCAACATTTTCACGTTTTCATCTTTTATTTTGAAATTCACACTCTATTCCTTTTTCCCTTTTCCCTTCTCATTTCTACATTTTTCAACCGATTCAACCCATTCCAACTTTCAACTGTTCATCTTTTCTCTACCTATTCCACAACTTCCCACTTACCAAAAACTTCACATCTTTTATTTTGAAATTCAACCAAAATTCTCTAAAATTTCCTTTTTTCTACTCTAATTTCTACATTTTTCAACCGATTCAACCCATTCCAACTTTCAACTGTTCATAATTTTTCTACCTATTCAACAACTTCCCACTTATCAAAAACTTCACTTCTTTTATTTTGAAATTCACACCCAATTCCTTTTCCCCTTCTCATTTCTACATTTTTCAACCGATCCAACCCATTCCAACTTTCAACTGTTCATCATTTTTCTACCTATTCAACAACTTCCCACTTATCAAAAACTTCACTTCTTTTATTTTGAAATTCACACCCAATTCCTTTTTCCCTTCTCATTTCTACATTTTTCAACCGATTCAACCCATTCCAACTTTCAACTGTTCATCATTTTTCTACCTATTCCACAACTTCCCACTTACCAAAAAATTCACATCTTTTATTTTGAAATTCACTCCCAATTCCTTTTTCCCTTCTCATTTCTACATTTTTCAACTGATTCAACCCATTCCAACTTTCAACTGTTCATCATTTTTCTACCTATTCCACAACTTCCCCCTTACCAAAAACTTCACATCTTTTATTTTGAAATTCACACCCACTTCCTTTTTCCCTTCTCATTTCTACATTTTTCAACCGATTCAACCCATTCCAACTTTCAACTGTTCATCATTCTTCTACCTATTCCACAACTTCCGACTTACCAAAAACTTCACATCTTTTATTTTGAAATTCACACCCAATTCCTTTTTCCCTTCTCATTTCTACATTTTTCAACCGATTCAACCCATTCCAACTTTCAACTGTTCATCATTTTTCTACCTATTCCACAAGTTCCCACTTACCAAAAAATTCACATCTTTTATTTTGAAATTCACGCCCAATTCCTTTTTCCCTTCTCATTTCTACATTTTTCAACCGATTCAACCCATTCCTACTTTCAACTGTTCATCTTTTCTCTACCTATTCAACAACTTCCCACTTACCAAAAACTTCACTTCTTTTATTTTGAAATTCACACCCAATTCCTTTTTCCCTTCTCATTTCTACATTTTTCAACCGATTCAACCCATTCCAACTTTCAACTGTTCATCTTTTTTCTACCTATTCCACAACTTACCAAAAATTTCACATCTTTTATTTTGAAATTCACACCCAATTCCTTTTTCCCTTCTCATTTCTACATTTTTCAACCGATTCAACTCGTTTCAACATCATTCTGCAACATTCCTTAAATATTTATTCAACTTCTTCACCTTCACACGCAATTCCTTCAGGAATTGCAAATTCTAGTTAGTGTGAAGGTGAAGACCTTCACACTATTGTTATTCCTGTCCTTTATTATTATTATTATTATTATTATTATTCAACTTCCGCTCACTTTTTTGACGCTTAACTACTTCCACATACTTCAACCTATTCACTCCATTCCACTTTTCACTTATTCCAAATATTCATGGCACGTCTGCTCACTTTTTTTTCCTTCCAAAAATTTTCCGTTTTCGCAAAATTCACAAATTTACGGCGAATTTTGCCCCATTCATTCTTAATGGCAGATTCAACATTTCACATTTACGTTGTTCCAGTTTGAAATTCACATCATTCAACACATTCAAATCACATTGGGCACATTCCCAAACTTGCCAAATTCAACATTTTCACGTTTTCATCTTTTATTTTGAAATTCACACCCAATTCCTTTTTCCCTTTTCCCTTCTCATTTCTACATTTTTCAACCGATTCAACCCATTCCAACTTTCAACTGTTCATCTTTTCTCTACTTATTCCACAACTTCCCACTTACCAAAAACTTCACATCTTTTATTTTGAAATTCAACCAAAATTCTCTAAAATTTCCTTTTTTCTACTCTAATTTCTACATTTTTCAACCGATTCAACCCATTCCAACTTTCAACTGTTCATCATTTTTCTACCTATTCAACAACTTCCCACTTACCAAAAACTTCACTTCTTTTATTTTGAAATTCACACCCAATTCCTTTTTCCCTTCTAATTTCTACATTTTTTAACCGATTCAACCCATTCCAACTTTCAACTGTTCATCTTTTTTCTACCTATTCCACAACTTACCAAAAACTTCACATCTTTTATTTTGAAATTCACTCCCAATTCCTTTTTTCCTTCTCATTTCTACATTTTTCAACCGATTCAACCCATTCCAACTTTCAACTGTTCATCATTTTTCTACCTATTCCACAACTTCCCACTTACCAAAAACTTCACATCTTTTATTTTGAAATTCACACCCACTTCCTTTTTCCCTTCTCATTTCTACATTTTTCAACCGATTCAACCCATTCCAACTTTCAACTGTTCATCACTTTTTCTACCTATTCCACAACTTCCCACTTACCAAAAACTTCACGTCTTTTATTTTGAAATTCACACCCATTTCCTTTTTCCCTTCTCATTTCTACATTTTTCAACCGATTCAACCCATTCCAACTTTCAACTGTTCATCAGTTTTTTTCCTATTCCACAACTTACCAAAAACTTCACATCTTTTATTTTGAAATTCACACCCAGTTCCTTTTCCCTTCTCATTTCTACATTTTTCAACCGATTCAACTCGTTTCAACATCATTCTGCAACATTCCTTAAATATTTATTCAACTTCTTCACCTTCACACGCAATTCCTTCAGGAATTGCAAATTCTAGTTATTATTATTATTATTCTCTTTTATTCTCCACACTTTTTTGACACGTTTCATCTTCCACATAATTCATCCGATTCACTCCATTCCACTTTTCACGTATTCCAAATATTCACGCGACGAGCGCTTATATTTTTCTCGTTCCGAAAATTTTCCGATTCCGCAAAATTCCCAAAATTCCGACAAATTTTTCCCCATTCATTCTTAATGGCACATTCGACATTTCACATTTACGTCGTTCCAATTTGAAATTCACATCATTCAGCACATTCTAATCACATTCGGAAGGATTCTCGACATTCCCAAAATTCCCAAATTCGAAAATTTCACGTTTTCACGTTAAAAATTCCGACAAATTTTCACAAAATTTCGTTTTTCACCTCTAACTTCTACATTTTTCAACCGATTCAACTCGTTCCAACTTTCAACTGTTCATCTTTTGCCTACCTATTCCACAACGTCCCACTTACCAAAAACTTCACATCTTTTATTTTGAAATTCAACCAAAATTCTCTAAAATTTCGTTTTTCTACTCTAATTTCTACATTTTTCAACCGATTCAACCCATTCCAACTTTCAACTGTTCATTATTTTTCTACTGATTCCACAACTTCCCACTTACCAAAAGCTTCACATCTTTTATTTTGAAATTCACACCCAATTCCTTTTCCCTTCTCATTTCTACATTTTTCAACCGATTCAACCCATTCCAACTTTCAACTGTTCATCATTTTTCTACCTATTCCACAACTTCCCACTTACCAAAAACTTCACATCTTTTATTTTGAAATTCACACCCAATTCTCCAATATTTCCTTTTCTCCTTCTCATTTCTACATTTTTCAACCGATTCAACCCATTCCAACTTTCAACTGTTCATCATTTTTCTACCTATTCCACAACTTCCCACGTCCCAAAAACTTCACATCTTTTATTTTGAAATTCCCACCCAATTCCTTTTTCCCTTCTCATTTCTACATTTTTCAACCGATTCAACCCATTCCAACTTTCAACTGTTCATCATTTTTCTACCTATTCCACAACTTCCCACTTACCAAAAACTTCACATCTTTTATTTTGAAATTCACACCCAATTCCTTTTTCCCTTCTCATTTCTACATTTTTCAACCGATTCAACCCATTCCAAATTTATTCACTTAATTCACCTTATTCTTCCCACATTCACTCCCATTCACCCCCACTTCCACTATGCTTACACAATTCAACCCTTGACCCCCAATTCCAGTGTGGCGGCCATCTTGGATGACCCTGAAGTGCCACCAATGAACCCAGAATGAACCGGAAGTGGCCCAAATCAAACCGAAAGTGACCCCAAATAGACCGGAAGTGACCTCAGGTAAACCGGAAGTGACCCCAAATCAAACCGGAAGTGACCCCAAATGTACCGGAAGTGACCTTTTTAGACCGGAAATGACCCCTAATAAACCGGAAGTGACCTCAGACGAACCGGAAGTGACCCAAATTAAACCGGAAGTGACCCAAATAAACCGGAAGTGACCCCAAATAGACCGGAAGTGACCTCTGGTAAACCGGAAGTGACCCCAAATCAAACCGGAAGTGACCCCAAATGAACCGGAAGTGACCTTTTTAGACCGGAAGTGACCCCAAATAAACCGGAAGTGACCTCAGCTAAACCGGAAGTGACCTGTATTAAACCGGAAGTGTCCCAAATAAACCGGAAGTGGCCCAAATTAGACCGGAAATGACCCGAATCAAGCCGGAAAGGACCTTATTTCAACACTAAGTGCCCCAAATAGCTACATTTGCTCTAATGTCTTCGTTTTTTGTCCGATTTAACCCGTTTCAACATTTTTACCCCAAAAGTGAACCTCCTGAGGCTGTTTTTTTTTGTTTTGTTCCAAATTTAGAAAGATTTTGGCGCAATTGCTTTTTTTTATTTTCCCATTCATTCTCTATGGGGATTCAACATTTGCTCTAACTTCTACATTTTTTAACTGATTCAACCCGTTCCAACTTTCAACTGTACATCTTTTGCCTACCTATTCCACAACTTCCCACTTACCAAAAATTCGAAATTCAACCAATTTCTCCAAAATTTCGTTTTTCTACTCTAATTTCTACATTTTTCAACCGATTCAACCCATTCCAACTTTCAACTGTTCATCTTTTGCCTACCTATTCCACAACTTCCCACTTACCAAATATTCCAAACTTTCAATTTTGAAATTCACTACAAATTCTCCAAATATTCTACATTTCTCAAGTAATTCAACACGTTTCAACATCGTTCGGCAGCATTCCCCGAAAAAGTTATTCATACATTTCGCCTTCACACGCAATTTCTCCAGAAATTGCAAAATTCTAGTTATTATTATTATTATTATTATTCTCTACGTTTCTCCACACTTTTTTGACACGTTTCATCTTCCACATAATTCATCCGATTCACTCCATTCCACTTTTCACGTATTCCAAATATTCACGCGACGAGCGCTTGTATTTTTCTCGTTCCGAAAATTTTCCGATTCCGCAAAATTCCCAAAATTCCGACAAATTTTTCCCCATTCATTCTTAATGGCACATTCGACATTTCACATTTACGTCGTTCCAATTTGAAATTCACATCATTCAGCACATTCTAATCACATTCGGAAGGATTCTCGACATTCCCAAAATTCCCAAATTCGAAAATTTCACGTTTTCACGTTAAAAATTCCGACAAATTTTCACGAAATTTCGTTTTTCACCTCTAACTTCTACATTTTTCAACCGATTCAACTCGTTCCAACTTTCAACTGTTCATCTTTTGCCTACCTATTCCACAACGTCCCACTTACCAAAAACTTCACCTCTTTTATTTTGAAATTCAACCAAAATTCTCTAAAATTTCGTTTTTCTACTCTAATTTCTACATTTTTCAACCGATTCAACCCATTCCAACTTTCAACTGTTCATTATTTTTCTACTGATTCCACAACTTCCCACTTACCAAAAGCTTCACATCTTTTATTTTGAAATTCACACCCAATTCCTTTTCCCTTCTCATTTCTACGTTTTTCAACCGATTCAACCCATTCCAACTTTCAATTGTTCATCATTTTTCTACCTATTCCACAACTTCCCACTTACCAAAAACTTCACATCTTTTATTTTGAAATTCACACCCAATTCTCCAATATTTCCTTTTCTCCTTCTCATTTCTACATTTTTCAACCGATTCAACCCATTCCAACTTTCAACTGTTCATCATTTTTCTACCTATTCCACAACTTCCCACGTCCCAAAAACTTCACATCTTTTATTTTGAAATTCCCACCCAATTCCTTTTTCCCTTCTCATTTCTACATTTTTCAACCGATTCAACCCATTCCAACTTTCAACTGTTCATCATTTTTCTACCTATTCCACAACTTCCCACTTACCAAAAACTTCACATCTTTTATTTTGAAATTCACACCCAATTCCTTTTTCCCTTCTCATTTCTACATTTTTCAACCGATTCAACCCATTCCAAATTTATTCACTTAATTCACCTTATTCTTCCCACATTCACTCCCATTCACCCCCACTTCCACTATGCTTACACAATTCAACCCTTGACCCCCAATTCCAGTGTGGCGGCCATCTTGGATGACCCTGAAGTGCCACCAATGAACCCAGAATGAACCGGAAGTGCCCAAAATCAAACCGAAAGTGACCCCAAATAGACCGGAAGTGACCTCAGGTAAACCGGAAGTGACCCCAAATCAAACCGGAAGTGACCCCAAATGTACCGGAAGTGACCTTTTTAGACCGGAAATGACCCCTAATAAACCGGAAGTGACCTCAGACGAACCGGAAGTGACCCAAATTAAACCGGAAGTGACCCAAATAAACCGGAAGTGACCCCAAATAGACCGGAAGTGACCCCAAATAGACCGGAAGTGACCTCTGGTAAACCGGAAGTGACCCCAAATCAAACCGGAAGTGACCACAAATGAACCGGAAGTGACCTTTTTAGACCGGAAGTGACCCCAAATAAACCGGAAGTGACCTCAGCTAAACCGGAAGTGGCCTGTTTTAAACCGGAAGTGACCCAAATAAACCGGAAGTGACCCAAATTAGACCGGAAATGACCCGAATCAAGCCGGAAGTGACCTTATTTCAACACTAAGTGCCCCAAATAGCTACATTTGCGCTAACGTCTTCGTTTTCTGTCCGATTTAACCCGTTTCAACAGTTTTACCCCAAAAGTGAACCTCCTGAGGCCGTTTTTTTTGGTTTTGTTCCAAATTTAGAAAGATTTTGGCGCAATTGCTTTTTTTTATTTTCCCATTCATTCTCTATGGGGATTCAACATTTGCTCTAACTTCTTTATTTTTCAACTGATTCAACCCGTTCCAACTTTCAACTGTACATCTTTTGCCTACCTATTCCACAACTTCCCACTTACCAAAAATTCCAAATTCGAAATTCAACCAAATTCTCCAAAATTTCGTTTTTCTACTCTAATTTCTACATTTTTCAACCGATTCAACCCATTCCAACTTTCAACTGTTCATCTTTTGCCTACCTATTCCACAACTTCCCACTTACCAAATATTCCAAACTTTCAATTTTGAAATTCACCACAAATTCTCCAAATATTCTACATTTCTCAAGTAATTCAACACGTTTCAACATCGTTCGGCAGCATTCCCCGAAAAAGTTATTCATACATTTCGCCTTCACACGCAATTTCTCCAGAAATTGCAAAATTCTAGTTATTATTAGTGTGAAGGTGAAGACCTTCACACTATTGTTATTCCTGTCCTTTATTATTATTATTATTATTATTATTCTACTTATTCTGCCCACTTTTTTGGTGCTTAACTACTTCCACATACTTCAACCGATTCACTCCATTCCACTTTTCACTTATTCCAAATATTCATGGCATGGGCGCTCACATTTTTCTCGTTCCAAAAATTTTCCGTTTTCGCAAAATTCACAAATTTACGGCGATTTTCGCCCCATTCATTCTTAATGGCAGATTCAACATTTCACATTTACGTTCTTCCAGTTTGAAATTCACATAATTCAACACATTCAAATCACATTGGGGACATTCCCAAACTTGCCAAATTCAACGTTTTCACGTTTTCATCTTTTATTTTGAAATTCACACACAATTCCTTTTTCCCTTTTCCCTTTTCATTTCTACATTTTTCAACCGATTCAACCCATTCCAACTTTCAACTGTTCATCTTTTCTCTACCTATTCCACAACTTCCCACTTACCAAAAACTTCACATCTTTTATTTTGAAATTCAACCAAAATTCTCTAAAATTTCCTTTTTTCTACTCTAATTTCTACATTTTTCAACCGATTCAACCCATTCCAACTTTCAACTGTTCATCTTTTCTCTACCTATTCAACAACTTCCCACTTACCAAAAACTTCACTTCTTTTATTTTGAAATTCACAACCAATTCCTTTTTCCCTTCTCATTTCTACATTTTTCAACCGATTCAACCCATTCCAACTTTCAACTGTTCATCATTTCTTTACCTATTCCACAACTTAACAAAAACTTCACATCTTTTATTTTGAAATTCACACCCATTTCCTTTTTCCCTTCTCATTTCCACATTTTTCAACCGATTCAACTCGTTTCAACATAATTCTGCAGCATTCCTTCAATATTTATTCAACTTCTTCACCTTCACACGCAATTCCTTCAGGAATTGCAAATTCTAGTTATTATTATTATTATTCTACTTATTCTGCCCACTTTTTTGGTGCTTAACTACTTCCACATACTTCAACCGATTCACTCCATTCCACTTTTCACTTATTCCAAATATTCATGGCATGGGCGCTCACATTTTTCTCGTTCCAAAAATTTTCCGTTTTCGCAAAATTCACAAATTTACGGCGATTTTCGCCCCATTCATTCTTAATGGCAGATTCAACATTTCACATTTACGTTCTTCCAGTTTGAAATTCACATAATTCAACACATTCAAATCACATTGGGGACATTCCCAAACTTGCCAAATTCAACGTTTTCACGTTTTCATCTTTTATTTTGAAATTCACACACAATTCCTTTTTCCCTTTTCCCTTTTCATTTCTACATTTTTCAACCGATTCAACCCATTCCAACTTTCAACTGTTCATCTTTTCTCTACCTATTCCACAACTTCCCACTTACCAAAAACTTCACATCTTTTATTTTGAAATTCAACCAAAATTCTCTAAAATTTCCTTTTTTCTACTCTAATTTCTACATTTTTCAACCGATTCAACCCATTCCAACTTTCAACTGTTCATCTTTTCTCTACCTATTCAACAACTTCCCACTTACCAAAAACTTCACTTCTTTTATTTTGAAATTCACAACCAATTCCTTTTTCCCTTCTCATTTCTACATTTTTCAACCGATTCAACCCATTCCAACTTTCAACTGTTCATCATTTCTTTACCTATTCCACAACTTAACAAAAACTTCACATCTTTTATTTTGAAATTCACACCCATTTCCTTTTTCCCTTCTCATTTCCACATTTTTCAACCGATTCAACTCGTTTCAACATCATTCTGCAGCATTCCTTCAATATTTATTCAACTTCTTCACCTTCACACGCAATTCCTTCAGGAATTGCAAATTCTAGTTATTATTATTATTCTACTTATTCTGCCCACTTTTTTGGTGCTTAACTACTTCCACATACTTCAACCGATTCACTCCATTCCACTTTTCACTTATTCCAAATATTCATGGCATGGGCGCTCACATTTTTCTCGTTCCAAAAATTTTCCGTTTTCGCAAAATTCACAAATTTACGGCGATTTTCGCCCCATTCATTCTTAATGGCAGATTCAACATTTCACATTTACGTTCTTCCAGTTTGAAATTCACATAATTCAACACATTCAAATCACATTGGGGACATTCCCAAACTTGCCAAATTCAACGTTTTCACGTTTTCATCTTTTATTTTGAAATTCACACACAATTCCTTTTTCCCTTTTCCCTTTTCATTTCTACATTTTTCAACCGATTCAACCCATTCCAACTTTCAACTGTTCATCTTTTCTCTACCTATTCCACAACTTCCCACTTACCAAAAACTTCACATCTTTTATTTTGAAATTCAACCAAAATTCTCTAAAATTTCCTTTTTTCTACTCTAATTTCTACATTTTTCAACCGATTCAACCCATTCCAACTTTCAACTGTTCATCTTTTCTCTACCTATTCAACAACTTCCCACTTACCAAAAACTTCACTTCTTTTATTTTGAAATTCACAACCAATTCCTTTTTCCCTTCTCATTTCTACATTTTTCAACCGATTCAACCCATTCGAACTTTCAACTGTTCATCATTTCTTTACCTATTCCACAACTTAACAAAAACTTCACATCTTTTATTTTGAAATTCACACCCATTTCCTTTTTCCCTTCTCATTTCCACATTTTTCAACCGATTCAACTCGTTTCAACATCATTCTGCAGCATTCCTTCAATATTTATTCAACTTCTTCACCTTCACACGCAATTCCTTCAGGAATTGCAAATTCTAGTTATTATTATTATTATTCTCTACGATTCTCCACACTTTTTTGACACGTTTCATCTTCCACATAATTCATCCGATTCACTCCATTCCACTTTTCACGTATTCCAAATATTCACGCGACGAGCGCTTGTATTTTTCTCGTTCCGAAAATTTACCGATTCCGCAAAATTCCCAAAATTCCGACAAATTTTTCCCCATTCATTCTTAATGGCACATTCGACATTTCACATTTACGTCGTTCCAATTTGAAATTCACATCATTCAGCACATTCTAATCACATTCGGAAGGATTCTCGACATTCCCAAAATTCCCAAATTCGAAAATTTCTCGTTTTCACGTTAAAAATTCCGACAAATTTTCACAAAATTTCGTTTTTCACCTCTAACTTCTACATTTTTCAACCGATTCAACTCGTTCCAACTTTCAACTGTTCATCTTTTGCCTACCTATTCCACAACGTCCCACTTACCAAAAACTTCACATCTTTTATTTTGAAATTCAACCAAAATTCTCTAAAATTTCGTTTTTCTACTCTAATTTCTACATTTTTCAACCGATTCAACCCATTCCAACTTTCAACTGTTCATCATTTTTCTACCGATTCCACAACTTCCCACTTACCAAAAGCTTCACATCTTTTATTTTGAAATTCACACCCAATTCCTTTTCCCTTCTCATTTCTACATTTTTCAACCGATTCAACCCATTCCAACTTTCAACTGTTCATCATTTTTCTACCTATTCCACAACTTCCCATTTACCAAAAACTTCACATCTTTTATTTTGAAATTCACACCCAATTTCCTTTTCCCTTCTCATTTCTACATTTTTCAACCGATTCAACCCATTCCAACTTTCAACTGTTCATCATTTTTCTACCTATTCCACAACTTCCCACTTACCAAAAACTTCACATATTTTATTTTGAAATTCAACCAAAATTCTCTCAAATTCCGTTTTTGTACTCTAATTTCTACATTTTTCAACCGATTCAACCCATTCCAACTTTCAACTGTTCATCATTTTTCTACCTATTCCACAACTTCCCAAATACTTCACATCTTTTATTTTGAAATTCACACCCAATTCCTTTTTCCCTTCTCATTTCTACATTTTTCAACCGATTCAACCCATTCCAACTTTCAACTGTTCATCTTTTGCCTACCTATTCCACAACTTCCCACTTACCAAAAATTCCACATTTTCAAATTTGAAATTCAACCAAATTCTCAAAAATTCAGTTTTTCTACTCTAATTTCTACATTTTTCGACCGATTCAACCCATTCCAAATGCATTGACCTTATGCTTCCCACATTCACTCCCATTCACCCCCACTTCCACTACGCTTACACATTCAACCCTTGACCCCCAATTCCAGTGTGGCGGCCATCTTGGATTGACCCTCAAGTGCCCCCAATGAACCCAAAATGAACCGGAAGTGCCCCAAATCAAACCGAAAGTGACCCCAAATAGACCGGAAGTGACCTCAGGTAAACCGGAAGTGACCCCAAATCAAACCGGAAGTGACCCCAAATGTACCGGAAGTGACCTTTTTAGACCGGAAATGACCCCAAATAAACCGGAAGTGACCTCAGACGAACCGGAAGTGACCCAAATTAAACCGGAAGTGACCCAAATAAACCGGAAGTGACCCCAAATAGACCGGAAGTGACCTCTGGTAAACCGGAAGTGACCCCAAATCAAACCGGAAGTGACCCCAAATGAACCGGAAGTGACCTTTTGAGACCGGAAATGACCCCAAATAAACCGGAAGTGACCTCAGCTAAACCGGAAGTGACCTGTTTTAAACCGGAAGTGACCCAAATAAACCGGAAGTGACCCAAACTAGACCGGAAGTGACCCGAATCAAACCGGAAGTGACCTTATTTCAACACTGAGTGGCCCAAATAGCTACATTTGCGCTAACTTTTTAGTTTTTTGTCTGATTTAACCCGTTTCAACATTTTTACCCCAAAAGTGAACCTCCTGAGGGCGTTTTTTTTGTTTTGTTCCAAATTTAGAAAGATTTTGGCGCAATTGCTTTTTTTTGTTTTCCCATTCATTCTCTCTGGGGATTCAACATTTGCTCTAACTTCTACATTTTTTGACTGATTAAACCCGTTCCAACTTTCAACTGTTCATCTTTTGCCTACCTATTCCACATCTTCCCACTTACCAAAAATTCCAAATTTGAAATTCAACCAAATTCTCCAAAATTTCGTTTTTCTACTCTAATTTCTACATTTTTCAACCGATTCAACCCATTCCAACTTTCAGCTGTTCATCTTTTGCCTACCTATTCCACAACTTCCCACTTACCAAATATTCCAAACTTTCAATTTTGAAATTCACCACAAATTCTCCAAATATTCTGCATTTCTCAAGTAATTCAGCACGTTTCAACATCGTTCGGCAGCATTCCCTGAAAAAGTTATTCATACATTTCGCCTTCACACGCAATTTCTCCAGAAATTGCAAAATTCTAGTTATTATTAGTGTGAAGGTGAAGACCTTCACACTATTGTTATTCCTGTCCTTTATTATTATTCAACATCTTCTGCCCACTTTTTTGACGCTTAACTACTTCCACATACTTCAACCGATTCACTCCATTCCACTTTTCACTTATTCCAAATATTCATGGCACGACTGCTCACATTTTTCTCGTTCCAAAAATTTTCCGTTTTCGCATAATTCATAAATTTATGGCGATTTTTGCCCCATTCATTCTTAATGGCAGATTCAACATTTCACATTTACGTTGTTCCAGTTTGAAATTCACATCATTCAACACATTCAAATCACATTGGGGACATTCCCAAACTTCCCAAATTCAAAATTTTCACGTTTTCACTTTTAATATTTGCATAAAATTTTGCAAAATTTCATAAAATTTCCTTTTTCACTTCTAACTTCTACATTTTTCCACCGATTCCACTCGTTCCAACTTCCAACTAGTCATCTTTTGCCTACCTATTCCACAACTTCCCACTTACCAAAAACTTCACATCTTTTATTTTGAAATTCAACCAAAATTCTCTAAAATTTCGTTTTTCTACTCTAATTTCTACATTTTTCAACCGATTCAACCCATTCCAACTTTCAACTGTTCATCATTTTTCTACCTATTCCACAACTTCCCACTTACCAAAAAATTCACATCTTTTATTTTGAAATTCACTCCCAATTCCTTTTTCCCTTCTCATTTCTACATTTTTCAACTGATTCAACCCATTCCAACTTTCAACTGTTCATCATTTTTCTACCTATTCCACAACTTCCCCCTTACCAAAAACTTCACATCTTTTATTTTGAAATTCACACCCACTTCCTTTTTCCCTTCTCATTTCTACATTTTTCAACCGATTCAACCCATTCCAACTTTCAACTGTTCATCATTCTTCTACCTATTCCACAACTTCCGACTTACCAAAAACTTCACATCTTTTATTTTGAAATTCACACCCAATTCCTTTTTCCCTTCTCATTTCTACATTTTTCAACCGATTCAACCCATTCCAACTTTCAACTGTTCATCTTTTTTCTACCTATTCCACAACTTACCAAAAATTTCACATCTTTTATTTTGAAATTCACACCCAATTCCTTTTTCCCTTCTCATTTCTACATTTTTCAACCGATTCAACTCGTTTCAACATCATTCTGCAACATTCCTTAAATATTTATTCAACTTCTTCACCTTCACACGCAATTCCTTCAGGAATTGCAAATTCTAGTTATTGTGTGAAGGCGAAGGCCTTCACACATATGTTATTCTACTCCATTCACTTTATTATTATTATTGTGTGAAGGCGAAGGCCTTCACACATATGTTATTCTACTCCATTTACTTTATTATTATTATTATTCTATTTTATTCCCGCCACTTTTTTGTCCCGCTTCTTCTTCCACAAAATTCATCCGATTCACTCCATTCCACTTTTCACGTATTCCAAATATTCACGACATGAGCGCTTGTATTTTTCTCATTCCGAAAATTTTCCGATTCCGCAAGATTCCCAAAATTCCGACAAATTTTTCCCCATCCATTCTTAATGGCACATTCCACATTTCACAAAATTTCGTGTTTCACCTCTAACTTCTACATTTTTCAACCGATTCAACCCATTCCAACTTTCAACTGTTCATCTTTTGCCTACCTATTCCACAACTTCCCACTTACCAAAAATTCCAAATTCTCAAATTTGAAATTCAACCAAAATTCTCTCAAATTCCGTTATTCCACTCTAATTTCTACATTTTTCAACCGATTCAACCCATTCCAAATGCATTCACCTTATGCTTCCCACATTCACTCCCATTCACCCCCACTTCCACTACGCCTACACATTCAACCCTTGACCCCCAATTCCAGTGTGGCGGCCATCTTGGATTGACCCTCAAGTGCCCCCAATGAACCCAAAATGAACCGGAAGTGCCCCAGATCAAACCGAAAGTGACCCCAAATAGACCGGAAGTGACCTCAGGTAAACCGGAAGTGACCCCAAATCAAACCGGAAGTGACCCCAAATGTACCGGAAGTGGCCTTTTTAGACCGGAAATGACCCCTAATAAACCGGAAGTGACCTCAGACGAACCGGAAGTGACCCAAATTAAACCGGAAGTGACCCAAATAAACCGGAAGTGACCCCAAATAGACCGGAAGTGACCCCAAATAGACCGGAAGTGACCTCAGGTAAACCGGAAGTGACCCCAAATCAAACCGGAAGTGACCCAAAATGAACCGGAAGTTACCTTTTTCGACCGGAAATGACCCCAAATAAACCGGAAGTGACCTCAGCTAGACCGGAAGTGACCTGTTTTAAACCGGAAGTGACCCAAATAAACCGGAAGTGACCCCAAATAGACCGGAAGTGACCCCAAATAGACCGGAAGTGACCTCTGGTAAACCGGAAGTGACCCCAAATCAAACCGGAAGTGACCCCAAATGAACCGGAAGTGACCTTTTTAGACCGGAAATGACCCAAAATAAACCGGAAGTGACCTCAGCTAAACCGGAAGTGACCGATTTTAAACCGGAAGTGACCCAAATAAACCGGAAGTGACCCAAATTACACCGGAAATGACCCGAATCAAGCCGGAAGTGACCTTATTTCAACACTAAGTGCCCCAAATGGCTACATTTGCGCTAACGTCTTCGTTTTTTGTCCGATTTAACCCGTTTCAACATTTTTACCCCAAAAGTGAACCTCCTGAGGCCGTTTTTTTTGGTTTTGTTCCAAATTTAGAAAGATTTTGGCGCAATTGCTTTTTTTTATTTTCCCATTCATTCTCTATGGGGATTCAACATTTGCTCTAACTTCTACATTTTTTAACTGATTCAACCCGTTCCAACTTTCAACTGTTCATCTTTTGCCTACCTATTCCACAACTTCCCACTTACCAACAATTCCAAATTTAAAATTCAACCAAATTCTCCAAAATTTCGTTTTTCTACTCTAACTTCTACATTTTTCTACCGATTCAACCCATTCCAACTTTCAACTGTTCATCTTTTGCCTACCTATTCCACAACTTCCCACTTACCAAATATTCCAAACTTTCAATTTTGAAATTCACCACAAATTCTCCAAATATTCTACATTTCTCAAGTAATTCAACACGTTTCAACATCGTTCGGCAGCATTCCCCGAAAAAGTTATTCATACATTTCGCCTTCACACGCAATTTCTCCAGAAATTGCAAAATTCTAGTTATTATTATTATTCTATTTTATTCCCGCCACTTTTTTGTCCCGTTTCATCTTCCACATAATTCATCCGATTCACTCCATTCCACTTTTCACGTATTCCAAATATTCACGACATGAGCGCTTGTATTTTTCTCATTCCGAAAATTTTCCCATTCCGCAAAATTCCCAAAATTCCGACAAATTTTTCCCCATCCATTCTTAATGGCACATTCGACATTTCACAAAATTTCGTGTTTCACCTCTAACTTCTACATTTTTCAACCGATTCAACCCATTCCAACTTTCAACTGTTCATCTTTTGCCTACCTATTCCACAACTTCCCACTTACCAAAAATTCCAAATTTTCAAATTTGAAATTCAACCAAAATTCTCTCAAATTCCGTTATTCCACTCTAATTTCTACATTTTTCAACCGATTCAACCCATTCCAACTTTCAACTGTTCATCTTTTGCCTACCTATTCCACAACTTCCCACTTACCAAAAATTCCAAATTCTCAAATTTGAAATTCAACCAAAATTCTCTAAAATTTCGTTTTTCTACTCTAATTTCTACATTTTTCGACCGATTCAACCCATTCCAAATGCATTCACCTTATGCTTCCCACATTCACTCCCATTCACCCCCACTTCCACTACGCTTACACATTCAACCCTTGACCCCCAATTCCAGTGTGGCGGCCATCTTGGATTGACCCTCAAGTGCCCCCAATGAACCCAAAATGAACCGGAAGTGCCCCAAATCAAACCGAAAGTGACCCCAAATAGACCGGAAGTGACCTCAGGTAAACCGGAAGTGACCCCAAATCAAACCGGAAGTGACCCCAAACGTACCGGAAGTGACCTTTTTAGACCGGAAATGACCCCTAATAAACAGGAAGTGACCTCAGACGAACCGGAAGTGACCCAAATTAAACCGGAAGTGACCCAAATAAACCGGAAGTGACCCCAAATAGACCGGAAGTGACCTCTGGTAAACCGGAAGTGACCCTAAATCAAACCGGAAGTGACCCCAAATGAACCGGAAGTGACCTTTTTAGACCGGAAGTGACCCCTAATAAACCGGAAGTGACCTCAGACGAACCGGAAGTGACCCAAATTAAACCGGAAGTGACCCAAATAAACCGGAAGTGACCCCAAATAGACCGGAAGTGACCCGAATCAAACCGGAAGTGACCTTATTTCAACACTGAGTGGCCCAAATAGCTACATTTGCGCTAACTTTTTCGTTTTTTGTCTGATTTAACCCGTTTCAACATTTTTACCCCAAAAGTGAATCTCCTGAGGCCGTTTTTTTTGTTTTGTTCCAAATTTAGAAAGATTTTGGCGCAATTGCTTTTTTTTATTTTCCCATTCATTCTCTATGGGGATTCAACATTTGCTCTAACTTCTACATTTTTTAACTGATTCAACCCGTTCCAACTTTCAACTGTACATCTTTTGCCTACCTATTCCACAACTTCCCACTTACCAAAAATTCCAAATTCGAAATTCAACCAAATTCTCCAAAATTTCGTTTTTCTACTCTAATTTCTACATTTTTCAACCGATTCAACCCATTCCAACTTTCAACTGTTCATCTTTTGCCTACCTATTCCACAACTTCCCACTTACCAAATATTCCAAACTTTCAATTTTGAAATTCACCACAAATTCTCCAAATATTCTACATTTCTCAAGTAATTCAACACGTTTCAACATCATTCGGCAGCATTCCCCGAAAAAGTTATTCATACATTTCGCCTTCACACGCAATTTCTCCAGAAATTGCAAAATTCTAGTTATTATTATTATTATTCTCTACGTTTCTCCACACTTTTTTGACACGTTTCATCTTCCACATAATTCATCCGATTCACTCCATTCCACTTTTCACGTATTCCAAATATTCACGCGACGAGCGCTTGTATTTTGCTCGTTCCGAAAATTTTCCGATTCCGCAAAATTCCCAAAATTCCGACAAATTTTTCCCCATTCATTCTTAATGGCACATTCGACATTTCACATTTACGTCGTTCCAATTTGAAATTCACATCATTCAGCACATTCTAATCACATTCGGAAGGATTCTCGACATTCCCAAAATTCCCAAATTCGAAAATTTCACGTTTTCACGTTAAAAATTCCGACAAATTTTCACGAAATTTCGTTTTTCACCTCTAACTTCTACATTTTTCAACCGATTCAACTCGTTCCAACTTTCAACTGTTCATCTTTTGCCTACCTATTCCACAACGTCCCACTTACCAAAAACTTCACCTCTTTTATTTTGAAATTCAACCAAAATTCTCTAAAATTTCGTTTTTCTACTCTAATTTCTACATTTTTCAACCGATTCAACCCATTCCAACTTTCAACTGTTCATTATTTTTCTACTGATTCCACAACTTCCCACTTACCAAAAGCTTCACATCTTTTATTTTGAAATTCACACCCAATTCCTTTTCCCTTCTCATTTCTACATTTTTCAACCGATTCAACCCATTCCAACTTTCAATTGTTCATCATTTTTCTACCTATTCCACAACTTCCCACTTACCAAAAACTTCACATCTTTTATTTTGAAATTTTAGACCGGAAATGACCCCTGATAAACCGGAAGTGACCTCAGACGAACCGGAAGTGACCCAAATTAAACCGGAAGTGACCCAAATAAACCGGAAGTGACCCCAAATAGACCGGAAGTGACGTCTGGTAAACCGGAAGTGACCCCAAATCAAACCGGAAGTGACCCCAAATGAACCGGAAGTGACCTTTTAAGACCGGAAGTGACCCCAAATACACCGGAAGTGACCTCAGCTAAACCGGAAGTGACCTATATTAAACCGGAAGTGTCCCAAATAAACCGGAAGTGACCCAAATTAGACCGGAAATGACCCGAAGCACGCCGGAAGTGACCTTATTTCAACACTAAGTGCCCCAAATAGCTACATTTGCGCTAACGTCTTCGTTTTTTGTCCGATTTAACCCGTTTCAACATTTTTACCCCAAAAGTGAACCTCCTGAGGCTGTTTTTTTTTGTTTTGTTCCAAATTTAGAAAGATTTTGGCGCAATTGCTTTTTTTTATTTTCCCATTCATTCTCTATGGGGATTCAACATTTGCTCTAACTTCTACATTTTTTAACTGATTCAACCCGTTCCAACTTTCAACTGTACATCTTTTGCCTACCTATTCCACAACTTCCCACTTACCAAATATTCCAGACTTTCAATTTTGAAATTCACTACAAATTCTCCAAATATTCTACATTTCTCAAGTAATTCAACACGTTTTAACATCGTTCGGCAGCATTCCCCGAAAAAGTTATTCATACATTTCGCCTTCACACGCAATTTCTCCAGAAATTGCAAAATTCTAGTTATTATTATTATTCTCTACGTTTCTCCACACTTTTTTGACACGTTTCATCTTCCACATAATTCATCCGATTCACTCCATTCCACTTTTCACGTATTCCAAATATTCACGCGACGAGCGCTTGTATTTTGCTCGTTCCGAAAATTTTCCGATTCCGCAAAATTCCCAAAATTCCGACAAATTTTTCCCCATTCATTCTTAATGGCACATTCGACATTTCACATTTACGTCGTTCCAATTTGAAATTCACATCATTCAGCACATTCTAATCACATTCGGAAGGATTCTCGACATTCCCAAAATTCCCAAATTCGAAAATTTCACGTTTTCACGTTAAAAATTCCGACAAATTTTCACGAAATTTCGTTTTTCACCTCTAACTTCTACATTTTTCAACCGATTCAACTCGTTCCAACTTTCAACTGTTCATCTTTTGCCTACCTATTCCACAACGTCCCACTTACCAAAAACTTCACATCTTTTATTTTGAAATTCAACCAAAATTCTCTAAAATTTCGTTTTTCTACTCTAATTTCTACATTTTTCAACCGATTCAACCCATTCCAACTTTCAACTGTTCATTATTTTTCTACTGATTCCACAACTTCCCACTTACCAAAAGCTTCACATCTTTTATTTTGAAATTCACACCCAATTCCTTTTCCCTTCTCATTTCTACATTTTTCAACCGATTCAACCCATTCCAACTTTCAATTGTTCATCATTTTTCTACCTATTCCACAACTTCCCACTTACCAAAAACTTCACATCTTTTATTTTGAAATTCACACCCAATTCTCCAATATTTCCTTTTCTCCTTCTCATTTCTACATTTTTCAACCGATTCAACCCATTCCAACTTTCAACTGTTCATCATTTTTCTACCTATTCCACAATTTCCCACGTCCCAAAAACTTCACATCTTTTATTTTGAAATTCCCACCCAATTCCTTTTTCCCTTCTCATTTCTACATTTTTCAACCGATTCAACCCATTCCAACTTTCAACTGTTCATCATTTTTCTACCTATTCCACAACTTCCCACTTACCAAAAACTTCACATCTTTTATTTTGAAATTCACACCCAATTCCTTTTTCCCTTCTCATTTCTACATTTTTCAACCGATTCAACCCATTCCAAATTTATTCACTTAATTCACCTTATTCTTCCCACATTCACTCCCATTCACCCCCACTTCCACTATGCTTACACAATTCAACCCTTGACCCCCAATTCCAGTGTGGCGGCCATCTTGGATGACCCTGAAGTGCCACCAATGAACCCAGAATGAACCGGAAGTGCCCCAAATCAAACCGAAAGTGACCCCAAATAGACCGGAAGTGACCTCAGGTAAACCGGAAGTGACCCCAAATCAAACCGGAAGTGACCCCAAATGTACCGGAAGTGACCTTTTTAGACCGGAAATGACCCCAAATAAACCGGAAGTGACCTCAGACGAACCGGAAGTGACCCAAATTAAACCGGAAGTGACCCAAATAAACCGGAAATGACCCCAATTAGACCGGAAGTGACCCCAAATAGACCGGAAGTGACCTCTGGTAAACCGGAAGTGACCCCAAAGCAAACCGGAAGTGACCCCAAATGAACCGGAAGTGACCTTTTGAGACCGGAATTGACCCCAAATAAACCGGAAGTGACCTCAGCTAAACCGGAAGTGACCTGTTTTAAACCGGAAGTGCCCCAAATAAACCGGAAGTGACCCAAACTAGACCGGAAGTGACCCGAATCAAACCGGAAGTGACCTTATTTCAACACTGAGTGGCCCAAATAGCTACATTTGCGCTAACTTTTTAGTTTTTTGTCTGATTTAACCCGTTTCAACATTTTTACCCCAAAAGTGAACTTCCTGAGGGCGTTTTTTTTGTTTTGTTCCAAATTTAGAAAGATTTTGGCGCAATTGCTTTTTTTTGTTTTCCCATTCATTCTCTCTGGGGATTCAACATTTGCTCTAACTTCTACATTTTTTGACTGATTCAACCCGTTCCAACTTTCAACTGTTCATCTTTTGCCTACCTATTCCACATCTTCCCACTTACCAAAAATTCCAAATTTGAAATTCAACCAAATTCTCCAAAATTTCGTTTTTCTACTCTAATTTCTACATTTTTCAACCGATTCAACCCATTCCAACTTTCAGCTGTTTATCTTTTGCCTACCTATTCCACAACTTCCCACTTACCAAATATTCCAAACTTTCAATTTTGAAATTCACCACAAATTCTCCAAATATTCTACATTTCTCAAGTAATTCAGCACGTTTCAACATCGTTCGGCAGCATTCCCTGAAAAAGTTATTCATACATTTCGCCTTCACACGCAATTTCTCCAGAAATTGCAAAATTCTAGTTATTATTATTATTCTCTACGATTCTCCACACTTTTTTGACACGTTTCATCTTCCACATAATTCATCCGATTCACTCCATTCCACTTTTCACGTATTCCAAATATTCACGCGACGAGCGCTTGTATTTTGCTCGTTCCGAAAATTTTCCGATTCCGCAAAATTCCCAAAATTCCGACAAATTTTTCCCCATTCATTCTTAATGGCACATTCGACATTTCACATTTACGTCGTTCCAATTTGAAATTCACATCATTCAGCACATTCTAATCACATTCGGAAGGATTCTCGACATTCCCAAAATTCCCAAATTCGAAAATTTCACGTTTTCACGTTAAAAATTCCGACAAATTTTCACAAAATTTCGTTTTTCACCTCTAACTTCTACATTTTTCAACCGATTCAACTCGTTCCAACTTTCAACTGTTCATCTTTTGCCTACCTATTCCACAACGTCCCACTTACCAAAAACTTCACATCTTTTATTTTGAAATTCAACCAAAATTCTCTAAAATTTCGTTTTTCTACTCTAATTTCTACATTTTTCAACCGATTCAACCCATTCCAACTTTCAACTGTTCATTATTTTTCTACTGATTCCACAACTTCCCACTTACCAAAAGCTTCACATCTTTTATTTTGAAATTCACACCCAATTCCTTTTCCCTTCTCATTTCTACATTTTTCAACCGATTCAACCCATTCCAACTTTCAACTGTTCATCATTTTTCTACCTATTCCACAACTTCCCACTTACCAAAAACTTCACATCTTTTATTTTGAAATTCACACCCAATTCTCCAATATTTCCTTTTCTCCTTCTCATTTCTACATTTTTCAACCGATTCAACCCATTCCAACTTTCAACTGTTCATCATTTTTCTACCTATTCCACAACTTCCCATGTCCCAAAAACTTCACATCTTTTATTTTGAAATTCCCACCCAATTCCTTTTTCCCTTCTCATTTCTACATTTTTCAACCGATTCAACCCATTCCAACTTTCAACTGTTCATCATTTTTCTACCTATTCCACAACTTCCCACTTACCAAAAACTTCACATCTTTTATTTTGAAATTCACACCCAATTCCTTTTTCCCTTCTCATTTCTACATTTTTCAACCGATTCAACCCATTCCAAATTTATTCACTTAATTCACCTTATTCTTCCCACATTCACTCCCATTCACCCCCACTTCCACTATGCTTACACAATTCAACCCTTGACCCCCAATTCCAGTGTGGCGGCCATCTTGGATGACCCTGAAGTGCCACCAATGAACCCAGAATGAACCGGAAGTGGCCCAAATCAAACCGAAAGTGACCCCAAATAGACCGGAAGTGACCTCAGGTAAACCGGAAGTGACCCCAAATCAAACCGGAAGTGACCCCAAATGTACTGGAAGTGACCTTTTTAGACCGGAAATGACCCCTTATAAACCGGAAGTGACCTCAGAGGAACCGGAAGTGACCCAAATTAAACCGGAAGTGACCCAAATTAAACCGGAAATGACCCAAATAAACCGGAAGTGACCCCAAATAGACCGGAAGTGACCCCAAGTAGACCGGAAGTGACCTCTGGTAAACCGGAAGTGACCTGTTTTAAACCGGAAGTGACCCAAATAAACCGGAAGTGACCCAAATTAGACCGGAAATGACCCGAATCAAGCCGGAAGTGACCTTATTTCAACACTAAGTGCCCCAAATAGCTACATTTGCGCTTACGTCTTCGTTTTTTGTCCGATTTAACCCGTTTCAACATTTTTACCCCAAAAGTGAACCTCCTGAGGCCGTTTTTTTTGGTTTTGTTCCAAATCTAGAAAGATTTTGGCGCAATTGCCTTTTTTTATTTTCCCATTCATTCTCTATGGGGATTCAACATTTGCTCTAACTTCTACATTTTTTAACTGATTCAACCCGTTCCAACTTTCAACTGTTCATCTTTTGCCTACCTATTCCACAACTTCCCACTTACCAACAATTCCAAAGTTAAAATTCAACCAAATTCTCCAAAATTTCGTTTTTCTACTCTAACTTCTACATTTTTCTACCGATTCAACCCATTCCAACTTTCAACTGTTCATCTTTTGCCTACCTATTCCACAACTTCCCACTTACCAAATATTCCAAACTTTCAATTTTGAAATTCACCACAAATTCTCCAAATATTCTACATTTCTCAAGTAATTCAACACGTTTCAACATCGTTCGGCAGCATTCCCCGAAAAAGTTATTCATACATTTCGCCTTCACACGCAATTTCTCCAGAAATTGCAAAATTCTAGTTATTATTATTCTTCTATTTTATTCTCCACACTTTTTTGACACGTTTCATCTTCCACATAATTCATCCGATTCACTCCATTCCACTTTTCACGTATTCCAAATATTCACGACATGAGCGCTTATATTTTTCTCGTTCCGAAAATTTTCCGATTCCGCAAAATTCCCAAAATTCCGACAAATTTTTCCCCATTCATTCTTAATGGCACATTCGACATTTCACATTTACGTCGTTCCAATTTGAAATTCACATCATTCAGCACATTCTAATCACATTCGGAAGGATTCTCGACATTCCCAAAATTCCCAAATTCGAAAATTTCTCGTTTTCACGTTAAAAATTCCGACAAATTTTCACAAAATTTCGTTTTTCACCTCTAACTTCTACATTTTTCAACCGATTCAACTCGTTCCAACTTTCAACTGTTCATCTTTTGCCTACCTATTCCACAACGTCCCACTTACCAAAAACTTCACATCTTTTATTTTGAAATTCAACCAAAATTCTCTAAAATTTCGTTTTTCTACTCTAATTTCTACATTTTTCAACCGATTCAACCCATTCCAACTTTCAACTGTTCATCATTTTTCTACCGATTCCACAACTTCCCACTTACCAAAAGCTTCACATCTTTTATTTTGAAATTCACACCCAATTCCTTTTCCCTTCTCATTTCTACATTTTTCAACCGATTCAACCCATTCCAACTTTCAACTGTTCATCATTTTTCTACCTATTCCACAACTTCCCACTTACCAAAAGCTTCACATCTTTTATTTTGAAATTCACACCCAATTCCTTTTTCCCTTCTCATTTCTACATTTTTCAACCGATTCAACCCATTCCAACTTTCAACTGTTCATCATTTTTCTACCTATTCCACAACTTCCCACTTACCAAAAACTTCACATCTTTTATTTTGAAATTCACACCCAATTCCTTTTTCCCTTCTCATTTCTACATTTTTCAACCGATTCAACCCATTCCAAATTTATTCACTTAATTCACCTTATTCTTCCCACATTCACTCCCATTCACCCCCACTTCCACTACGCTTACACAATTCAACCCTTGACCCCCAATTCCAGTGTGGCGGCCATCTTGGATGACCCTGAAGTGCCACCAATGAACCCAGAATGAACCGGAAGTGCCCCAAATCAAACCGAAAGTGACCCCAAATAGACCGGAAGTGACCTCAGGTAAACCGGAAGTGACCCCAAATCAAACCGGAAGTGACCCCAAATGTACCAGAAGTGACCTTATTAGACCGGAAATGACCCCTAATAAACCGGAAGTGACCTCAGACGAACCGGAAGTGACCCAAATTAAACCGGAAGTCACCCAAATAAACCGGAAGTGACCCCAAATAGACCGGAAGTGACCCCAAATAGACCGGAAGTGACCTCTGGTAAACCGGAAGTGACCCCAAATCAAACCGGAAGTGACCACAAATGAACCGGAAGTGACCTTTTTAGACCGGAAGTGACCCCAAATAAACCGGAAGTGACCTCAGCTAAACCGGAAGTGGCCTGTTTTAAACCGGAAGTGACCCAAATAAACCGGAAGTGACCCAAATTAGACCGGAAATGACCCGAATCAAGCCGGAAGTGACCTTATTTCAACACTAAGTGCCCCAAATAGCTACATTTGCGCTAACGTCTTCATTTATTGTCCGATTTAACCCGTTTCAACATTTTTACCCCAAAAGTGAACCTCCTGAGGCCGTTTTTTTTGTTTTGTTCCAAATTTAGAAAGATTTTGGCGCAATTGCTTTTTCTTATTTTCCCATTCATTCTCTATGGGGATTCAACATTTGCTCTAACTTCTACATTTTTTAACTGATTCAACCCGTTCCAACTTTCAACTGTACATCTTTTGCCTACCTATTCCACAATTTCCCACTTACCAAAAATTCGAAATTTGAAATTCAACCAAATTCTCCCAAATTTCGTTTTTTACTCTAATTTCTACATTTTTCAACCCATTCCAACTTTCAGCTGTTCATCTTTTGCCTACCTATTCCACAACTTCCCACTTACCAAATATTCCAAACTTTCAATTTTGAAATTCACCACAAATTCTCCAAATATTCTACATTTCTCAAGTAATTCAACACGTTTCAACATCGTTCGGCAGCATTCCCCGAAAAAGTTATTCATACATTTCGCCTTCACACGCAATTTCTCCAGAAATTGCAAAATTCTAGTTAGTGTGAAGGTGAAGACCTTCACACTATTGTTATTCCTGTCCTTTATTATTATTCTACTTATTCTGCCCACTTTTTTGGTGCTTAACTACTTCCACATACTTCAACCGATTCACTCCATTCCACTTTTCACTTATTCCAAATATTCATGGCAAGTGTGCTCACATTTTTCTCATTCCAAAAATTTTCCGTTTTCGCATAATTCATAAATTTATGGCGATTTTTGCCCCATTCATTCTTAATGGCAGATTCAACATTTCACATTTACGTTGTTCCAGTTTGAAATTCACCTCATTCAACACATTCAAATCACATTGGGGACATTCCCAAACTTGCCAAATTCAACATTTTCACGTTTTCATCTTTTATTTTGAAATTCACACCCAATTCCTTTTTCCCTTTTCCTTTCTCATTTCTACATTTTTCAACCGATTCAACCCATTCCAACTTTCCACTGTTCATCTTTTCTCTACCTATTCCACAACTTCCCACTTACCAAAAACTTCACATCTTTTATTTTGAAATTCAACCAAAATTCCCTAAAATTTCCTTTTTCTACTCTAATTTCTACATTTTTCAACCGATTCAACCCATTCCAACTTTCAACTGTTCATCTTTTCTCTACCTATTCAACAACTTCCCACTTACCAAAAACTTCACTTCTTTTATTTTGAAATTCACACTCAATTCCTTTTTCCCTTCTCATTTCTACATTTTTCAACCGATTCAACCCATTCCAACTTTCAACTGTTCATCATTTTTCTACCTATTCCACAACTTCCCACTTACCAAAAACTTCACATCTTTTATTTTGAAATTCACGCCCAATTCCTTTTTCCCTTCTAATTTCTACATTTTTCAACCGATTCAACCCATTCCAACTTTCAACTGTTCATCTTTTCTCTACCTATTCAACAACTTCCCACTTACCAAAAACTTCACATCTTTTATTTTGAAATTCACACCCATTTCCTTTTTCCCTTCTCATTTCCACATTTTTCAACCGATTCAACTCGTTTCAACATCATTCTGCAGCATTCCTTCAATATTTATTCAACTTCTTCACCTTCACACGCAATTCCTTCAGGAATTGCAAATTCTAGTTAGTGTGAAGGTGAAGACCTTCACACTATTGTTATTCCTGTCCTTTATTATTATTCAACATCTTCTGCCCACTTTTTTGACGCTTAACTACTTCCACATACTTCAACCGATTCACTCCATTCCACTTTTCACTTATTCCAAATATTCATGGCACGACTGCTCACATTTTTCTCGTTCCAAAAATTTTCCGTTTTCGCATAATTCATAAATTTATGGCGATTTTTGCCCCATTCATTCTTAATGGCAGATTCAACATTTCACATTTACGTTGTTCCAGTTTGAAATTCACATCATTCAACACATTCAAATCACATTGGGGACATTCCCAAACTTCCCAAATTCAAAATTTTCACGTTTTCACTTTTAATATTTGCATAAAATTTTGCAAAATTTCATAAAATTTCCTTTTTCACTTCTAACTTCTACATTTTTCCACCGATTCCACTCGTTCCAACTTCCAACTAGTCATCTTTTGCCTACCTATTCCACAACTTCCCACTTACCAAAAACTTCACATCTTTTATTTTGAAATTCAACCAAAATTCTCTAAAATTTCGTTTTTCTACTCTAATTTCTACATTTTTCAACCGATTCAACCCATTCCAACTTTCAACTGTTCATCATTTTTCTACCTATTCCACAACTTCCCACTTACCAAAAAATTCACATCTTTTATTTTGAAATTCACTCCCAATTCCTTTTTCCCTTCTCATTTCTACATTTTTCAACTGATTCAACCCATTCCAACTTTCAACTGTTCATCATTTTTCTACCTATTCCACAACTTCCCCCTTACCAAAAACTTCACATCTTTTATTTTGAAATTCACACCCACTTCCTTTTTCCCTTCTCATTTCTACATTTTTCAACCGATTCAACCCATTCCAACTTTCAACTGTTCATCATTCTTCTACCTATTCCACAACTTCCGACTTACCAAAAACTTCACATCTTTTATTTTGAAATTCACACCCAATTCCTTTTTCCCTTCTCATTTCTACATTTTTCAACCGATTCAACCCATTCCAACTTTCAACTGTTCATCTTTTTTCTACCTATTCCACAACTTACCAAAAATTTCACATCTTTTATTTTGAAATTCACACCCAATTCCTTTTTCCCTTCTCATTTCTACATTTTTCAACCGATTCAACTCGTTTCAACATCATTCTGCAACATTCCTTAAATATTTATTCAACTTCTTCACCTTCACACGCAATTCCTTCAGGAATTGCAAATTCTAGTTATTATTATTATTCTTCTATTTTATTCTCCACACTTTTTTGACACGTTTCAGCTTCCACATAATTCATCCGATTCACTCCATTCCACTTTTCACGTATTCCAAATATTCACGCGACGAGCGCTTGTATTTTTCTCATTCCGAAAATTTTCCGATTCCGCAAAATTCCCAAAATTCCGACAAATTTTTCCCCATCCATTCTTAATGGCACATTCGACATTTCACAAAATTTCGTTTTTCACCTCTAACTTCTACATTTTTCAACCGATTCAACCCATTCCAACTTTCAACTGTTCAACTTTTGCCTACCTATTCCACAACTTCCCATTTACTAAAAATTCCAAATTTTCAAATTTGAAATTCAACCAAAATTCTCTCTAATTCCGTTATTCCACTCTAATTTTTACATTTTTCAACCGATTCAACCCATTCCAACTTTCAACTGTTCATCTTTTGCCTACCTATTCCACAACTTCCCACTTACCAAAAATTCCAAATTCTCAAATTTGAAATTCAACCAAAATTCTCTAAAATTTCGTTTTTCTACTCTAATTTCTACATTTTTCGACCGATTCAACCCATTCCAAATGCATTCACCTTATGCTTCCCACATTCACTCCCATTCACCCCCACTTCCACTACGCTTACACATTCAACCCTTGACCCCCAATTCCAGTGTGGCGGCCATCTTGGATTGACCCTCAAGTGCCCCCAATGAACCCAAAATGAACCGGAAGTGGCCCAAATCAAACCGAAAGTGACCCCAAATAGACCGGAAGTGACCTCAGGTAAACCGGAAGTGACCCCAAATCAAACCGGAAGTGACCCCAAATGTACCGGAAGTGACCTTTTTAGACCGGAAATGACCCCTAATAAACCGGAAGTGACCTCAGACGAACCGGAAGTGACCCAAATTAAACCGGAAGTGACCCAAATAAACCGGAAGTGACCCCAAATAGACCGGAAGTGACCCCAAATAGACCGGAAGTGACCTCTGGTAAACCGGAAGTGACCCCAAATCAAACCGGAAGTGACCCCAAATGAACCGGAAGTGACCTTTTTAGACCGGAAATGACCCCAAATAAACCGGAAGTGACCTCAGCTAAACCGGAAGTGACCTGTTTTAAACCGGAAGTGACCCAAATAAACCGGAAGTGACCCAAATTAGACCGGAAATGACCCGAATCAAGCCGGAAGTGACCTTGTTTCAACACTAAGTGCCCCAAATAGCTACATTTGCGCTAACGTCTTCGTTTTTTGTCCAATTTAACCCGTTTCAACATTTTTACCCCAAAAGTGAACCTCCTGAGGCCGTTTTTTTTGGTTTTGTTCCAAATCTAGAAAGATTTTGGCGCAATTGCTTTTTTTTATTTTCCCATTCATTCTCTATGGGGATTCAACATTTGCTCTAACTTCTACATTTTTTAACTGATTCAACCCATTCCAACTTTCAACTGTTCATCTTTTGCCTACCTATTCCACAACTTCCCACTTACCAACAATTCCAAATTTAAAATTCAACCAAATTCTCCAAAATTTCGTTTTTCTACTCTAACTTCTACATTTTTCTACCGATTCAACCCATTCCAACTTTCAACTGTTCATCTTTTGCCTACCTATTCCACAACTTCCCACTTACCAAATATTCCAAACTTTCAATTTTGAAATTCACCACAAATTCTCCAAATTTTCTACATTTCTCAAGTAATTCAACACGTTTCAACATCGTTCGGCAGCATTCCCCGAAAAAGTTATTCATACATTTCGCCTTCACACGCAATTTCTCCAGAAATTGCAAAATTCTAGTTATTATATTTTATTCTCCTCACTTTTTTGTCCCGCTTCTTCTTTCACAAAATTCATCCGATTCACTCCATTCCACTTTTCACGTATTCCAAATATTCAGGAAAGGGTGGCTTGTATTTTTCTCATTCCGAAAATTTTCCGATTCCGCAAAATTCCCAAAATTCCGACAAATTTTTCCCCATCCATTCTTAATGGCACATTCGACATTTCACAAAATTTCGTTTTTCACCTCTAACTTCTACATTTTTCAACCGATTCAACCCATTCCAACTTTCAACTGTTCATCTTTTGCCTACCTATTCCACAACTTCCCACTTACCAAAAATTCCAAATTTTCAAATTTGAAATTCAACCAAAATTCTCTCAAATTCCGTTATTCCACTCTAATTTCTACATTTTTCAACCGATTCAACCCGTTCCAACTTTCAACTGTTCATCTTTTGCCTACCTATTCCACAACTTCCCACTTACCAAAAATTCCAAATTCTCAAATTTGAAATTCAACCAAAATTCTCTAAAATTTCGTTTTTCTACTCTAATTTCTACATTTTTCGACCGATTCAACCCATTCCAAATGCATTCACCTTATGCTTCCCACATTCACTCCCATTCACCCCCACTTCCACTATGCTTACACATTCAACCCTTGACCCCCAATTCCAGTGTGGCGGCCATCTTGGATTGACCCTCAAGTGCCCCCAATGAACCCAAAATGAACCGGAAGTGCCCCAAATCAAACCGAAAGTGACCCCAAATAGACCGGAAGTGACCTCAGGTAAACCGGAAGTGACCCCAAATCAAACCGGAAGTGACCCCAAATGTACCGGAAGTGACCCTTTTAGACCGGAAATGACCCCTAATAAACCGGAAGTGACCACAGACGAACCGGAAGTGACCCAAATTAAACCGGAAGTGACCCAAATAAACCGGAAGTGACCCCAAATAGACCGGAAGTGACCCCAAATAGACCGGAAGTTACCTCTGGTAAACCGGAAGTGACCCCAAATCAAACCGGAAGTGACCCCAAATGTACCGGAAGTGACCCTTTTAGACCGGAAATGACCCCTAATAAACCGGAAGTGACCACAGACGAACCGGAAGTGACCCAAATTAAACCGGAAGTGACCCAAATAAACCGGAAGTGACCCTAAATAGACCGGAAGTGACCCCAAATAGACCGGAAGTGACCTCTGGTAAACCGGAAGTGACCCCAAATCAAACCGGAAGTGACCCCAAATGAACCGGAAGTTACCTTTTTAGACCGGAAATGACCCCAAATAAACCGGAAGTGACCTCAGCTAAACCGGAAGTGACCTGTTTTAAACCGGAAGTGACCCAAATAAACCGGAAGTGACCCAAATTAGACCGGAAATGACCCGAATCAAGCCGGAAGTGACCTTATTTCAACACTAACTTCCCCAAATAGCTACATTTGCGCTAACGTCTTCGTTTTTTGTCCGATTTAACCCGTTTCAACATTTTTACCCCAAAAGTGAACCTCCTGAGGCTGTTTTTTTTTGTTTTGTTCCAAATTTAGAAAGATTTTGGCGCAATTGCTTTTTTTTATTTTCCCATTCATTCTCTATGGGGATTCAACATTTGCTCTAACTTCTACATTTTTTAACTGATTCAACCCGTTCCAACTTTCAACTGTACATCTTTTGCCTACCTATTCCACAACTTCCCACTTACCAAAAATTTCGTTTTTCTACTCTAATTTCTACATTTTTCAACCGATTCAACCCATTCCAACTTTCAACTGTTCATCTTTTGCCTACCTATTCCACAACTTCCCACTTACCAAATATTCCAAACTTTCAATTTTGAAATTCACTACAAATTCTCCAAATATTCTACATTTCTCAAGTAATTGAACACGTTTCAACATCGTTCGGCAGCATTCCCCGAAAAAGTTATTCATACATTTCGCCTTCACACGCAATTTCTCCAGAAATTGCAAAATTCTAGTTGTCAAATATTGTTTGTTTTTTAATCTCCATCGCGGACCGGACGTCATACGGAGGCCGCCATTACAGATGCGCAGAACGGTTGCGCAAGACACGTCAGCTATATAAAGAGCGAGAGTTCAGTTCTCCACCTATTAGTTTCAATTCACAGTTTAATTAGCAGTTTCAATCAGCAAATAACAAAATGCGTATTACAGGTAATATTTTATTTCACAACACTTTGCCTTGTTCCTTTCGTCTCTGCTGTTCATTTCAAACACGCTCCATACGACCGCAATGCTCTTGTATCAGACGCTCGCTCGATCACCTGCTAGTTTGCCGTCTGTCACAATGTACCCTACACAAATCCGAAACATTTGTTGCGGCTCCGAGTCACGACGAGGGGCAAGTTTTGGTTTCCAAGGGTGTTTTTATTCCTCTTCAACGTCTCTCCCATACAGAGCCGCCGTGTGCGCACGGAGCGCGGTGGTGCGTTTAGGGGCAGTCGGAGAAATCAACGCCAACAAAAAAAATGACATCCAGCCTAGTTAAGACCATACCAAAGACTTTAAAAATGGGACCCATTGCCTCCCTGCGTGTGTGACGATCTTTGGGACTTAAAAAAAAAAAAAAAAAAAAAATTAAAAAAAATTCATAAAAATTGGGTGCGTATTATACATGGGTACAAGCTTTTTTCCAGCATCAGCATGCCATTGTTAGGGGTGCGTACTATACATGGGGGCGCACTATACACGGAAAAAAACGGTATGTACATTCTGCATATTCTATAATTTATATGATTCATCTTTTACTAGCGTCTTTGATTAATGTCTTGGTTATGTGCGGACGAACGGCTGTAATCTCCTCTTGGGCCACACAGAATGATTTTAGCCATTTACGATTGATTTTATGACACAATGCTTCGAGCCAGTTTAAATTTAGACGTGGGCCGCATTTGGCCCACAGGCCGGAATTTGCTCCATATATAAGGCGCACCTGACTATAAGACGCTATGTCGGCTTTCGAGAAAATTTGAGGTTTTTAGGTGCGCCTTATAGTCCGGAAAATACGGTATATGACAACTTACTACAAGTTTCCAGTGGTTGCTTTCGCACGCTGCTTCGACCATGACGTCATATAGTAGCGGGTTGAACTACAAGTATTTAACCAATATAGTTAATTTAGTGTATTATATTGAACCCTTTCTTACCTTCCTAAGACCCTTGGACCTCCCCTGCCAGATGGAAGTCATTTCGTATGAGTCCATCAAATGACCTTTGATTCAAGATTTGTGGCCTTTGACTGTTGTAGCCAAGAAGGCATTTACCACCTACAGTATTAGTTATAGGACATACAAAACACATAGGTCATAATTCTGAGTGGGACCGCAATGTAACATAGTTCACTCTCAAGGAGCCTCCCAGGCCCAAGGTGGTCCCGCAAGTCACCAGTAAATAATTGGTACGGGCCAATTTTGCTCCACAAAATATGCATCAAGTATTTCCCTCTCCATATGTCATGCACTACTGAAAGGGAAGTAAATTATATTAACAGGAAGTCATTATTCATTGTGATAAAATAAAGGTTTTACTTACAGCTCTGGAAGGGAGGTGAAGTTTTAGTTATTGTCAGCCTCTGCGCAGAGCAAACTAATGGGGATGTAGTTTGCTCTTTAGCAGAAGGTGGAGGTTGAGAAGTGCCAGAAAGGGAAGGGGGGGGGGGGGGGGGGGGCGTAAAAATCTAGGAACAGCAGAGGGAGATTGAGAGTGCCTGGGCCATTTGTGAGGAATTCTGGGCCCTGGTTCATTGAAGGGGAGGAGCTGGTCAATATCTATATTGAGAGCAGTCTTCCCCTTCTTTGACACCACGGTCGCAGATTTTCCTTCCAGCATTGCACTCTCCATCTTTCTACCCTTTTTGCTGCTCCTCCCTTACATTCTGCGACACGACTTAGTCCCCCTGCAATCGCTTCAACTATTTCATGATCAACCTGAATAAAACGAGAAATTACAGACAAGATTTTATTAAGAGAAAGATTAATATTCGCATTCTTAGCACTAGTTGAATGCACTCACAAGAAAGTCATCAGGGACTTGGGAAGGGTAACGAGCCTCACTACCAAAAAGTTAATAAAATGGGGAATACTGGGTCGTCAACTGTTTTTTTTGTCCAGAGTACAAAGTCAGCTTCTCCAAGGTGAACGTCCCATGTGTCGGGCTTGTTTCCTGAGAGCCCTGTAAGATCATGCTGCAGTAATACCTCCTACCTCTTGTGAAACACATTCCAGACGTGCATTAGTGCATACCTTTGTATGGTGCCATTTATTTTTTCTACCAGTCCATTTGTCTGGGGGTGGTAGGGAGAGCGGAAGCTTCTCTGTATTCCTAGTTGTTTACAGAGGCTATAAATGACCTGCAGAAAAAGGTGTCAGAGTAAATATATAATAAACACATGCTCAAAACCAACTGTATGGACACATTGGCATATCTCATTTACAAATTCTCTGCCTTGATCCTTTTAAATCCTTTTGGGTGCGCCAAACCTATAAAAGGAATCAAGCACACACTTAGTCATCTGAATAGCATTTTTGGTCTTGGATAAGCCTCAGTCCACTTAGTGAAAAAATCCACCATTACACAAATGTAATGGTCACCAGTTTTGGTGGGCTTCAGCTTTCCTATGAGGTCCATTCCCACCAACTCAAACAGCTCTGTGACTTACAACAACAGTGTGCTATTGGTGACACTAATATAATGTTCCCATCAAAGCATATTTTTGTGATGAATTTTATTGCAACGCACTTACGGGAATGTATGTTTTCTTATCCTTAGCCGAATCTGGCATTCAGAACATTCCGAAATCTATAGATGGAGGTCATTCTTTAGTTGACTGACTAATCATTTAGAAAAATGCAATAACGTACCCATTTGCGAATATATTTCTGCACTCCAGGTCAATAAAAGTGCTAAATGATGGCACCATGGGTCTTTCCAACACCACAGTGACCCCCATGAGCGCTTACATGCAAGACATTAAAAACAGAGCTGGCCTCAGCATGTGTTTTGACAATCTTGGCCAAGTGTGTGTGGCCCTTGTGGCGTCTGCATATATAATGCAGCTGCCCATCTGCATGGTAAAGACAGAAGGTATAGTTGAATGATAATTTAGATGATTTACTCATTTTAAATGCGTATAATAAACTTGAATGGCACAAGTAAATTCAGTAAAAAAATGTGAAATGCATACCCTTCAAGATGCAATTTTGAGCTCTTCTTTTAATGGTTGCCCGTTGCAACTTCCTTGAGTCAGGTGACAATGTTTTATGAATGATAAGGTTTTCCAATTAATGTACTACCTTCCCATCCATCTCTGTCCGTGTCCGTGTATCCATAAATCTAAAAATTCATTCGTCCGTGTATCCGTGTATCTATGTAGCTGTTTGTTCATTTGTCTCTGTATGTCTCTGTCTCGCCTAAACCGACTGCGATGTTGAATGATTTTTGTAGCCTTTTTATAGACTATTAGTGCACAGGTGCGAACAATACATGGAGGCCCATCCCCAATCTACCCCACCTTGACAGACACCTACCGTATTTTCCGGACTATAAGGCATACTTAAAAACCTAGAATTTTCTCAAAAGACCACAGTGCGCCTTATAGTCCGGTGCACCTTATATATGGACCAAATTCCTAAATTCAAACTGGCCCGAAGCATTGTGTCATGAAATCAATTATAAGTGGCCCGCTGAAGACCATGAATCATGAATAAAAAATACTATGGATCATTATTTTGTGATTATAAAGTAATTTGTTGCGTCTGAAGTTGAAATAAAAA
Source organism: Syngnathus typhle (assembly GCF_033458585.1). Taxonomy (NCBI): domain Eukaryota; kingdom Metazoa; phylum Chordata; class Actinopteri; order Syngnathiformes; family Syngnathidae; genus Syngnathus; species Syngnathus typhle. Next base: position 19,732,671 of record NC_083740.1, read on the forward strand.
AGATAAAATGGAGAATGATTTGGATTAAAAATCTGACATGATGCATTAATGGTGCGCCTTATAGTCTGGTGCGCCTTATATAAGGACACATTTTTAAATTGGGTTATTCATTGAAGGTGCACCTTATTGTCCGGTGTGCCTTATAGTCCGGAAAATACGGTAGTAATAAGTTTGTTAACTTCATTGACTAACCCCTGCATCTTGTACAGTGATGTGCCCTTGTTCCCTTTTCTGAATACCTGATGGAGTGGTGCAAACAAACTTCATCATTCAAACTAAGGCTGAATCAAATCTGAATATTTGGTCCGTTTCAAACGGACCAGGGTTCGATTGGAACGCTGGTCCGGAGATTTTGTGCAGGTGTGAATGCACGCAAACGAATCCCGGTGCGGGTTAAAGAAACAGACCGAGACCCACTTTTTCAAACGGTTTCAAATTAACTCTGGTGCAGTTCGCTTCAGGTGTGAATACAAACAGCGAAGATCCGAACCAACAACACAAATATGCACAGCAGGAATGCAGTGCGTAGTAGGGGTGTAAATCGCGGGTTTTGTCACGATACGATATAATATCGATACAAAGAACTACGATACGATATTTGCCGATATCTTAAACCCTGCTGCGATTCATTCACGCTATATCGCGATATAGTGCTCTACGATCGGTATATATTTTTTTAAAATAAAAAATATAGAACAATATCCTGATTTATAACAATTCATACGCAAAATCAACAAGGTACTGCAAACTCTTTATTTAGGAAATTACAAGAGTATTGCAGTATACAAAGTGCTTATTTTAACATTATACTTTGATGTCGTGTTTTTTCTTTAAATGTGCGGCGAGATTTGTGCTCCCTGAATATTTGATCACCGCATGGCAGGATTTACAAACTGCACGTGTCTTGTCGGTTGAGCCATCTTTTCTTTGGAATCCAAAGTGCTTCCAAATGAATTACTTGAAGCCTAAAGGGGAGCAAATTTCCTCGTCTTTTTGGACACTAGCCATAGCACCAGCCCAGGAGCAGCGTACTAGTTGTCGACTCCCCTTTCACGTGCCTGCTCTGCTCACAACACAACAACGCCGGGCGCACTGCTCCCGGAAAGAGGAAGCAAGCAACAATGAACTGGATTTCAAAATAAAGTCGCGTCTAATGTCCGAGGTCAAACACGGCGATATAAATCGATGTTTACGTTTAGCATCGATGCCAATAAATCGTAGAGCATTATATCGATTAATCGGTGTGTATCAATGTATCGTTACACCCCTAGTGCGTAGGACTCACATGTTTTCCTCTATTTCCGGGTCTGTGCTCTGTGTGCCGCCCTGGTCATTGTTGTCCAATGTGAGCACAGATTGTCACAAGCGTGGATGTGTATACTTTACTTGCAAAATGTAGTCTGAATAGGAACCGCACCAAAGGAAAAAGTTCGCTTTTGGTCTGGACCACACAAGCGGACTAAAGGACTTTTCTGGTCTGAATAAACCCTAAGTGATTGAAGACTCCAAATTGTCCCTAGGTATGACTGCGAGTGCAGATGGTTGTTTGTGTGTGCCCTGCGATTGGCTGGCAACCGGTTCAGGGTGTCCCCCGCCTACTGCCCGATGACGGCTGGGATAGGCTCCAGCACGCCCGCGACCACCGTGGGGACTAAGCGGTTCAGAAAATGGATGGATGGATGTATGTGGGGTAGGGTTGCCACCTGCTTCTGACAAAAATCCAGTCAAGTTTGACCATTAAATTGACATTTATGTTTGTAAGCAATGGCGCCCTTCACACATCTAACCTAAGATAAAAATCACTCTTCTACGCTGCAATTGTATAGCTCTAATTAGTATAAATGACACTTACTAGTTATTTGTTTAGTTGATTGTTTGATTTAATAGCAGGTTTTTATTTTTGTTTATTTTCAGTTTTTTTTGTTGTGGGCACAGGGGGCCAGTATTGGGGGAAAAGGGGGGAATAAATAATTAGGTTCCGTTTGCTTATCCATCTATTTTCTATTCCGTTTGTCCCCACGGGGGTCGTGGACGTGCTGGAGCCTATCACAGCAGTCATCGGGCAGTAGGCAGAGGTTATCCTGAACTGGTTGCCAGCCAATCGCAAGGCACAGAAACGAACAACCATTCACACTCGCACGCACACCTAGAGATAATTTGGAGTGCTCAATCAGCCTACCAAATGAAAACCCATGCAGGCACGGGGAGAACACGCAAACTCCACACGGGGAGGGCCGGAGGTGGAATAGAATCCGCGCCCTCCTAATTGTGAGGCAGACGTGCTAACCAGTGCCCCACCAAGCTGCCTCTGTTTGCTTATGTGGAATAAAAAATAAAATAAAGTACGTATGTAAAAAATAAAGTCATATTTTGTAATTTTTCACAGTCTTTTAGAACAATCAAATATAAAGTGTAAACAGCTTACCTGATTGCTTAATGTGGTGGGTGGTTTGCTTGTGCTAGCCTGTGCCTCTGCTGCTTGTTGCTCTTGGCTGGGTTTGATTTTGACGTTTTTCAGATTTGGCGTGACCATCTAATGTGGTTTTTTAGCTTCATATCTAAGAAGAATTTTCGCTGGGCACACGTAACTGTTAAAATAAAATGGATCGCCTTGGCATGGTCTTAGCGACATAGCGCATTTCTTCTGTTTTAACCAGTCCTTGTTAAAACATGTCGAGCGTTTAAATTTTACTTTATTGGCCTGACATCACTCCAGTAGCACCCATCGCCCCCACCCCCCATTTTCATGATCAAATTGAACTATTTTTAGTCACTGGATCCGGTCCTTCCTTTCTCCATTTCCACCTCACCATTCCGAATGAGCCGTCACTGCCCGCGCCCCACCAGTATGCTATGTCATCTTTCTAGAGCCAATAAGGCTGTGCACAAGTTTACGGACGTAGGTTCATTTAAACTACATTTAAACTACATTTAAACTGAAATACATGTTTTGCACAACATGTACAAAAATCTGGGACATCTCAGTGTTGCGTTAATCAAAGACACTGGTAAAATATTTAATTACCGTAATTTTTTGACTATAAGTCGCGTTTTTTTTCATAGTTTGGGTGGGGGGGCGACTTATACTCAGGAGCGACTTATATACATATATATGTTTTTTTTTCACTTTTCTGGGCATTTTATGGCTGGTGCGACTTATACTCCGGTGCGACTTATAGTCTGAAAATTACGATATACAATATGAAGGATAAACATATTTGATGCAATGTTTTATTTCGCTGATGATTTGTCAAATATACTATATAGAGTCTGTGGGAATGAAAGTTTGGAGGAAATTGTCAACTGGGTAAGACCTGACAACATCCGGATGAGCTTTAATGTTTGATGAGATGTACAATTTCCTTTTGTGCCCCACAGATAGTGGTACCATTCGGAAGGTGTGGGTGAACCAAAGGAGAAAGAGGATTTCTGTTGCCATAAGTGCATTTGACCTTTTTTTTTTTTTTTTTCTATTCAGTTACCGTAATCGTCGGACTATAAGTCGCTCCGGAGTACAAGTCGCATCATCCATAAAATGTCCAAAAAAGTGAAAAAAAATATATATAAGTCGCTCCGGAGTATAAATCGCATTTTGGGGGGCAATTTATTCGACAAAATCCAACACCAAGAACAGTCATGAACGAGCAACAACAGGCTAAACGATAGGTATGCTAACGTGACATAAACACAAACGAAGAGCTGAGAACGGCTCTGACGTAAAATTCAGAGTTATTCAAAAAAACAATTACATAAATAACACGTTAATAAAACCATCTGTGTCACTCCAATTCATTAAATCCATCGATCGTCCTTTGTCAACAATGCGTGCGCGCTGCTGACGGCGCTTGCACTTCAAAATATTCCACAGGCCCAGATAACGATATATAAATTAGATATCAAATAACCATTATATAAGCAATAATGTTATCAAACCATCTGCGTCACTCCAAATCATTAAATCTATCGATCGTCCTTTGTCAACAATGGGTGCACGCAGCTGACGGCGCTTGCACTTCAAAATATTCCACAGGCCCATATAACGATATATAAATTAGATATCAAATAACCATTATATAAGCAATAGTATCATCAAACCGTCTGTGCATTCTAAACCATTAAATCCATCAATCAAATTCCTCGTCCTTTGTCTCTGAACAACGCCGCGTGTGCGCCCTGACGTCAGCCTCGTCGTTATTCCACAGATCTACTATATAACTACCGTTTTTTTCCGTGTATAGTGCGCCCCCATGTATAGTACGCACCCCTAAAAATGGCATGCTGATGCTGGAAAAAAGCTTGTACCCATGTATAATATGCACCCAATTTTTATGAATTTTTTAAAAAAAGAAATTTAATTTTTTTTTTTTTTTTTTTTAAGTCCCAATGATCGTCACACACGCAGGGAGGCAATGGGTCCCATTTTTATAGTCTTTGGTATGGTCTTAACTAGGCTGGATGTATTTTTTTTTGTTGGCGTTGATTTCTCCGACTGCCCGTAAACGCACCACCGCGCTCCGTGCGCGCACGGGACAGCAAACGAGCAGGTGATCGAGCAAGCGTCTGATACGAGAGCATTGCGGTCGCATGGAGCGTGTTTGAAGTGAACAGCAGAGACGAAAGGAACAAGGCAAAGTGTTGTGAAATAAAATATTACCTGTAATACGGATTTAGGTAGAGAACTGAACTCTCACTCTTTATATAGCTGACGTGTCTTGCGCATCCGTTCTGCGCATCTGTAATGGCGGCCTCCGTATGATATCCGGTTTGCGTGTGTGCGTGTGTGCGTGTGTGTGCGTGTGTGCGAGAGCGAGAGAGAGCGAGAGAGAGAGCGCAAGAGAGAACTCTCAACCGTAGCACGCCGCCGACCGCCCAACTGCACCGCGCTGGTAGCATTATTGTGACAGAGCCGTCGCTGAAATTTAGAAGATATTTTTAAAGTCCTGATGTACTTTCTAAAATTTAAGTGGACCTCAGTGCGCACTGCGCAGGGAGCTTAATTTGGTGCGGTCGCGCAACCGCAGCGCGCCGGGCGCTCACTGTCGCATTGCTTAAAGAGCGCCTTTGTGTTTTAGGATGAACAGCAGAGACCAAAGGAACAAGGCAAAGTGTTGTGAAATAAAATTTTACCTGTAATACGCATTTTGTTATTTGCTGATTGAAACTGCTAATTAAACTGTGAATTGAAACTAATAGGAAGAAAACAACTCTCGCTCTTAATATAGCTGACGTATCTTGCGCATCTGTTCTGCGCATCTGTAATGGCGGCCTCCGTATGACGTCCGGTCCGCGATAGAGATTAAAAACAAACAATATTTGACAATAACACACCCTCAAGGATTGCACCATCGCATCAAACGATGTGTCGTCAATTATGTATTTTACTGACTAAGTGTGTTGGCCAGGATGGCTGAATGCGATGCGCGATTGACAACAAACAAGAAGAAATGTGAGTTTTATTTCGGGGGAGATTTGTCATGTCTCGTCCCCAGTTTTGCTATGTGTCTAGGTTGCCATAGTTTCTGTTCGCGTCGCCCCTCTCTTCCTGTGTCACCTCAATCGATGTAACGTGTTTTGTATCTAAGTCCTGTCTGCCCCTCGCTCACCGTTGGATCATTGCATGTGTTACTGTCATTCTGTTCCTGTCTTTGGTAATGTCACCCTGTCTTTTTGTTCCACGACTTTGTCGGTCAGTCCTGTTGTTGGTTTTGTTGTACCATGACTTTCTTTAAAAAAAAATAATAATAAAAAATAAAAAAATAAAAAAATTAAATTTTTTTTTTCTTTGTACCCATGTATAATACGCACCCCAGATTTTTGGACAATAAATTAGGTAAATTTTGCGCACTATACACGGAAAAAAACGGTATATTGTAGTGTTAACGAAGTTCAAGGAAAGACGTGGGTTTGGTAAACGGCTCTTTATTTACAAAACAAACTTCCAGGCGTGTGGCGGCGTGGACTTCCAGCCACGGAAGTGGAAGAGAGCTCCATAGAATAGGACCGGGCGTGCGTAAAAGCATTGTCCGAGCCCCATCCACCGTCCCTGGACAGCCACCCGGCCGAGCGCCGGCCCCCGACTTCAATCCACGGAAGTGAAAGAGAGCTCCGGAGAGTAGGACCGGGCGTGGGTAAAAGCCATAATAGTTTTTTAAACCTTCTGTGTCACTCCAAATCCTTAAATCCTTCAAACTCTTCGTCCGCCGTGTCACTTAGAAACAAAGCCGCTAATGATGCCCGTAGTACGTGGGGCCCTTCGTCATCTTCGTCATCCCGCGATCAATCTTTGTCCTTTATGTAAACAACCCCCGCGCCACGCCGCGTCGCGCTGCTGCTCACTTGAAATTCAAATTACAGTAATCCCTTGCAGCATCGCGGTTCGTTTATCGCAGTTTCCCTTTTTAGTTTTTATTGGAAAATCTTTGAAAAAAAACACATATAAGTCGCTCCTTATTATAAGTCGCCCCCCCCACTCAAACTATGAAAGAAAACGCGACTTATAGTCCGAAAATTACGGTACATACTGGCTCTTCACCAAAGCTGATGTGAAAGTGCTATATAAATAAATATCTTTATATGATCTGTTAAACTGTATTCCATTCAGAGTTCTCTATCATGATCAATTGGTCAAGACAGACAGCGAGAGTTTTTCTTTTGTTCGAGGTTTCTTTAGTTTTACCTCACCAATCCTGCTTGTGCTTGCAGTTCAGTTGGTTTTTCAACAATGGAAGCGAAGAATGCTTACAGTTAACCTGCTCTCTAGCTAAAGTGTGTTATGTTTGTGTTTATTATTTTGGTGTCATCTCAAGTTTAACACTTTACCATGTCTGTCGTTTCCAAAGATTGAAGGAACTGAACCATCAATGAAACAAAGTCTTTCGACAAATCCGTCTCTATTCTGACAAGATTTCTGAAACACTCATCCTTAAAGTGCTTTACACAGACTAGCAGGACTTTGCCCACAGATGTGGGAATTTCGTCCTGGAAAAATTTAATTTAACCAGGCACTTCTTTGAGGTTCTGATGCTGAGGGACGGTGTAATGAGTTGTGTGGATTAATGCATCCAACCACGGAACATTTTAATCTCTCCACTTCAGCATCCTTGAGATGTCTGCACTACGAAAATCTCTCAGAGTAATAAAAATGGCACATTTGTGAAACCATTTGGCCACACATTACCTTGTTTGTGCCGCCCCAAAGACTGTGACTTAATAGATAAAAATAATAGTAATAGTACATGGATATAAATGAACAGAGTAAAAAATATCCCCCAAACAGATTATAAAACTATATCTGCAACATTCGGAGGGATACATAGACTTTTCTACAATCCTGGAGACTCCAAGTGCACAATAAAATGTATTTAAAAGCTAAAAAAGTGAATTTTCTATGATATCTCTCCTTTAAGGTTGACTGGAGAACAAGAGCAGTGAGTGAATGCATGACAAACGTTAAGGTTGACTGGAGAACAGGAGCGCTGAGTGAATGCATGACAAATGTTGACACTGAGAAAAAGCCTTGAATATGGGCTCTCTGTGCCTGCAGGGAATTTCTCTTCAATACATTTATGTAGCACCACATTGTTATGGTATTTTGGCAAAATCCAGGAAGTCCTGGTGGCACTGGGAGATTTGAAGATTTTTTTTTAATCCCACCCACTGTCCTCTTTTCACTTACCTTTGGTCCACTCCATACATCTTTGTGTGTAATCTTTTGTTTTATATTCCAGGATCAACTCCCAGAGCAGCATGGGTGGCTGTCTTTGTTTGTTTCACACATGACTTGCTTCAACATTTTTCTTTCACTATCTCTTGCTAACACAGACAAATCCAACAAAATAACATGCACGCACACCCGCACAAACACATTTCTTAATCTTTTGAGAGACATACTTTGGCATGCGGTGCTCAGTCTTTGGAGGTTCCAATACATTCCTTCCTTGCTTCAGCAATCTTAACTCGTGTGTTTTTCCGACTCCATACTTACCAATTTAAACCTGCAAATGCGGCCTCCTGGATATTTGTGTGGCAGTTTTCAAAAGTAATGTTTAATTATGATAAAGTAGATTTTTCATTAGCGTATTGAACAACCGTTGCCTTGGGAATGATAGACACAAGTACGAGCATATCAATAAAGTAGCAAAACTGAGTCAAATTCATGCTGGTATCAGTGATACTGATCCAGTCTAGATACTTTGGGCAAATACACCAAGTGTGTCTGTTAAATCTAAAGAAAGTAATGTACACTGGTGCCTTTAAATATGAGTTGTCAACCTTTATTCATCTTTCCACATTGAAATGAGGAGACATGTAATTCATTCCAGCACTTACTATACAATCTTGCGTTGTATTGCACTGTGTAAAAATACACAATAATGACATTTGTTCACTATACGACCTACAAACACAGAAAAGGTGAACACAAAACATAAGTGCAGCTCAGATTTGACAAGGCACAAATACATTTAAAATCATTGCTTCATAAAGAATACACAGTATATGATGTAGCTGCTCATAATACTGCGTGACTCAAATAAATGTTTTTAGTAAATATCTAATTGAATACATAAGTGCCACAATTGTCCAAGTTTGTCATTCAATGTAAATTGTAGATATATCTTAATTGTTAGTTCTTTTTAAAGTTCATCATGGCTGTGTCACGTCTCCGCTCTTCGGTCGATTTTCTGTACCTTTTAAAGGAGACATATGTAAAATTGACTTTTTAATTGTTTGTATACCAATAGTTGAGTCTTTGGTGGGCAAATCTGTGAGCAAGCTGTTCTGGATTTGTTTAATTCTGTGTGTCTGCTCATGGATTGGCAGTTAAACTGGGCAACATTTTATGATGGAAACACTGTGCCTAAAAGTGGAATTCAACCCAAGTTATCAGAACTTGTAGTTGTCATGTCTCCGTTGTTCGGTCGCGCCAATCACCCCGCGGATGAGCGTTTCGCCACGCTCTGCTGGTAACGGTACCATTCCGTCTTTTGTTGTCTGTTGGTTGTCATGATACCCGGTCACTTCTCTGTCCCGCGTCTTCACTCTTGGCCCGCCCTGCCTGTGTTTCCGTGTCGCCTGTTCCCCTTGTTAACATTAGTATGTGTGGGTCCAATGCGGCCACGCGGGGCAGGTTGACGCGGGGTTGTGGGGATTGTGGTCTGGGGTCCGCCCCTGTGGAGTGGCTTCTGATCATGCCCGGCGTGGTCGGCTTGGGTTGGCTCGCATTGGGTGGACTTCTGGCTGGCCGCGGCGGGGCGGGGGGCGGGGGGCAGGGGGCCTGCACCGCTGGGGCGTTGGGGGGTCACCAGCGTCCCCACAGTGTGTCTGTGTGTGGGGGGTGGGGGGAAAGACATTGATCGCGCCCTCAGCATGTGTCCCATCACGAGACTGGCTGGAGGCATTCAAACCGCGCTGAACTGTGACGAAGCGTTTACCAACTAGCTGAAAGACATGGGGTCGTGGTGTGACAGCCAAACGATACTACTACACCATGTATTTAAACCCTGCCCACTTGTCATTTCCTGTCAGTTCATTCTGTACTGTTCTGTCATGCAACTGTTTTCGCTCCTGATCCTCCCGTGTCTCCTGATCTCCCCGCTCATGCTCACGATTACGGTACTAGTGCTTATGTACCGGTGTGCTTGATTACGTAGTCCAGGGATGTTGAACTCATTTTACATTGTAGTCCCTCTGAGAGCCATTATGATTGTCAACGTCTTCTATGTACAGTATAGGCTACAAAACAAAGTGATGAATAACTAACTAGTTTTGAAATCAGAGAGTAGTAAAAACAGTTCAAACATTTTAAAAAGACGAATGGTAATACAAATAGCAAGCAATATCTCTTATGTTTTTAAAAGTGAAGACAATTTGTAATTTTAGTGAAACAAAGTCAATGCAAAAGTTGTCTCGCGGGCCACATAAAATGATGTGGCGGGCCGTATCTGGCCCCCGGACCTTGAGTTTGACACCTATTACGTACTCCATGTGGACATTTTGTTTGGGCCGAGAGAACTTCTGATCCCTGCCTGCTATCCGTGAACCCCTGTCCTGCCTGTGATCCTGCTCTACATTTCCCTCTTCCCCACACTGGACCAAGCTGCAGTTGGTCGCCTAGCTCTGATCCATGACCGGCTGTTTTGTTGTGTAATCCAATTATATGATCAATCAAACATCAATCAAAGTCAAGGCACTCTACTTAAATTTCTCCATTTAAAAAATGTAGAAATTTCTTAAAAAGAACATTTCTTAAAAAGAAATCAAGATGTGAGGTTATCCCAGTGACACAAATATTACCCTAAGCCTCATGAACCTATTTGTTGAAGCATGCATTTGTTGTAATTATTTTAAACCCGCCTTGATGAACTGCGTTAGGGATAATGTAATACATAGTATTTCATATTACTAGTTTTAATGAATGTTTCTTTACAATAGTACTGTCTGTGTAGAGTATTAGATTGCGTATTATCATTACACATTACCTTTAAGCTATTTCAAACAAACAAACAAACAAACAAACAAACTATTTACAATAATTGCTTCAATAAAGGCTTTGACATTGAAGATATAAATTAAGTTACAAAATTATCATCCATAGTCGGTAAAGTTAACTTGTATTGAGGATTTGAATATACGTAATATGGGGCTCTGGCGTATGTCTGAGTGTGAACCTGTCCCACGCTGCCCACACATGTCAGCAACCAGATTTTTTTTGTCATACAGTTTATTGCACGAGTGACAAGACGTTTTTAGTTAAAATTGAAAGATATCTACATATGTACAGCATTATATAAAGATGCCTTAGCCCTTGCTATTTCATCCCACCTCCTTCCTGGGAGTGAAGCACTTCAGCATTTTTCTGACCAGCTTTACTCACAATACCATGTAGACCAGTGATCATCAGCTGGCGGATTCGGCCTGTGAGCTAACCATCCAATCCAGCCCACGATTGGATTTCATAATTATGAGGATCCATGAGGGGTTGGAAAGGGTTCCACTCTAGAGTTGCCCACAGTGAGAAGCACGCTTATTGCCTCCCATCTTAGCGCCTGTACATTGAAGTTCACCCCAGTGGATGAGAGTGTCGCCTCCCACCATCATCAGATGGGGGACTGGTCTTGAATATTATTTGTGCCAATGCAGCAAATGACAGTTCAGAGTATTGGTGGTTTGCTGACTCCGATGGTGGGGGGCAGATGGTGTTCTGACCTGGCAGACCCAAACGTATTGTGAGGGTCCGCTGGTAATGTCTGGCAGTTTCAACTCCCACCTCCGGCAAAACTTTGCCACTGTCCCAGGAGAGGCTTGGGACATTGAGTTCGAGTGAACCATGTTCTGTGTCTCCATTGTTGAGGCAGGCAATCGGAGCTGTGGTTCCTGTCATGGCAGCAATCCCCAAACCCGCTGTAAGGATGTCATCAAGCTGATGAAAGAGTCCTATCAGGCCTTGTACTGTGGCCTTTTGAAGCAGCTGACTGGCTGGCCAAGTGGAAAGCAACTTTAACGGTCGTTGGGAAAAAAAACTTGGGCGTAGGAGGAGTTCGGCGATGTAAAACGACTGACAGTGGCACTGAGGAAATTGTGGTCCACCATCTAGCCTCAGGAGAGGAAAGTAGTCCACAAATCCCCCCCCCCCGGGATTGCTCTATCTATCTATCTATCTATCTATCTATCTATCTATCTATCTATCTATCTATCTATCTATCTATCTATCTATCTATCTATCTATCTATCTATCTATCTATCTATCTATCTATCTATCTATCTATCTATCTATCTATCTATCTATCTATCTATCTATCTATCTATCTATCTATCTATCTATCTATCTATCTATCTCGCTCTCTCGCTCTCTCGCTCTCTCTCTCTCCAAACAATCTACCTGTTGATTGCCGCTAATTGACGGTGTGGGTGTGGCCGTTTTTTTGTTACTGTATGTACTCTGCGACTGGATGGCCAGTGTCGTTTGCCTTTCGGCCGATGCCAGCTGGAATACGCTCCAGCAACCCTGAGCAGGCTAACCTGTATTGACAATGGATGGATGAATGGACATAAACAAGCAAGGAGAAAAGGGAAACAATATCAGCAAAAAATATACAATCTGAACAACGGCAGGTACATATTTCATATGCATGTATGGACAGTATGTGTACATAAACACATAATATATACACTCACAAGCACATAGACAAAGCAAAAAAAAAAAAATAGATTGTTAAAATGGAAAAGCAATTTCACCTATATGTTCAAACCAGTGTTTTCAAAAACACACTTATGAGCTCCATAGCTACTTATCCATAAACAGTCACCAATGTTTTGTCACGTATCCATGCCTCCAGCACCATGGTCAGTGAATTTCCCCTCGCGCATATTGTTCACAGCCATGCCCCTATGACGCACATTGCTCACACCCTGCACTCAGTTCATTCTTCGTCAGTGACCTATACTCGAACAGTCAGTGGCAGTAAAGCTCCATTTAGTTGCCAACCGCCAGAAAATCCAAGAAAGAAGAAGAAGAACATTCTTTGTCAGTACGTCCGTGATGCTACCCATGTGCCCACTGTCTGTCCTCCGTCTGACTCCTGTTGCCGACTCTGCCCGTTTGGTCAACTTCTCTGAACGCTGCCTGGGCCTACCTTTCTGGCTGTCCCTGACTACGCCTCTGTACTAAACTCCGTATGCCAGCACACTTGCTCTCCTACTCTTTCCGCCAGGACCGATCCGCTGCTCGATCCTGACCACAAACTTGTCTCGTTTTGTATAAGGAATTATACAATACATTTGGTCAAATTACCTCTATTTGTATTACTTTGGGCGGCTCGATGTAGCACTGGTTAGCAAGTCCACCCCACGGTTAGGAGGGTGCGCTTTCGATTCCACCTCCGGCCCTCCCCGTGTGGAGTTTGCATGTTCTGCATGGGTTTTCTGCGGGCACTCTGGTTTCCTCCCAAGTCCCATAAATATTGCTTGGTAGGCCCATTGAGCACTCCAAATTGTTCCTAGGTGTGAGTGTGAGTGCGAATGTTTGTTAGTTTCTGTGTGCCCTTTGATTAGCTGGCAACCAGTTCAGGGTGTCCCCACGCTCCAGCACACTCGCGACCCCCATGGGGACAACTGGTATAGAAAATAGATGAATATATTACTTTGACTAATTAATGATGTGACCTTAGTTAGGAAACGCAGTATAGATAATGAATGTATCAATATTCATCTATGTGAAGACACTGATCATGTAAATGATTTGTCGCAATAATGATGAACAATGACAAAACAAGGAATATAAAAATCAATACGCAACAACTTATGTATTTATATAGCCCTGAAAGTAGTTTAAAATGTTCTCTGTTACTGTCACGACTCGCCTCCGGTCAATCCATTACATGTAGGTTGTCATTAGTTCTGTCAGTGTCTGTGTGCTCGCCCCTCCCTACCTGTGTCTACTCTCAATCTATGTACTAATCACAGTCCCGTGGCTCTCGTTACCTGTCGCGTATATAAGTCCTGTCTGCGTGTCACACCCTGGTCGGATTGTTGTCGTCTCATGTCTTCTTGTTTTCAGTATCCGTTCTGTTCTGTTATTCATGTCCGTTGTCGAGCTTCTTATAGTCTGTCTTTTGAGTTCCCTCAATAAACCCTGGTCCAAGCTGCATTTGTTCACCCAGCTCCATTCACTTCTTAACCTTTACAGCATTCCTAGGACTTCACAATGTCCCATCACTGTGAACTAATTTTAGAACAGCCTTATGGGGAATATATGTAGTCCTGGTTTGCACACAAACTATAATGGTGAACTCGTTTTGAAATCATAGCTAAATCATTGAATTGATTGATTAGATTGAGTGCACTCCATATATGTAGATAGATAGATAGATAGATAGATAGATAGATAGATAGATAGATAGACAGACAGACAGACAGACAGACAGACAGACAGACAGACAGACAGACAGACAGACAGACAGACAGACAGACAGACAGACAGACAGACAGACAGACAGACAGATAGACAGATAGATAGATAGATAGATAGATAGATAGATAGATAGATAGATAGATAGATAGATAGATAGATAGATAGATAGATAGATAGATAGATAGATAGATAGATAGATAGATAGATAGATAGATAGATAGATAGATAGAGATATAGATATGTTTAGATTGAGTGCACTATATATCTATAATAGTAGGTGTAAATAATTACAAAAGCACTCCATAATACAGTCCACAATACAGTTTACAGCAACTCTGATTTCGTGGATGATGTTGAGCATAGTGCAACAAAAGTAAAAATTCACATCAGATGAAAAGTATTCTGACGGTTTGAACAGTATTGCTTTAATATTACAGGTTTCCTTTCTTTCAAACCTGGTATCTGGTCTATCTGTTGTCATGTAACACATGGGATTCCAATTACCGTAAATTTCGACTATAAGCCGCGACCTTTTGCCCAAATTTTGAACCCTGCGGCTTATAGTCCAGTGCGGCTTATATATGATTTTTTCCGTGATTTTTGTGATGACTTGATCACTTTTATACACCCGTAAAAAGGCTGTGGACCTGTTGTGCGGCACCGTTTTGCTGGGCGGAGGGACATGTGACACGGTCACTAGAGAGAAAAGCGGTGTGTTGATCGCATGTTCAGCCGCCAGGGAATTAGTGCCGTATAATTCACACAAAGAAGAGACAGAACGAGATCAAGACGGACATTACTGAAAGGAAGCTTTTATACACAAACCGTCATTATGGGGGCCAAAAGAAACGCATATTATACCGCTTTTAAGTTAAAGGCAGTCGATTTGGCCCATTGTTGATGACATCGTGTTGCGTCACCCTTTTCTTTCTTTATTTCCCAGTCACATCTACTGGAGCTATACGTGCAACTCGCTAGTTTAATGTAACTTAGTGCTCCGTGCATGAATAAAATGAGCATGAACAGACCATCATGGAAAATGCTAGAAGAAATGCATAAAAGCGACGACAAAGGAGAGACTGAGAAAGTGTGTGGCGAAGGGTATCTAACGCTACTCCAATCGGACACTGAGGAGGAAGACTTAAATGGTTTCAGTGCACAGGAGGAAAATGAAGACGGCTCTTTTACTGGCTCTTTTTTTTTACTTTTACTGGTATGTTTTTTAACCAGCCCTGTTAGTGCTGTGCTACCGTGTTGCTGCTGTGTTACCGCCGTGTCTCAGTGACTTTTACCGGTATGTTTTTTTATCCAGCCGTATTAGTGCTGTGTTACTTCCGTGTTGCTGCGATATTGCTGCCGCGTTAGTGTTAGGAAAGAAATGTCAAGGTACGTTATTAAAACTTTAAAAAGGCTTTCTGTGTACCGTGTTTCTTTGTAAATAACTCGCGTGCACACTTCCGTGTTGCTGCGGTACTACTGCTGCGTCACAGGCTGAGTTTAGAAAGACATGTTAAAGTATGTTATTAAAACTTTAAAAAGGCTTTCTGTGTACTGTCTGTCTTTGTAAATAACTCGTGCGCACGTGCGTTTTATAGTCCGGTGCATCTTATGTAAGAAAAAAACTAAAATATCCCCGAATTTTTGCTGGTGCGGTTTATAGTCCGGTGCGGCTTATAGTCCGAAAATTACGGTAGATTCTTTCATTGAATTCGAACAATGAGAAGGCTTTTGTCAAAGAACTATGTGAGTGAATGGTTGTTTGTCTATACTTGCCTTGGGATTGGCAGGCGACCAGTTCAGGGTGTCCCCTGCCTACTGCCTGAAGTCAGTTGGGATAGGCTTGGGCATGCCTGCTACCCTCGTAAGAATAATTAGTTTGAAAGGTGAATGAGATGAGAAAAAAAATTTGGCTTTGTCACGTCAGATAGTTTTTCCCAGGTCAAAAGACTGGGGCAATTTAGACCATTGTAGTGAAACTGTCTGCAATGTAATCAAGCATTCCTACTGCTGACCTTTTAGTGCTACATTGTACGTGTTCAGTTCAGTGGTGCCGAGAATATTTTTCAAGGAAATCAGTCAACGAGTGTTCAGAGTGCCCTGGCTTGATTTTACCTGAGGCTTGTCTGCTTGGGAAATATTGGTCACTCAATCTGTCTTGTTTTTGGAGACTACTGTGTGTTTGACGTACAGGAGAAACGTTTGAATTTCTGTTGTAATTGGTCCAACCAACCCATGCAGTGTTTTTCATCTCGGATGCTAATGAATATGGTTGAATGAGTGTTTTCTGATGTACCGTATTTTCCGCCCTATAAGGCGCACCTAAAAACCTAAATTTTTATCAAAAGTCAACAGTGCGCCTTATAGTCCGGTGCGCCTTATATATGGATCAAGTGATGAATTTGTTGATCCATACTGGTTGTACACAGTGCTCTGCCAAAATGTTTTAGTACGTTTTAGTACTAAAGACTAGTAAATTACAAGGTTGCATCGCTTCCCAACATTACGGTAACTGTAGTCAGGGGGCGTCACCGAATAGCTGTTGTACCCGCGAGGCTATTTCATTTCAAAATAGGCTGCTCCGTTAATGTTTCGAGTTAATCTACAGATCGATATGGAAGGGAAACATAGGTAAGTAGTACCAATGTGTTAGATCGAACTTTAGTCAGTTCTGATCATTTTATAGGAGCTCGTTTGAGAAACGCGATTGTTTACACTTTGCTGAGGCTCATGGGAGATTGCGAGCTGAGGGTCATGGGTTTTTGCGGATGGCTGATGCTATAACGATAGCTGCTATAACGATAGCTGCTATACGCGCGAGGCTATTTCATGTCAAAATAGGCCGCTCTGTTCATGTTTCGAGTAAATCTACGGATCGATATGGAAGGGAAACATAGGTAAGTAGTACCAATGCGTTAGATCAAACTTTAGTCAGTTCTGATCATTTTATAGGAGCTCGTTTGAGAAACGCGATTGTTTACACTTTGCTGACGCTCATGGGAGATTGCGAGCTGAGGGTCATGAGTTTTTGCGGATGGCTAATGCTATAACGATAGCTGCTATACGCGCGAGGCTATTTCATGTCAAAATAGGCTGCTCTGTTCATGTTTCGAGTAAATCTACGGATCGATATGGAAGGGAAACATAGGTTAGTAGTACCAATGCGTTAGATCGAACTTTAGTCAGTTCTGATCATTTTATAGGAGCTCGTTTGAGAAACGCGATTGTTTACACTTTGCTGAGGCTCATGGGAGATTGCGAGCTGAGGCTCATAAGAAATTGCGGATGGCTAATGCTATAACGATAGCTGCTATACGCGCGAGGCTATTTCATGTCAAAATAGGCTGCTCTGTTAATGTTTCGAGTAAATCTACGGATCGATATGGAAGGGAAATATAGGTAAGTAGTACCAATGTGTTAGATTGAACTTTAGTCAGTTCCAATCATTTTATAGGAGATCGTTTGAGAAACGCGATTGTTTACAGAGGGCTCGTTGGTTATTGGCTAGTGGGTGCATACCGGAACCCTAGTCAACCTCAGTTTGTTGCAGTAAAGCTTCTATTTTATGCGCCTTATAGTCCGGTGCGCCTTATATATGGACAACGTTTTAAAATGGGCCGTTCATTGAAGGTGCGCCTTATACCCCGGGGCGTCTAATAGGGCGGAAAATACGGTAATTGTTTTTCCTCTGTTCTACTTCAAATGCAGATTCAAATGCAACATCCATTTTGTGCTCAAAATAACCCTATTCGAGTCACACAGCTAATTACGTTGTATACATTTGCTGAAACAATTTTAAAATGGTGGAATGACATCCATTTGCTTTTTCTATTTATGGGTGCAAAAACATGCTGGCAATTATTACTAATACACTATAGATGTAGTGTATAGTTTTGGTTGATTTAAACCAATCACTTTTTTGGCCAGTCGTATTTATCCAACCAGTTGGTTTAAAGCGAAGTAAAGAAACTGATGTTGTTAGATTGGACTTCTTAATAATTAGATAGATGACTTGCTAGACCGTTGTGACATCGCCCCCACGTTAAAAGACGTCACGCACAGGCGCCCTCCTGAAGGGAACGTATTCCATTTTACATCCTGGACAACAAAGTCCTGTGGCGATCAGGAAGTGGTAACGGGGGCAGGACAGTGAGGTCTGGCAGCCCCTAGCCACAACCTGGCACACAGGCGGTGGGTGTTAGATTCAGCCGTGAAGTTCTTGGACTGAGGCAGAAGAGCTTCTCGGCAGCTGCACCCATGACTGAGCAGCCCTATTTAGGATCCACTCTGCTCACCCCATTTAGGGGAGGGGGTTAGAAAAGGTACCCTAAATATAGCCTGCCTCACAAAATCCTGTCTGGAATACTGCATCCAGAGGGATCACCATCACGCGGTCAGAAACAAAAACATGTACACATTGGAGCCTGGAACGTGCGGACCCTAACGGACAACCAAGCCAGTGATCGACCTGAAAGGCGAACTGCCATCATATCCAGAGAGCTAAGGAAGTTCCAGATCGACGTCGCAGCACTCTCCGAGACCCGACTAGCAGATGAAGGGCAGCTGAAGGAGGAAAAAGGTGGATATAAGCGTCTTTGGGTTCTTGAAAAGCGCTATACAAATATAATGAATTATTATTATTATTATTATATACTTTCTTTTGGAAAGGAAAACCTGCAACTGAGCCAAGAATCCATGGTGTGGGTTTTGCTATCAAGAACCGCCTCATCAACCACCTCCATGAACTCCCTGTGGGCATTAACGCCTAATGACCATACGCCTGATGCTTGCCAACAATCAGATGGCCACGGTCATTAGTGCCTATGCACCAACACTTGATGCACAGGACGAAGATAAGGAGGCCTTCTACGCTGACCTAGACAAAGTCCTATCGGAAGTCCCCAAGGAGGATAAGCTAATCCTGCTTGGAAACTTCAACGCCAGAGTGGGACGAAACCACCACCTATGGAGGGGTACGCTGGGACGAGAAGGGGTTGGAAACACAAACTCTAATGCATCTAATGCAAAACATCTTGGATGCATCCTCGCTCCAAACTGTGGCATCTCATCGACTATGTCATTGTCCGCTCTAAAGACCGTCGCGATGTCCTAAACACCAGAGCAATGACCAGTGCAGACGACTGCTGGACCGACCATCGCCTCATTCGCTCCATCATGTCCATCCGCCTAATGCGGAAAAAACGGATGCAGAAAAGACAATGCCGGCCAAGAATAAACATCAAGCTGTTGAATGACACCGCCTACCAACAACAGCTGCAGGAGGCTCTTAGTGCAGCGCTGCCCAACCACTACCCAGAGGATACTGAAACACACTGGAGCACACTTTCGACTACCATAATGAACACCTGCAAAAAAATCCTCGGGCACAAAAAGCGGACGCATCAAGACTGGTTTGATGAGAATGACACTGAGATCCAGCAGCTAATTAACAACAAGCGGCAAGCTTTCATCACCTGGCAAAATGACATCCACTGCAAGGTGAAAAGAGTAGCCCATGCCAAAGCGAAGGCAGCCGTCCAAACACAGGTTAGGAAACTGAAGAACCAATGGTGGACAAAGAAGGCTCTGGAGATCGAGCAGCTTGCTGACTCTGGAGACACGAGAGGCTTCTTTGATGCCACAAGAGCGGTGTATGGTCCCAGCCACTGCTGCCTAACCCCCCTTCGCTCAAAGGATGGCCTGCTGCTGAAGGACAAGGAGGCAATTGCAAACAGGTGGAAAGAACACTACGAGGACCTCTTAAACAGGGACACTACACCTGAGATGGAGGCTCTTGATCAACTACCACAACAGCCCACAGCTGAAAGCATGGGAGAGCCACCCAGCCTGAACGAGCTGCAGGATGCCATTGGGAAGATGAGGAACAACAAGGCTGCTGGGTCCGATGTAATTCCAGCAGAGGTCTTGAAGAAAGGCGGACCCGACCTTCTTAGGCACATCCATGCCCTGCTTCTTAAGATCTGGGAAGAAGAGGAAATCCCTGCGCAGCTCAGAGCTGCCTTAATCGTCCCCGTATTCAAGAAAGGAGACAAGGCAGACTGCGGGAATTACCGTGGCATTTCTCTCCTCTCCACCATAGGGAAAGCCCTCGCTCGGGTTCTGGCCAACAGACTCACTCCCCTGTCAGAAATCATCCTTCCTGAGTCTCAGAGTGGATTTCGCCCAAGCAGAGGCACCACAGACATGGTTTTCATTGCTCGACAACTGCAAGAAAAATGCCGGGAACAAAATCAACCACTATACATGGCCTTCATAGACCTCACCAAAGCCTTCGATTCAGTTAACCGTCAGTTCCTTTGGCTGGTTCTATCCAAGATTGGCTGCCCAGACAAATACATCCGAGTACTGAGACTACTGCATGACAACATGTCAGCCACAGTGCTCAGCGGCAGTGGAGATGA
Organism: Syngnathus typhle; assembly: GCF_033458585.1. NCBI lineage: Eukaryota > Metazoa > Chordata > Actinopteri > Syngnathiformes > Syngnathidae > Syngnathus > Syngnathus typhle. Next base: position 19,752,999 of record NC_083740.1, read on the forward strand.
GACGGAACCCTTCAGGGTTGACACAGGTGTCAAACAGGGATGAGTCATCGCTCCAACACTATTTTCCATCTTTATTGCTGCTATCCTCCGCCATACAAGCAAGCATCTGCCCCACGGAGTCAAAATCATGTACAGAACTGACGGCCAACTCCTCAACATCAACCGACTCAGGGCTAAAGGTCAAACCACCACCATATCCATCATGGAGCTGCAGTATGCGGACGACAATGCCCTTGTGGCCCTGTCAGAAGTAGACCTACAGAGTATTCTGTCTGCCTTCGCGAAGGCATACAAACAGCTTGGTCTGGCCATTAATATAAAAAAGACCCAAATCCTCCACCAACCACTACCAAACTGCAGTTTGTTTGTCCGCCCCCCAAACATCTCTATTGATAACATCCGACTGGAAAAGGTTGACCACTTCCCCTATCTTGGCAGCCTCCTGTCATCTAAAGCCACCATTGATGATGAAATTGACCATCACCTCAGCTGTGCCAGTGGGGCTTTCTCAAGGCTTCGGAAGCGAGTCTTCGAGAATCGTGACCTCCAAGCAAAGACCAAAATCCTGGTCTACAAAGTTGTGGTCCTCCCCACCCTTCTGTATGGGTCAGAAGCCTGGACCACATACAGCAGGCACTTAAGGGCACTGGAGACCTACCATCAGAGATGCCTCCGGAAAATCCTCAGGATCAGCTGGAAGGACCGACGCACCAACACCAGCATCCTGGAGGAGGCTGGCTTGCCTACCATCACTGCCACCATTGCCCAAAACCAACTGAGATGGATTGGCCATGTAATCCGCATGCCTGACTCTCGCCTCCCAAAACAAGTTCTTTATTCCCAGCTCGCTGAAGGAAAGCGGGCCCCGGGAGGTCAGAAGAAGAGGTTCAAGGACAACATAAAAGCAAACCTGAAGAAGTGTCACATAAACCTTAAAACTTGGGAAGACAAGGCCGCAACAGGACGACGTGGAGAATCCTTGTCCGTGACGGCGCCGCGCAATATAACGTTGACCTCCACCATGCCGCTCAAGACAAACGCAGACGCAGAAAGGAGAGAGCCCCCACCAAGCAAGCCCAACCCAAACCCACCACCATTACATTCCCCTGTCCACACTGCACCAGAGTTTTCGGGTCCAGGATCGGCCTCTTCAACCACCTGAAGACCCACAAAGACCAAGAAGGAGGATCGTCATACTCGACTACGAGTGACCGCCGATGATAATGATGATAGTTTTGGTTGATTTAAATTAATCACTTTTTTGGCCAGTCGTATTTATCCAACCAGTTCGTTTAAAGCAAAGTAAAGAAACTGATGTTGTTAGATTGGACTTCTTAATAATTAGATAGATGACTTGCTAGACCATTGTGACGCTGAGACCTTTCCTCCTGGCTCTGTATCTTCTTATGTATGACACACTTGACACACTTATATGATGATGATGAAGATGAATTTCTATTTGTTTCAAACAGGCAAACTACACGTAACCAATCAAATGAAGACACACATTCAAAAGCACAAGCAAGGTGAAAGCCATTAAAACTATGACTCTATACAAACAACAAATACAACAATCCACTGTACCAAATAGGTAGAGCCTACCATTTCGAAAAGGAATGGAAAGAAGTAAAATTTATTTAATCCCACCCCCTGTCAAATTTAAGACAAAAAATAAGATTTGCAGTTACCTCTAATAGCATTACTTTTCCTTATTGTTGTCTTTCCCGTGAATAACAATGAAGAAGAGAAGGAGAAAAGTAAAGAAAAAATAAATAATAGTAATAAAATAATAAAGTACCAAAAAATATATGTTCACTTACATATACACATACATACACATACACATACATACATACATACACATACATATACATACAGACATATATAAGCATACACATGCAATAGTCATTTAAAGAAAATGCCATTAAATTATGAGATTTCAAGGAGTTCATAGCTCAGAAGTATCAGTTCTTTAAATGTCTTTTTGAACATCACCAAACTTGAGCATTGTTTGAGATTTTGACTCATGTTATTCCAGAGTTTAACGCCTGCAACGGAAATACAAAAGCTTTTCCTGGTTGATTTGTGTTTGGGCAGAATATATTTACTGTCATTATCTCTGAGTTTGTAGTCACGAGGTGAAAACGAAGTGAAATCTAGGTAAAACCTCCACAGTGTCAAAAATTTAAGTATGACACAAAAATCACTAGTTTTGTGTTATACCTGTCAAAATCAATGTTTGAAATTACAGTATAGATATCAATTTGCCAAAAGAAGACCTTTCAGTGAGAAAGTAGCAATGGTTCCCTTGTATTTTTCACTAAATGTGTGCTTTTAGCTATTTAAGCCCATCATCCAGTACTTGTTATAGAGCGTAATTCAAGCGTTCAGCTGTTGACAACATTTCCAGCCCAGGTCTCGTGTTTGGTTCCTGGCTTAAGGTGGGTGATGGTCACCTCCACCGCCTGGACCTTCTCGCATTTTGGGGGGAGGGCGCACACTTTGTAGCTCGCCTCGTCGCCTCGTCGTCGATCTACATCACCAGCCCAGTTTGCATCACTGTAGGCCTGTATACCCAGGTTTTCATTACTCATTTGGTAGCACAACTTCTTGTCACTAGTACCCTTTAAATATCTTAGCACATGTTTAACTGTACAAAAATGTTCAACAGTAGGTTGATTAAAATACTGTGACAGTTTGCTTACAATAAAACTCAAGTCAGGTCTTGTACATACAGTTAAATAAATAAGACTACCCACTGCTTCTCTGTACATTGAAACATCACTCAGTAACGCAGCATCATCTGTGTAGTTCAGTTTTTGTTCACAAGGTAATATTTAGCTTGAGACATTGTTACACAGTTACTGGTTTGCTCAAAATCGATGCCCAAGAAATGTTTCAGTTTACCCAAGTCCTTCATTTTGAACCTTGCTGTCAGCATGTCTTTTGTGACCTCCATAGCTTCTTCATTACTTGCTGCAATTAATAGGTCATCAACCCATATTATCACGATGACTTTCTCATGTTCTGTCTCTCTTGTGTAAACACAGTGGTCAGCTTGGTTTTGGGTAAAATAATTTTCTGTCAAATGATCATGCAACAACTTATTCCAATTTCTGCCTGATTGTTTTAACCCATACAATGACTTCTCAATTTTGCATACTAACTTCCTATCTGTTTGAGATCTCTCCTCATACCCTTCTGGTTGTTCCATGTAGATCTCAGTCTATGGGTGCGTTTAAATATGCGGTTTTCACATCCATTTGGTGTAAAATCAACTTTTCCTGTGCTGCTTTCTGCATCAGAACTCTAACACTGGTCATGTTAGCTGTAGGAGAAAATGTCTCCCCATAATCTACACCCATCTTTTGGCTATATCCCTTAGCAACATATCGGGCCTTGTACTTCTCAGATCCATCAACATCTGTTTTAATGGCATACACCCATCTACCCCCCACTGCTTTCTTGCCCTCTGGCAAATTGGTCAAGGTAAATGTGTTGTTTTCTTTAAGTGAATGCATTTCCTCATCCATGGCTTTAACCCACTCTTTGGCCTTATCTGAGGCTACAGCTCCTGAAAATGACACAGGTATGTTACACATTACATGATAACAGTAATCAATGTTACTCTGGACTTGATCAGTCTCTTCATCATCAGACACATATTTGGACACATTACAATCTGTGTATCTGTCTGGCTGCCTTCTCTCTCTGGTAGGGTAACGGCTACCATCAGGCTCACGTTTGATCTCAGCTCTTTCTTGTTGTGGTTGGTGGTGGCTGACTTCAGGTTTTTGTTCTCCGAACACAAGATTTGGACTTCTTGGTTTGGTTTTTACAAAGTCATCATCCTCAGATGTGACATTAGTCTGTGTTTGTTGTTCTACACCTGATTTTGCCACAAACTTTACCAATCTGTGCTTTTGCACTTTCTTACTGACACAATGTATGCAGGACTGGTTTTATCATACCCAATAAAAACACATTTTTCACACCTTGGATCAAGCTTTCTCTTGTCTTGTTTATAGTCCATCCATCCATCCATCTTCTTCCGCTTATCCGGGGTCGGGTCGCGGGGGCAGCAGCTACAGGAGGGACTCCCAGACTCCCCTCTCCCCAGCCACTTCATCTAGCTCATCCCGGGGGATCCCAAGGCGTTCCCAGGCCAGCTGAGAGACATAGTCTCTCCAGCGCGTCCTGGGTCGTCCCCGGGGTCTCCTACCGGTGGGACATGCCCGGAATACCTCCCCAGGGAGGCGTCCAGAAGGCATCCTGATGAGATGCCCGAGCCACCTCATCTGGCTCCTCTCAACGTGGAGGAGTAGCGACTGTACTCCGAGTCTCTCCCGGATGACCAAACTTCTCACCCTATCTCTAAGGGAGAGCCCGGACATCCTGCGGAGAAAACTCATTTCGCCCGCTTGTATCCGGGATCTCGTTCTTTCGGTCACGACCCATAGCTCGTGACCATAGGTGAGGATAGGAGCACAAATCGACCGGTAAATTGAGAGCTTTGCCTTTTGGCTCAGCTCTGTCTTTACCACGACGGACCGGTACAGAGTCCGCATTACTGCCGACGCTGCACCGATCCACCTGTCGATCTCGCGCTCCATCCTCCCTTCACTCGTGAACAAGACCCCAAGATACTTAAACTCCTCCACTTAGGGCAGGATCTCATCCCCGATCTGGAGAGGGCATTCCACCCTTTTCCGATCGAGGACCATGGACTCGGATTTGGAGGTGCTGACCCTCATCCCAACCGCTTCACACTTGGCTGCGAACCGCTCCAGTGAGAGCTGGAGATCACGGCCTGAAGAAGCCAACAGCACCACGTTGTCTGCAAAAAGCAGAGACGTGATGTTGAGGTCCCCAAACCGGACACCCTCAACGCCTCGGCTGCGCCTAGAAATTCTGTCCATAAAAATTATAAACAGAATCGGTGACAAAGGGCAGCCTTGGCGGAGTCCAACCCTCACTGGGAACGAATCCGACTTACTGCCGGAAATGCGGACCAAACTCTGGCATCGGTGATACAGGGACCGAACCGCCCTTATCAGTTGGCTCGGTACCCCGTACTCCCGAAGCACCCCCCACAGGACCTCCCGAGGGACACGGTCGAACGCCTTCTGCAAGTCCACAAAACACATGTGGACTGGTTGGGCAAACTCCCATGCACCCTCGAGGATCCTGCTGAGGGTGAAGAGCTGGTCCACTGTTCCACGGCCAGGACGAAAGCCACACTGTTCCTCCTGAATCCGAGGTTCGACCTCCCGACAGACCCTCCTCTCCAGCACCCCTGAATAAACCTTACCAGGGAGGCTGAGGAGTGTAATTCCCCTGTAATTGGAACACACCCTCCGGTCCCCCTTCTTAAAGAGGGGAACCACCACCCCAGTCTGCCAATCCAGAGGCACTGTCCCCGATGTCCACGCGATGCTGTAGAGACGCGTCAGCCATGACAGCCCCACAACATCCAGAGCCCTTAAGAAATCTGGGCAGATCTCATCCACCCCTGGGGCCTTGCCACCGAGGAGTTTTTTAACTACCTCAGTGACTTCAACCCCAGAGATTGGAGAGTCCGCCTCAGAGTCCCCAGGCCCTGCCTCCACAATGGAAGGCGTGTCGGTGGAATTGAGGAGGTCTTCGAAGTATTCTCCCCACCGACACACGACGTCCCGAGTCGAGGTCAGCAGCACGCCATCTCCACTGTAAAGTGTTGACGTTGCACTGCTTCCCCCTCCTGAGACGCCGGATGGTGGACCAGAATTTCCTCGAAGCCGTCCGGAAGTCATTCTCCATGGCCTCGCCAAACTCCTCCCACGCCCGGGTTTTTGCCTCAGCAACCGCCGAAGCCGCGTTCCGCTTGGCCATCCGGTACCTGTCAGCTGCCTCGGGAGTCCCGCAGGCCAAAACGGCCCGATAGGACTCCTTCTTCAGCTTGACGGCATCCCTTACCGCCGGTGTCCACCAGCGGGTTCGGGGATTGCCGCCACAACAGGCACCAATGACCTTACGGCCACAGCTCGGGTCGGCCGCCTCAACAATGGAGGCGCGGAACAAGGTCCACTCGCCCTTCCTGACAGGGGATTCCGCCAGACGTTCCCAGCAGACCCTCACAGAACGTTTGGGTCTGCCAGGTCGGACCGGCATCTTCCCCCACCATCGGAGCCAACCCACCACCAGGTGGTGGTCAGTTGACAGCTCCGCCCCTCTCTTCACTCGAGTGTCCAAAACATGCGGCCGCAAATCCGATGACACAACTACAAAGTCGATCATCGAACTGCGGCCTAGGGTGTCCTGGTGCCAAGTGCACACATGGACACCTTTATGTTTGAACGTGGTGTTCATTATAGAAAATCCGTGTCGAGCACAGAAGTCCAATAATAGAACACCGCTCGGGTTCAGGCCGGGGGGGCCGTTTCTCCCAATCACGCCCTTCCAGGTCTCACTGTCATTGCCCATGTGAGCATTGAAGTCACCCAGTAGAACGATGGGGTCCCCAGAAGGAGCGCTCTCCAGCACATCCTCCAGGGACTCCAAAAAGGGTGGGTACTCTGAACTGCCGTTTGGTGCATAGACACAAACAACAGTCAGGACCCGTCCCCCCACCCGAAGGCGGAGGTAGGCTACCTTCTCGTTCACCGGGGTGAACCCCAATGTGCAGGCGCCCAGCCGGGGGGCAATAAGTATACCCACACCTGCTCGACGCCTCTCACCGTGGGCAACTCCAGAGTGGAAGAGAGTCCAGCCCCTCTCGAGAGGGCTTGTACCGGAACCCAAACTGTGCGTGGAGGCAAGTCCGACTATATCTAGTCGGAACTTTTCTGCCTCGCACACCAGCTCGGGTTCCTTTCCAGCCAGAGAGGTGACATTCCATGTCCCAAGAGCCAGCTTCTGCAGCCGGGGATCAGACCGCCAAGGTCCCTGCCTTTGGCCGCCGCCCAGCTTGCAATGCACCCGACCCCTTTGGCCCCTCCCACAGGTGGTGAGCCCATGGGAAGGGGAACCCACGTTTCCTTTTCGGGCTGAGCGAAGGCCCGGCCACCAGACGCTCGCCTTCGATCCCCGCCTCCAGGCCTGGCTCCAGAGGGGGGCCCTGGTGACCCGCTTCCGGGCGAGGGAAAACGTGATTCAATAATTGTTTTCATCATAAGGGGTAATGTTTTTATTAAGTCAGAAATTTCAAAAATATTAGAAAAATTATTCAATGCTAGACTTGAATCATTCATACAAAAATATATGATTTTAGTCAAGCCCATAGAGCCACACACACAGTCGCAGGGGCTATGCAGTCACCCCACTTGTGGGTGGGCGGTCAAGAATATAAGAGTAGGAATGCCTGAGGAGGGGATAAGATGTTCCTCTGCAATCTTGCAGAAAAGGCTTCACGACCGTGTGTCAATCATTCTGGCATCCATTAAATAATTCAACTGAGAATACAGTCTTCTGGTGGTCACTATTAGCAAAGATAAAATATCCAGGCTCTGTCATAGCTTTTCAAGTCACATGTGTTTTATAGCTTTTTAGTGAGCAACACAGAACTAGACATTTCAAATTTTCTTGATTGACCATGGTGTTCTTAAGAAATAGAAAGAAGAACAGAGGATGGGATCATCTTTCTTGGAATGCCCCGAGCGGCTGTCAATTACGTGTATGTGTTCAGCAGAAGCTGGCCAAGGGTGTTTGCTAAATTTTCCTCAGCTGTAGTCACTCTGCCCAAAGTTTCTAAAGGCTCTGGTTGTTGCGTGGCTGTCCTGGTTGACACGGCTCTACATTGTTTGGTCATCATTTACAGCCTCTGGATTGGCAGTGTAAGGGATTGTATTGCAACTACAAAGGAATCACACTCCTCAGCCTCCCTGGTAAGGTTTATTAAGGGGTGTTGGAGATGAGGGTCGGATCTCAGATTCAAGAGGGCAGTGTAGTTTTCTTCGTGGAACAGTGGACATCCTTGGCAGGGTCCTCGAGGGTGCATAAGCGTTTGACCAACCACTCTACATGTGTTTTGTGGACTTGGAGAAGGTGTTTGAAAGTGTACCCCAGAGTATTTTATATTTCATCATTCCTAGACCCCGCCCTCACAACCCCCTCTCCCTTAATTGTCCTGAGAGTACAGCTTCAAACAAACAACCCAAAACAAATAAAACCAGCACACAATTAGGTAGTAGTAGAAGTAGTCATAGTAGAAGTTAAAAATGAATGTTCTTAAGGTAAAAACAATGCAATAGTTAGACATTACTCAACATGAATTTTCCCCCTCCTCACAACCTTCCAGATACTAATAGTGCTGTTAACTGCTAGCTTTATGCAGATGACACTGTAATACGCGTTGGCTAAAACAGAAACATCTGCACTGGCTGGGAAGCAGTTAACGGAGGCCTTATACATATAGAGTCTCACTGTGGCTAGAACAATAACATCTAACTTTAAACGTGAAAAAAATCTCCATCAGTTGGAGATCTTCGAATGATAGTTTTGACGTACAATTAGAGCATGAACCAATTCTTGAGGTAAATGAAATTAAGTATCTGGGTATTGTTTGGGATAAGCATCTAAAGTTTTACCATCAGGTAAAATATTTTAGGCGAATCTGTTTGTTTTATTTGACGGGTTACCACAGCGTGCTTTCCTGTTGATTATGAATGCAAGGTTTTTCCATATGCACAATTATCAGGCATATTGTGTTCTGATCATTTTAACGCATATTTTCCAACTCCATGCTGATAGGCTTGAATGCTTACTCCATACAAGCAATGTGCCTAAGGAGATCAACACCCTCTATCACAGTATGCATAATTATTAGGTAGCTTGTTTTCCTCAGGCAAAATGGGACTAAATAAAAAACGTGACATTGAAAAGTAAAAAATTGTAAAAAGAGAAAAAAACTGTACCAACCAAGGCCACAATCCAAATCAGATGTATTATCAGTAATACAACTCTCCCCAATTTAATAAAGAGTAGAAATGAGATTCTTTGACTGATGATTGTGCTCTCTAATCATAGCAACAACAGTTTCCCTCTGAGGCATTTATGGATGAATTTCAATGAGAGATGTTTTGCAATTTCATCAAAACCTCATCATTCCCAAGTCCAACAGCATGCTCAGGCTAATACGCACACGCACGCATGCACACACACAAACACACACGCGTGCGCGCACAAACATCATCTTCACTTTCCTCACAATATTGTCAAGTGGGCAGCCAATCTAAAAAGTAAAGTTCCAAAGCCAAGAAAATATCTACATAGCGATCACGGAAAATCCGTTATATACTCCTGAGACCCACAGAAAAATACGTTTTTGATTGTATTTATTTCTTTTATCCCACATAATTCTTAGTAATGAAATTGTCACTGGCTAACATATCCATAGAGCTGCTGCGAGAAGGCCTGGAGAGAAATTATCTTGCACCCTCTTCATTAACATTAAAAAAATGCCAAAACATGTTTTAATTTATTTTTTTGAAGGCGGCACGGTGGAGCAGTGGTTAGCACGTCCGCCTCACAGTTAGGAGAGTGCGGTGGTTAGATTCCACCTTCGGTCCTCCCTGTGTGGAGCTTGCATGTTCTCCCCGTACCGGGTGGGTTTTGTTCGTCTCTGTGTGCCCTGCGTGTGCCCTGTGTGGCTGTCAAATGGTTTAGGGTGACTCGTGCCTACTGCCCTATGACAGCTAGGATAGGCTCCAGCACGTCCGCGACCCCTGCGGGGACAAGCAGTAAAGAAAATGGATGGATACTTTTCAGAGGGAGCTTAAGATCAGGGGATGCTTTGAGAATAATTGTCAATTTTTGTTTATGTGAAGCCCTTTGAGACTGCTTGTGATTTAGGGCTATACAAATAAACTTGACTTAACTTGACTTGACAGAGGACATCAGAACTTGGTCATGGCAAATGTGAAAAACCCAAGTTGTCCTCTGTAAGGGCCAACAGGAACTAACAGTGGCCTGTATGACTTCAGAAATACGGACCAAAAACATATGTCCTCTCCAGAGGACAAAAAGTAATTACTGGGTCTCACGAGGATATACAATGATAATAAATGATAATAATTAAAAATTAGACATTAAGATGTGAAAGAAATAAGGGGCAGTTGTATACATGTAATCTACATTGGATTCAAGATTCAAGAGTTTTTATTCGCCATGTTTGAGCGTGCCAAACAAGGAAATTGACATCGGTAAAAACACAGGTCTGGTAAACCTATAAACACTTTTATATTCCGAATATTTCTCGAGGTACAGCCCCCCAACCACCCATCACAAAAAACAGATTTAACTTGTCAGTGCTGTGCTGTTGATGTCAATGTTAAAGACGAGTTTGGGGTTTATTTGTGAAAACAGTTCCTTCTCTGGAACAGTATATTGGAACATTGATTGAGGCAAGCCACATATTTTCCCGCAACACCATCAAAATAAAAATAATATGTTCCAAAAAAATAATAGTATACAGTATAGTGAAAGAATGAGAATCTATTTACAATTTACTCACATATGCACTTAGTTTGGAATCCGGGCCAGTTTAATTGAACGCAAATATATAATTCAGTTGTACGTATGAATATGACAATGAGAATCTAGTTACAATTTACTCAGTATGCACTTAGTTTGGAATCTGGGCCTGTTTAATTTAACATATAATTCTATTGTATGAAAAGGAATAGGTGTACACACAGGTTGATTGGATGCTCTGTTATGGACTGGAATTCATGAATTTCATTGTGCTGCCTGTCACAATATGTTGCTGGCTAAGATACATTATTTGTAGTAATAGTAAATTGTCTTTTTCCAACCAGTTCAGTGAAATGTGTTTTCATGTGGCATACGTGATGATATCTCGGGACATGAATGTTCTATAGCACAGTGGCTAAGAATCACTGCTCTAGAGGGACCAGGCCAGCTAACAAGCTCATTCTCACAACTACATTATTAAAGCCTAAAGAGTCCGGAATGCCCACATGTTTTTATTTTACTTTATTGCACGTGTCATATTTTATTTCTGATTCAGCTATTTGGAGGGTATTAATTATTCACAATGCTGGTCCCTAAACACTTTTGAAAGGTTAGTTATTGTGAGATGCCTGATACAAACCACCCATCTTTTCCATTACTAAGAGGGGTTCAACCCTGTGAAAGAGGTTGTTTTATTGTATGCTGTTTATTTTTTGCCAAAAATAAAGTAAATCTTTAGTTTCTTTTTAACTTATTATTTGATACACCTTTAGTTTGTTGAGCAACTAAGGTTCTTGGAACCTACTGACTATGTTTCACTTTTTTTGGGCTGCTCAGATCTTCGGACTCTGGCTCCACATACGAGAAAATGAATGATAAACTTGGATCCAAGACTGTTCTGAGTTACCTATATGTCTGTCCAACCAACAAGAGAAAGGTAAGATGCTGCATGTTTATTACATTATTTGTAAAGACAAAAATGAATGTTTGAAACTTCATCATTGATTAAATTCACAAGCTGTATCTAAAAGCTTTTTCAATTAACAATTAAACGTTAGCCTCATGATAGTCGAAAGGTTCAGATATCAAATATTTATTTTCTACCATCTGCCACAAAAATCTAGATGGAATAAAATATGCATCATACTGTTTCTTAAATTGTAGATTAGTCACCTCACTTGAAATACAGTGAAAAATCTGGTTCATGAAAATACTCGCTCACAAAATTTGGTTCAAGAACGGATTGGTTTGAAGAAATATAGCCTTGGTTAATGCACTATATTTCAGTTATGAATAGTTATGTCACCAATGCAGGAGGCTCCGCTGTGTTTTTCTCACACATATGAAACATTATCTACTTTGTGTGTCAAACATTCAAGGAGTCTTTGTTTATTGTCACCAAAATAGCTTTTAGCTCAAACTGAGAACTGATGGTTTTAATGTAGTAATTTTGAATTTTGAGAAAAACATCTTCCTTGCTACTCTATAGCTTGTTACTGTCCACAAAATCCTAAATATTGCAGTGATCCTTCTAATAGTTTTAGAAGATGACAAATACTAAAGTCTCCAACACACATATAAACATAACCAACATGTCAGTGGTTTAATGCAAACACATTATCACAAAGTTCAATGCGAGTGTTGCAACATGCTTCGTCCATGAAATGAAAAACTTTTGAGTGAAGTTGAGAGGTTCCAAATAGATATATAGTCAGATTCACCTAGCCACAAAGCTTGGGCTCTGGTATCAGTCTCCAATGAGAGATGCCAAGAGGCCCCAGATGGTAGCCTAGACAAGATGCTGTCCTCAAGCATAGATGAAAATGGATGGGCTTTCAATCATATCATGTCAGTGGTGTGGTGACCTCTAATCAGGTCATTCAAATGAAGTGAAGCTGAGCACCGCCTTGGACAGATCATCCAAACATCATGCAGAAACCGAGCATCAGGGCCAGTCATTGTCCCATAAACCGCGAGAGATGCTGAGTGTCAGATGGGCGGGATAAAGCGCAGCAATTATCCAATGAAAGTTTTGCACAGCGGAACTATCGATTTTTGGAAGTAGAAATTGAGCGTCCTTTGTTTGTCTATGTGTAAGCCAGTGTGTGACCTGTCACTGACATAAATGCAGGCAATGAGGAAGGAAGTCCTGCCAGTTACCTCTCATAAATAGCTTATTCTAAACAATGAGGACAATCAGGACTGCAGAAACGATAATCGGGACCAACCTCCCATCTATCCGGGACTTGTACCTATCCAGGACCAGGAAACGTGCAAGTAACATCTCTACAGACGCTTCTCACCCAGGTTGCAGTCTGTTTGAACTACTCCTCTCCGGACGGCGGTACAGAGCGCTGTACGCCAAAACCAGCAGACATAAAGACAGCTTCTTCCCCCAGGCTGTCGCTCTGATGAACTCACACCACTCTTAGAGTCTCAGAGACATTGCTGTGCAATAACAACCTGCTCTCGACGCTTTATCTTTGAATTGTCTATATTATTTGTACTATGTGTCCTCTCGGCATCCATTGCAGCCTGGTCATCCTGAAAGAGGTATCCTCCCATCTGTGGTCTCTTCTCAAGGTTTCTCATTTCCCTTAGCAGGAGTTTTGAGTTTTTCCTTGCTCTCCTGGGAGTTAAGATCAGGGGATGTCTGAGAATAATTGTACATTTTTGCACATGTCGTCCTGAATGTTGTTAGCTACCTTAATGTTGTATAGAGCAGTGGTCCCCAACCACCGGGCCGCGGACCGGTACCGGTCCGTGGTTCACTTGGTACCGGGCCGCCAAGCCGCACAGAATTTATTTATTTTTATCGACGATCAATTAATTCAGGTCAAGACACTCGTCCCGGTTACGTGACATGTTTCCCCAGTCGAGCCCGCAAAGCTAATATGTGGCGACAGGCTAACTAACCAGGCAGTCATTGTCTCCGATTACGTCTAGATGGGACCGGCTCGTTTCTGAGAAACAAACTCAGTGCTCCCACTAATTCAACGTAATGGTGAGTTTTATTTTTGTCATTTGTACTTGTTTTTATGTCAGTCGTATGATTTTATTTCATCGTATTTATATATTTATTATAAATGTATGATCTATTTATTTATATAAATGTATTATTTATTTCTATAAATGCCGGTCCGCGAATATATTTCTGATATGTAACCGGTCCGTGGCGCAAAAAAGGTTGGGGACCACTGGTATAGAGAACGAAATGTATCAGAGTCAAATTCCTTGTTTGGCATGCTCAAACTTAGCAAATAAAAAAATATTTGATTGATTTCATTTGATGAAAGTATTCTAGAACATATTTTGTCAATGAAATATACAGACAGCAGAATGTATATTCACCCCTTTTTTTGTTTGGCTTTTAGAGGACGCTGAGCTTCCCTTGTGATCTCTGCAACTGCCCTTGACATGGCAAAGTTGTTTCTTCTGTGTTGTTGATATTATTGATATTAAAATTAGTTTTACTTTCAACCACAACCTTACTGATAACCCGGTAAGCCATTTCTTAGCAGCTTTTACCCATTGTGTAATCAAAATATTGACCCAATGTGCTAGGTCAAATCCGCCACCCATTGCACTGGATATAAAAACCCAGTACTGTTGGTGTTGCATTCTGTTTGGGTTACTTTTAATTCAGCAGTTTTAATAGTGTATGACCAAGCATAAGTGTTCATATATTATATGTGTACTTACAGACCAACATAAAAAAAAAATGTTATAAAATGATTACTGGAAATGTAATTCAGGAAGCAAGACAATGAAAACACAACAGCGAAATGTGGGTGATAAAGATTTGATCAATGGTTAACGGCCATATTGCGACAACAGCTCTGATGAGCGAGAGAGCGAGATAGATAGATAGATAGATAGATAGATAGATAGATAGCTAGCTAGCTAGCTAGCTAGCTAGATAGATAGATAGATAGATAGATAGATAGATAGATAGATAGATAGATAGATAGATAGATAGATAGATAGATAGATAGATAGATAGATAGATAGAATCTAAACAGAATGACACGAGCGGATGGATTTAAAATTGGACCAAAACAATAACCGGTTTAGGAAATGGATCAATGGTTTAAACCACCCTGGGTTCTGCTGCTGGCCAATTTATGGGGAAAGATCATGGGGATTAAGTAAGGTGGAGGTGCAGAGGACTAAACGGAGCCTCAGAGGGGATCAACCATTTTCTGTCGCCAGTCTTCTTTCTGTAATGACCTCTCTTTGAATGTTAGGCAAGACCCCTCACTGTCCATTTTTAAAACTCGTTTGAAGACCCCTTTTTTTTCTTTGGCCTTTGATTTACTGTACTGTAATGTATATTTTCTGTTTCACTTTGTTTTCACTGTCTTTGTGATTGTCCCATTGCGATATGCGAAGGACTACGTTGCAGCTGCAGTTATTTAAATGAAGCTATATAAATATAGTTAAATTGTATTGTATTGTATTGTATTGTATTGTATTGGATTGGATAAAACTAACATGTACGGCATAGACCAATACATACAGCCTTTACCGTGATGTTCTTTTTGTTAAAGCACAGATTATTAAATGATGCATATGGCTTGTGTTATATGGAAGACTAGCGGAGGTGCCAAAATTAAATAAATAAATACAACATGAAATGTTGAAATAGTAATTTTATTTTTTTCATTTATTAACTAAATGTGAAATTAAATAAATCAAACAAATAAATGAATATCAAATTAAACAATTAAATGCACCATTAAATAATTAATAGATATATGATTAATTAAATGTTTAATTTATTGATTAAATATGAATCATGAAATGTGTCATTATTATTATCATTTATTTTTTAATTATTAGAGTCAAATAAACAATTACATTCATTTTCATGCCCCTGTGTAGCAAAAACTAAAACTACTGTTGCTCGAGGTGGGAACACATCCAATCTTGCCAATCACCTCGCTGACCAAGCATTTTTTACTTGCACAGTTTTGGTCCTTAATTTTTTATTTTTTTTTTGTAAAAGAAAAACAAACAAAATAATTTCTTAACTTTTGTCTCCCCCCTCTATCAGATTATGGTGTTGACTGATCCTGAGTTTGAAAGCAGTTTGCTAATCAGCTCTGATGAAGGAGCCAGCTACCAGAAGTACCGCCTCGCTTTCTACATATTAAGCCTATTATTCCACCCCACTGAGGAGGACTGGGCCTTAGCCTACAGTCACGATCAGAAGGTAAGATTAAATGATATTTGATTTGAAATCTTTATAAGACAAGAGTTAACTCATTAATTTTGATGATGTACATTTTGACAAAAAAACCACATCATGAATTTAGATAACATGACCAGAGGAAGTATTAAGGTTTAACATTTTACAATTCATCATCGGCATCACAGTCTCGAAAGACCATAGATTTCTTGTGTCTGGAGGTTAGGTGTTCTTTGCACGGCGTCTGCTGTAGCTGGTGAGTCCTATCCGTGAGATAGAGTTAACATTTTACAATTCAAAACAATAATCAAAACTACTACATAATACGCTTGGCAATTAATGATACAAGGAAATTAAGCAATAATAATTTGTACACAGAACAAAAAGAAATTATGAGTGAATGTACCCGAACCGGTTCGTAATGCCTGCTATATTTTGGTCACAAGCTTTCACGATTTTACTCATATGAAAAAATGAATATAGCCACCAGTTAGTATTGCTCTAAAACAAAACAAAACATACATTACTTAACTGTGTATTGTAGTGGTGGTGAAGCTGCACACCTTCAGGCTTGATCTGATTTGGTGGTAAAGGATCAGTCAGCTGGCTATAGCTGAGTGATGCTGCCCGCTGTGTCCTCCCTCTAGCCCGCACCAATTGATTGGGATGTTGCACAGTAACTAGCGACATCAAAAAGGTTTGTTTAGGTTTGACAAATCTCATCCACTTCCAAACTTGGAAACGTACCGTATTTTTCGGACTAAAAATCGCTCCGGAGTACAAGTCGCATCAGCCATAAAATGCACAATAAAGGGGAAAAAAACATACCGTAAATTTCGGAGTATAAGTCGCACCGGAGTATAAGTCGCACCAGCCATAAAATGCCCAAAAAAGTGAAAAAAAACATACATAAGTCGCTCCGGAGTATAAGTCGCATTTTGGGGGGCAATTTATTTGACAAAATCCAACACCAAGAACAGTCATGAACGAGAAACAACAGGCTAAACGATAGGTATGCTAACGTGACATAAACACAAACTAAGAGCTGAGAACGGCCCTTACGTAAAATTCAGAGTTATTCAAAAAACTATTACATAAATAACACGTTAATGAAACCATCTGCGTCACTCCAATTCATTAAATCCATCAATCGTCCTTTGTCAACAATGCGTGCGCGCCGCTGACGGCTCTTGCACTTCAAAATATTCCACAGGCCCATATAACAATATATAAATTATATATCAAATAACTATTATATAAGCAATAATGTTATCAAACCATCTGTGCACTCTAAATCATTAAATCCATCGATCAAATTCCTCGACCTTTGTCAACATCGCCGCGCGTGCGCCCTGACGTCAGCCTCGTCGTTATTCCACAGATCTACTATATACCGTTTTTTTCCGTGTATAGTGCGCCCCCATGTATAATACGCACCCTAAAAATGGCATGCTGATGCTGGAAAAAAGCCTGTACCCATGTATAATACGCACCCAATTTTTATGAATTTTTAAAAAAAATTTTTTTTTTTTTTTAAGTCCCAATGATCGTCACACACGCAGGGAGGCAATGGGTCCCATTTTTATAGTCTTTGGTATGGTCTTAACTAGGCTGGATGTAATTTTTTTTGTTGGCGTTGATTTCTCCGACTGCCCATAAACGCACCACCGCGCTCCGTGCGCGCACGGGAAAGAGGCGTGCGGACGTGAAAAAGGCGGCTCTGTATGGGAGAGACGTTGAAGAGGAATAAAAACACCCTTGGAAACCAAAACTTGCCCCTCGTCGTGACTCGGAGCCGCAACAAATGTTTCGAATTTGTGTAGGGTACATTGTGACAGACAGCAAACGAGCAGGTGATCGAGCAAAGCCTTGTCTGATACGAGAGCATTGCGGTCGCATGGAGCGTGTTTGAAGTGAACAGCAGAGAAGGAAGGAACAAGGTAAAGTGTTGTGAAATAAAATGCACAGAACGGATGCGCAAGACACGTCAGCTATATAAAGAGCAAGAGTTGTTTTCTTCCTATTAGTTTCAATTCACAGTTTAATTAGCAGTTTCAATCAGCAAATAACAAAATGCGTATTACAGGTAATATTTTATTTCACAACACTTTGCCTTGTTCCTTTGGTCTCTGCTGTTCATCCTAAAACACAAAGGCGCTCTTTAAGCAATGCGACAGTGAGCGCCCGGCGCGCTGCGGTTGCGCGACCGCACCAAATTAAGCTCCCTGCGCAGTGTGCACTGAGGTCCACTTAAATTTTAGAAAGTACATCAGGACTTTAAAAATATCTTCTACATTTCAGCGACGGCTCTGTCACAATAATGCGACCAGCGCGGTGCAGTTGGGCGGTCGGCGGCACGCTACGGTTGAGCGTTCTCTCTCTCACTCTCTCTCTCGCTCTCTCTCGCTCTCGCACACACACGCACACGCGCACACACGCAAACCGGATATCATACGGAGGCCGGCATTACAGATGCGCAGAACGGATGCGCAAGACACGTCAGCTATATAAAGAGCGAGAGTTCAGTTCTCTACCTAAATCCGTATTACAGGTAATATTTTATTTCACAACACTTTGCCTTGTTCCTTTCGTCTCTGCTGTTCACTTCAAACACGCTCCATACGAGCGCAATGCTCTCGTATCAGACAAGGCTTGCTCGATCACCTGCTCGTTTGCTGTCTGTCACAATGTACCCTACACAAATCCGAAACATTTGTTGCGGCTCCGAGTCACGACGAGGGGCAAGTTTTGGTTTCCAAGGGTGTTTTTATTCCTCTTCAACGTTTCTCCCATACAGAGCCGCCTTTTTCACGTCCGCACGCCTCTTTCCCATGCGCGCACGGAGCGCGGTGGTGCGTTTACGGGCAGTCGGAGAAATCAACGCCAACAAAAAAAATTACATCCAGCCTAGTTAAGACCATACCAAAGACTATAAAAATGGGACCCATTGCCTCCCTGCGTGTGTGACGATCATTGGGACTTAAAAAAAATAAATAAATAAATAAATTAAAAAAAATTAAAAAAAATTTGTACCCATGTATAATGCGCACCCCAGATTTTAGGACAATAAATTAGTTAAATTTTGCGCACTATACACGGAAAAAAACGATAACTATATTGTAGCGTTAACAAAGTTCAAGGAAATACGTGGGTTTGGTAAACTTTATTTAATTTATTTTATTTAACAAAACAAACTTACAGGCGTGTGGCGGCGTGGACTTCCAGCCACGGAAGTGGAAGAGAGCTCCATAGAATAGGACCGGGCGTGCGTAAAAGCCATGACCGAGCCCCATCCACCGTCCCTGGATAGCCACCCGGCCGAGCGCCGGCGCTCGAATTCAATCCACGGAAGTGAGAGAGAGCTCCGTCGAGTGACGCGTCAGCAGCGTGGCGGTTGTTTACATAAAGGACAAAGATCGACTCGACGAGCTGCTGCTGACGGGACGTCGCGCTGCTGTCATCACTTGAAATTCAAATTACAGTAATCCCTTGCTACATTGCAATTCGTTTATTGCGGTTTCACTTTTTTTTTTTGAAAATCTTTGAAAAAAACCAACATATATAAGTCGCTCCTGAGTATAAGTCGCCCCCCCACCCAAACTATGAAAAAACCCGCGACTTATAGTCCGAAAATTACGGTATATAAATCGCACCAGAGTTTCAGTCGCATTTTGAGGGAAATTTACTTGACAAAATCAACACCAAGTACAGACATGAACCAGCTAACTGGCTAAATTATATGGGATGCTAACGTGACATGAACACAAACGAGGAGCTGAGAACGGTCCTGACGTAACATTAACAGTTATTCAAATAACTATAACATAAATAATACATTTATCAAACCATCTGTGTCACTCCAAATCATTGAACCCATCGATCAAATTCTTCGTCCTTTCTGTAAACTACCGTCGGACTCGTCGTCAGTTGCAGTTAAAATTATTCCACAGGCCCATATAACGATATATAAACTATATATAAAATGACTATAATATAAACAACAATCAAATTCTCCATCCTTTATGTCAGTGCTTCTCAATTATTTTCTGTTACGCCCCCCCCTAGCAAGAAGAAAACTATTCGCGCCCCCCCCCCCTCCCCACCGTGACTATCCTAACTTGTCTTGTAAGTCGTAAAATGTTGCACTGTCGCAAACGTGACAGAAGTAACAATGAGAGCGCCACTGCCGCCTGCTGTAGTAGATGCGCAATTACACTTTATTCTAGTACTACCAAAAATAAAACCTGTTCCCCAGGGTCACACGCGCGCCCCACTATTTGAGAAGCACTGCTTTATGTGAACAACGCCGCGTGTGCAGCGTTCCGCTCGTCATCAGTTGCAGTTCAAACTATTCCACAATATAAACAACAATTTTATCAAACCATCTGTGTCACTCCAAATCATTAAATCCATCGATCGAATTCTTCATCCTTTATGTAAACAACGGTGCGTGTGCGGCGCGCTGCTGACATCGGACTCGTCGTCAGTTGTAGTTCAAAATATTCCACATGCCCATAGAATGATATCTAAACTACATATCATAACAATAATATAAACAACAATTTTAACGAACCATCTGTGTCACTCCAAATCATTAAATCCATCGCAATTTTCATCCGCTGTGTCACTTAGAAAAAAAGCACCCTGGATTGCTCTTGTCGCCACCCCCGGCTCCAATTATTTCACTGCCATAGTGTGCCCTCATGAGGTTTAAAGTGAAAATAACATGTGAAGTTACTATACTAGTATGTCAGTAGTGTGTTAATGATCAAGTAAAAATTTGTGAATAATTACACATATAAGTCGCTCCTGAGTATAAATTGCCCCCCCACCCAAACTATGAAAACCCCCCGCAAATTATAGTCCGATAAATACGGTACATTGCGAAGGCATGAGTTGGTGACATCATTAAGATGGTGTGGGTACACTGCAAGGTTCAACTACACCATGGAAAATTAACATTTTGAAAAATCCTGCACAGTCATACTGTATTAATATGTGCTTCAGAAGTGAAACACGACACCGTTTGATTTCACTTGGGTCTCGTTTGTACTGTACCAAACCAGTTCATACCCAAAAAAGTACCATTTTTGGTATTGAAGGTGGAAAAATCGACTCTTTTTAAATGACCAATTGACTAATAAAGTCTTTGTTTTTTTTGTCGAGTTACGAGGTGCTCATTGAGTGGGTGCAGGAATAAACACACACACTTGTCTATCGCATCAGCGACACAACAAAGTATCTGTCAAAATATTCTAATACTAACAGCAAGCCAATTCTCTAAGCGGGGCTCCGTGTCACATCCTTCCCTAACTGCGAATGTGACAAAGAACACATTTCCCTGACCCAGGCTTTATACAGAACATTTCAACAATAGGGCGTGCTTTGCTGTTTGTGTGTGTGTTCTTGGTTGTTGGCCGTCGTTGATCAGCCCAATCCTGCTGCGGCGATAATTCAGGAGTGGTTGTAATTGCTCAACTATATTGCTCAGCCTAATTTAAAGAAATGTTTTTTAGGAGGATGTTCCACATTATTAGGAAACTTATTGTCTCTAAGAATGATTTCTGCTGATGGAAAGCATGACATAGCCCCACGTCTTTGTGGAAAGGATGAAACTACAACTGGGCATTTTGAGAAAATTACCCAGGAAAGCATACTTGGGGATATTTCGGAAATAGTTTTGTCAGGCAAATGCATCATATGCAACGCTAAGACAATCTCACCAAGAGAAATGTTTTCATTGGGCTATGAAATACTTTAACACTAATGTTCGAAGAGACAAATATACTTTTTTTTCACTGATGAATACCGTGATACATTGGATGGGCCAGTTGGATTAAGTTTTACAGGGTGGTGATTGGCCAAGCCAGATTTTATTCAGCATTTTTTTAAAAGCAACCATTGAGCAAAGTGCTGAACAAAATTAAAGCTATAGTATGTATGTGCTTGTTAGGATATTCAGCTAGTCCTATCAGAGGTTGCCACAGTAAGTTACTTGCATGATTTGTTTGCCAAAGTTTTTACCTCAGATGCCCTTCCTCAAGTAACCAAACCCACAATATCTGCACAACAGGCAGATAAGATAATGATAAGAGAGCCTTCTTCATTGCTGACCCCACACTTTGGAACTCAATGCCCCAACCTCTCTATGCCTGCTCTGAACTTCTCACCTTCAACTGTCGTCTTCAGAACGTCATTTTTTCAAGCCAAACAGAACTTCAGTCCTTCACTACTACTTATTTTTAAGTAATTGGAGTGCACTATTAGACATACGCTATAATTATTTGCCAACGTATTGAACTTCTAAATCCAGTCGGCGCATACTGGTGGCTACCTGCTGTAGTTCAACTAAATGCGAATGAGTTGATTGATTGAATGCCATGTGAAAAAAATGCTGTTTTCAAACTGTCCCTGAAGGCAATATCTCACAAGATAAATACATGATGGATAGATCCAATTTGTGACTGCACATTTACAACCGATTGCTCCCAGCAACTTTGTGCCAAATGGATAGAGTCATGCTGGCCTATTGAGTGACACGACAATTGTGAAAATGTATCCACTTCTGAGGGCTCCATTAAATGGCGTCACTCTGTCAATGTATTTAATTCTGTGAAATAATACCTGTTTTTAAAAAATGTACCTTTAATCTGATTACCGTAATTTTCGGACTATAAATCACATTTTTTTTCATAGTTTGGGTGGGGGGGCGACTTATACTCAGGAGCGATTTATATACATATATATGTTTTTTTTCACTTTTTTGGGCATTTTGTGGCTGGTGCGATTTATACTCCGGTGCGATTTATAGTCCAAAAATTACGGTACATGTTTTTCTGTATATGTAATGGAATACAGTGACAATTTTCTTGTGGAATACTACATAACACCGATACATGTATCACTCCCATGCCTGTCTGTAACTAGAGAAGCCCCATTAGAGAGTTCTCTGACATACAGTGCTAAAGTGCTGGTCTTAAAGAGGCCGTCCTACCCTGAGGAATTTTTTTTAAGAATACTGTATGTGTAAGCAATTTAACAAAATGTATTCTGCTTTCTGGAATAAGAGTTAAACGATAATAATTTGTAACATAATAATTCATCAACGTTCGTAAAAATTAAATAATTAATGCCCTGCATGTTCTTTATGGTACATGAGTATTGTCACATGACCAAACCCAGACAACAACACTCGGAGCACACATTGGTTCATGCCGGAAATTCAGTGATGCTCAAATTTACCACTTGGAAATTCAGACAAACTCAGAGTAGTGCAAGGAAATTTCCGATCACTTCTAAAGTTGGCGGTCGTTCAGCTGACTGATTACTCGTCGCAATTGATTTTGCAAGTGCTATATGCCCTTTAGATATTCGGAATGGTGTACAGTACATTATAACAACCTCTAGAAGTCAGATGAAAACACAGGGCAGGAAGACCTGACTTGGTCCCCGGATGCGGAAAAAACTCAGCACACAACATGGTAAATGCATGTAATAATATAATCAATGATCTTATATCTGGAGCCAATTATCAGCAATAAATGAGGGATCACTGTAGGTGTTATAAGAATCTGTTATGTACAATGGCTGGAGCCACTTTGTTGTTTTATTCCACCTTTGTGGAAATTTCAAAATATTTGGAATCAGAAAAAAACTTCCCTGAACATATCTCTCGTTACCCTGGCCTTTCAGCAATACGCTACTAATATGCGAGTTGTTACGGAGGCGGGCAATTGGGATGGAGGGTGGATGGCAATTACCGACACATACGTATGTCGTATATTCTTGCGACTAGAGAGCAACAATGGTGCCTCCCATAGGTGAGTAAATGCCATGATTTGAACATTCTTTATTTTACATAAATACTTGGTAGACTAAAGTTTAAAAACACTGTTGAATAAATATGCCAATTTTAAATTAAACTGATGTTACGGATGTCACGATTTGTCTGATCATTTTTGATCATGTATAGGTTGTTATGGTTTCTGTCTGTGTTTGTGTACTCGCCCCTCCCTTCCTGTGTCTACTCACAATCTATGTAATAAACACAATCACCTGCCTCTCGTTACCTGTCGCGTATTTAAATCCTGTCTGCGTCTCACACCCTTGTCGGATTATTCTTGTCTGTAGTTTATGTCTTTTTGTTCTCCGCTCTCGTCTTTGTCCGTCAGTTCTGTTTCTGTTAGCCAGGCCTGTTGGTCGGTCAGTCACGTTGTTGTTTTGTTAGGCCGTTATGCTAGTTTGTTTGTTGTCTGTTCCCCTTTGTCCTTTATTCCAACACCCCTTTCCCTTAATAAACCCTGGTCCAAGCTGCATTTGGTCGCCCTGCTCCATTCCGATCCGTGACAACGGAATGGAGCTGGGGGACCAAATGCAGCTTGGACCTTTATTGAAGGGGAAGGGGGAAGTGAAAAGCAGGTTCACAGGCAGGACAGGGGTTCACGGATAGCAGGCAGGGATCAGAAGTATTTTTGGACAGAGAACAGAAGTCCTCTCGGACCGAACAGAATGTCCTCATGGGCAACGTAATCAAGCACATGGGTAAATAAACACTAGTACCGTGATCGTGAGCAGTGTGTGTAATCTACTGTGCACCGAAAGAAGGCTAAAAAATTAGCATTAATATTGTTAGGAAGCACACTAGGTGAGTTGTTTCCACTCTTGCGCTGCAACAAGAAGTGCAGTGTTTGTGTGGGCTCTTCTCTAGTAACAAAGATGGACACAAAAAAAAAACGTTTTCCTTGTCTACCCACAAACACTAATGTAGGAAAATGTCAAGCATGGTGTAAGTTACAAAAGGTGTACTATGTGTGTCTGTGTGTTTTGGGAGGTGGGGGTCACAATCTTACCTATTTATTTTAAATAAAAATAAAAAGTCATGATCCTAAACAATGGACGCGATAACAAGTGGATAAAAGCCTTGGATGAAGAATGAATGAAGAATATCTGATATCAAGTAAGCAGTTGCAATACCAAGCTAAAACTAAAATCACCTATAAACCAAGTATAATTTTAAGCAGAATGGCACAGTGGAAAGTGATTGCTGAAGAAAGTTAGAAGTAATACAATATATACAAGGCAACATACAGCAAACACTGCAGATGGTGAAACCATTCTTAAGGCTTTTGGTAATCCATTCTCAAAACAGCAGATGCGTCAGTGGAAGGAAATAATATGTTTCCTAAAAATGGAACCCAAAGGCAGATGATACAATGAAAACAGCTCACAACTCCCACGGGAACAAGCTGGTTTCCGTCGCGTAAGGTCAACAGCAGACCAGATTACCCTACTCTCCCAAGACATCGAGAACAGCTTCCAGGATAAGGAGAAAGCTGGAGTGGTATACCTGGACTTAACTGCCGCATATGACACCGTGTGGCACCGGGGACTCCACCTGAAGCTGCTGAGGACCATACGGGACCGGCGCATGGTGCAGTTCATTATTGAGACGCTTTCCAACCACAGCTTCACTCTCCAAACCAGCAGTAGGCAGTGCAGTAGGCGCCGTAGACTGAGGAGCGGGGTACCGCAAGGGTCAGTTCTCTCACCAACACTATTTAACATCTATATATACGACATGATATGTCCGGTAGGACACAGCATCCAGAAAGTATGGCTATGCAGACGACCTTGCCATCATGCTGAGTCGACCAACGTGGAAGGCCGTCGCCTGGATGAAGACATGCGTACCATGGCAGCATACCTTCAAAAGTTGCGTCTCCAGCTCAGCGTTGGAAAGATTGTTGGTGCATCTTACCATCTCAGCACCAGGGAAGCAAGGAGAGAACTGGCAGTGAGCATTGAGGGCAAACGTCTGGAGGTTCAACAAGCCCCTCGGCGTGCGTGTGGATCGGACCCTATCCTTCAAACAACACCTCGAAGATCTGAAGGCAAAGGTGACATCCAGGGTTGCACTGATCCGCCGCCTTGCTGGAACAACGTGGGGAGCCTCTGCTAAGATCTTGCGGATATCAACCCAAGCGCTGGTCTTCTCTGCAGCAGAGTACTGCGCTCCAGTTTGGAACAGGAGCCCCCATGCCAAAAAGGTGGATGTGGCAATTAACAACTCCTTCCGAACTATAAGAGGATGCCTGAAACCTACCCCTGTGTCCCTCTTGCCTGTCCTTGCTGGAATAGTGCCGGCCAACCTTCGGCGAGAGGCTGCCACCCTCGTTCTCTCCAGGAAGGCAAAAAATAACAACTGGCACATCCTGCACAACACTACAACAACTCCAGCTCCACCAAGCAGACTCAAGGCACGCCACCCCTACAACATGGCAGCACAAGAGATGCTCAATTCCATCCCTGAAGACATCTCCAGAGATGCCTGGCTGGCAGCAGCTTGGAAACAGCAGTGGGAGGCAGCTGGCCCCTCCCTCATGCACCGTTATGTCTGGGAACCAGGAGACGGCGCCATAGGAGGAGACAAACTACCTCGCCAGCAGTGGACCACACTGAACCGCTTAAGAACTGGTGTTGGGCGCTTCAACACGTCTTTGCGGCAGTGGGGACTGGCAGACAGTGCGGCTTGCGAGTGCGGTGACCCCGAGCAGACAGCCGACCACATCATCAACACCTGCCCCCTATATAGACCACCCTCGGAGGCCGGCCTCTTCGACCTGGGACCAGAGATGCTGGCGAGGCTCCACGACACCAAGTTGGAGCTCTGACGTTACACGAGAGAGAGAGAATGAAAACAGCAGAGGCTCCCGAATTAAACCCTGTTGTGTCAATACCAAAGGCATGTGTAAACAAACATTCACAGCTGCAATCAAGTGGTGTCCAGATCAGCTGAGGGCGACCACATACAACGTACAATAAATCCACAACATTTAGGATGAACTCCAAACTAAACTGTAGGGGATCTCGGAGTTGCAGTGGTCCCCAGAGGTCTAATGTACAAGCCCATGTGGAGTGGACACGCCCTGGCATTGACCAACCACTGTCCCGCTGCCTCGTGAGTAAGTCTAGGAAGACAAAGGCAAGGAGAGCACACTCTGAGAGAAAAGCAACGTAGGAGAGCTCCGGTTGTCATGGGCTTCCCTAGCCACTAGAACCCACTCTTCTACAACCAAGGCAGTGCTACTGAGGAACACGCACCCACTGCTGCACTTTAAACACTTTCAAGCGCAGGTCTCCACTTTGGCCTTGGTGTCACTCCACCTGGAACCATAAGTGAAGCCCAAAGGTCTGATGGCGTTGGGGTGCCTGGTGACGAGGGCAGGTTTGAATTAACTGGAAACCTCCAGCCAGCGCCCTGCACGGCAGCGGTAGATCTATGGTCGCTAGCAGCTGGGACTGGGTGGCAGCTGCTCTCGGCAGAGCCCTGTGTGACTGAGCAACCTTATTTAGAACTGGACTGCTCCCCCCAACTGGGGAGAAGCCTAGGAAAGGTGGCCTAGAAATTGCTGCTGAACTGAGGCGATATAACTTCGACATAGCTCTAAGTGAGACCAGGCTTCTGGATGAGGGATCTATAAAGGAGGAAGGAATGGGTTATACCTTCTTCTGGAAACGGTACCCCCCTGATGGACAACATCTGCATGTTGTGGGACTGGCAGTAAGGAACACCCTCCTTCCAAGCCTGACTGAAACACCTGTTGGTATTAGTGAGAGGCTGATGACCCTCCGCATTCCCCTAGCAAAGAAGCACTTTGTCACTCTTCTGAGTGCATACACACCAACTCTACCATCTGAGAATAATGCTAAGGACTCTTTCTATCAGTCACTAGATGAGGCAATCCCTCAAATCCCAAGGACTGATAAGATACTCTTGCTTGGCAATTTCAATGTTCGGGTTGGCCAGAACATCAGGATATGGCCTGGAGTCCTCGGTGGACATGGTGTTCAGCAGCAGTGGCAGGCACATCGCAGGGAAGTCCAAAAGACCAAAAGAACCCTGCAGAATGAATGGTAGTCACGAAAGGCTCAGGAAATCCAAACGTATGCAGAGAAATAGGACATGCACAATTTCAACGACTCCATAATAAGCATCTACGGCCTGGGAAGCTGCTTTGTCACACCACTGAAAACAGCAGATGGTCTTACACTCCTGAAAGATCAAAGCCAGATTTTGTTGAGATGGGCTGAACACTTCGAAGCCCTCCCAACCAACACTCTCCCACAGACAACACCATTCTGGAAGACCTACCTGAATGCACCCCATCCACAATCTCAGTCAGCCACCATCCTTCAAGGAGGTTCTCGCAGCTCTACGCTCCCTAAAAAACAACAAGTCCCCCAGCATTGACAGCATCACTGCTGCACTCAGTACATTTTGAGGGCTTGGGAAGATGAGATCATCCCCCAGCAGTGGAAGGATGACATCATTGTTGCCATATATAAGAATAAGAGCGACAAGTCCATCTGTGACAAAAGCAGCGGGATCCTTGCTGTTGCTGGAAAGGCGGTCGCCAAGGTCATGCTATCGAGGCTGATCAACAACATAACAGAAATAATGTACCCAAGTCGCAGTGCGGGTTCAAGAAGAACAGGTCGCTATGATCTTTACAAGGCACATCAGGACCTTTTCTTAGCCTTTATCAACCTCTCCAAGGCGTTCAATACTGTTGATAGGGAGCTCCTGTGGAACGTGCTTGCCAAGTTTGTCCAGACAGATTTGTCAACATCCTCCATCATTTCCATAATGGGATGATGGCCCGAGTGTCAGGAGTCTGTGCATTTCCCGGTATGCACAGGGGTGCGACAGGGATGCGTACTGGCTCCCGTTCTGTTTAACGCCCGCACTTCAGATCCGCGAGGAGGAGTTGTGTCAGATGTTCTGGAGACAAAAGGTCAGCAAGGCACCAGGCCCAGATGGCGTGTCCCCCTCCTGCCTGAAAGTCTGTGCTGAACAACTGGCACCCACCTTTGCACGGATTTTCAACCGCTCCCTGGAGCTGTGTTAGGTGCCCTCGTGCTTCAAGAGCTCCATCATCGTACCGGTGGCCAAGAAGCCCGCCATCACAGGTTGGAATGACTATAGATCTGTTGCCCTGACATCTGTGGTCATGAAATCCTTCGAGAGGTTAGTGTTGAACCACCTGAAGGACATCACGGGCACCTTGCTCGACCCACTGCAGTTTCCTTAGCGGGCAAACATATCGGTGGACGATGTGGTCAACATGGGACTGCACTACATCCTGCACCACCTGGACACCCCAGGGATGTACGCCAGGATCCTGTTTGTGGACTTCAGCTCGGCGTTCAATACCATCGCTCTTGACATCCTCCACCAGAAGCTCATCCAGCTTGCGGTGACCGCCTCCACCTGTCAGTGGATCATCGTCTTCCTGATCAACAGGAGACAGCATGTGAGGCTGGAGACATCACATCCGACACCCGGACCACCAATACTGGCGCCCCCCAGGGTGCGTCCTCTCCCCACTGCTCTTCTCTCTCTACACCAGTGATTGCTCCTCAGGCGACTCTTCTGTGAAGCTTCTGAAGTATGCAGACGACACCACTCTCATCGGACTGAACCAGGACAGTGACGAGACTGCGTACAGACAGGAGGTGGAGCGGCTGGTCCACTAGTGCAGCCAAAACCACCTACAGCCGAAACCGCTCAAGACCCTGGAGATGACAGTGGACTTCAGGAGAGACCCTTCACCACTCCCACCCCTCACTATCCACAGAAATGCTATTCTCTCCACAGACCTTCAAGTTCCTGGGATCCACAATCACTCGGGACCTGAAATGGACCGGTCACATAGACTCTGTCCGGAAAAAGCCCCAGCAGAGGCTGTACTTTCTGAGACAGCTCAGGAAGTTCAACCTACCACAGGAGCTGCTGAAGACTTTCTATACTGCCATCATCCAGTCTATCCTCAGCACCTTCATCACTGTCTGGTTTGGATCAGCCACCAAACAAGACAAGCACAGAGTGCAACGGACAATCAGGACTGAAAAAATAATCGGGTCCAACCTCCCATCTATCCAGGACTTTTACCTGTCCAGGACCCTGAAACGTGCAAGTAACATCTTTACAGACCCTTCTCACCCAGGTCGTAGTCTGTTTGAACTACTTCCCTCCAGACGGCGTTACAGAGCGCTGTACGCCAAAACCAGCAGACACAGCTTCTTCCCCCAGGCTGTCGCTCTGATAAACTCACACCACTCACAGAGTCTCAGACATTACTGTGCAATAACATCCTCCTCTCAATGCTTTACCTTTGGATTGTCCATATTATGTGTACTATGTGTCCTCTCTGCATCCATTGGAGCCTGGTCATCCTGGAAAAGGGATCCTCCCATCTGTGGTCTCTTCTCAAGGTTTCTCATTTCCCTTAGTAGGAGTTTTAAGTTTTTCCTTGCCCTCCTGGGAGTTAAGATCAGGGGATGTCTGAGAAGAATTGTAAATTTCTGCATGTCGTCCTGAATGTTGTTATCTACCTAAATGTTGTACAGAAGCTGCGATCTACCGGAGTCATATTCCTTTTTTGGCTTGCTCAAACTTGGCAAATAAAGATTGACTTGATTTGAACATCTTCCCTCTTTGTATCACTCAACATCTCCACAAGAAGATAGAGGACAACAGTGGTTTTGCAGTGGACGTCAGGCTGGATGGACACGTTTTTTAACACCAGGAGGCTACAGGCTACCACCAAGCTGTCAGTAGAGCAGGTCCTTGAGTATGCTGATGACTGCACTCTTGTGGCACACTCTCCAGAGGTCCTCCAGTCCATCTTTTCTGTGGCTCTTCGGGCCTACAGTAAGATGGGTCTGTCCATCAATATTGGCAAGACAGAAGTGGTCTGCCAGTGGGGTCTCCAGCACTCCATCCAGCCCAACCATCTTCACCATCG
This sequence comes from Syngnathus typhle, assembly GCF_033458585.1. Taxonomy (NCBI): domain Eukaryota; kingdom Metazoa; phylum Chordata; class Actinopteri; order Syngnathiformes; family Syngnathidae; genus Syngnathus; species Syngnathus typhle. The sequence continues at coordinate 19,783,446 of NC_083740.1, forward strand.
ACCACAAGTCGCTGACAATAACCCCCCCACAAATATCTTGACAGCATCCTTTTCAATGACTGTAACATCAACCGTGAGATCCAAAACCGGATCAGGCAAGCATCAGCAGCCTTTGGGAGACTACGGCGCTGGGTGTTCCAGAACAACCATCTGCATCTGCACATGCTGTGTACAAAGCCGTCTGCATCACCACCCGCCTCTACAGCTGCGAAGCATGGGTCACATACAGCCGCCACATGAAGTCCCTGGAAAGCTTCTACATAGGATGCCTGCAGCACATGCGCGGGCTTACCTGGCAAGATCGTGTGCCTCACACTGAGACACTGGCAAAGACCAACTGCACAAGTATAGAGGCGACAATCACCCAGCACCAGCTTTGCTGGCTTGGTCATGTAGTTTGAATGCCCCAAGACAGGCTCCCCCGCAGAGTGCTATATGGCCAGCTACACTGTGGTCGTTGTTTGGCAGGAGGGCCAAAGAAGTGGTATGAGAACCAATTGAAGACCTCACTGAGGAAGTGTAACATTAAGCCAGATTACCTTGAGGCCGTTGCTGCTGACCGTAACTTCTGGCGGCAGTACTGCCAAGCTGAAATGTGTAAGCTGAAAGAGGAGAGGACTGCCAGAAGGGAACAACAGAGACAGAGGAGGAACTCTTCCATACCCAGTGATGCCAGTACCACTACCACTGCAACCTACACATGCCCAATCTGCAACAAAGTCTGTGGATCTAGGATTGGACTCTATAGCAATCAGAGAACACATCATTAACGGCATAAGTGGACGTTATCATCCGATACGATGGACAACCATAAGCAACTAAGTAAGGAAGTGTGTGTGTGTGTATGCGTGCCATGTTAAATGTAAAATGCCCTTTTCTTCTGTCTTTTTTTTCCATTTTCACCATGTTCTCATACCTATTCAAAGACATATCAAATTAATTGACAAAATTACTGTAGGCTAGTTGGAGCCCTGAAAGCCTGGACTACCACTGATCACAAATTGGTGCTTTTTCACATAAACATGACCTAAAAACCTATTATATTTAATAAGATTCACATCTTTCTTCACTCTTACCCAGTCTGAAAAGTGGTATTGGGTTGGATTCAAAAAGGTTTTTCAGCTGCTGCAGTGCATTTCTCAGCTCACTGGCTCTCCAGATGGTAAGTACCTTTAGTGCTCAGCATCCCTGTTTCTGGCTGCAATATCGCTGCTGTGCTCTATTGAACTGAAGCAGACACGCTTTCTCGCTATACTTTTAATGGACTTAATTTCAAACACATGATCAGTACAACACAGACAGTGACCTTGGCCTTACAAAGGAAAGATAATGACACTTTTTTTCACATGTTATTATCTACTCCTTATGGTATAATTATTGTTGATTGACAATTTTTTTGTAATAGTATACAGTATGCATGTGTGTGTGTGTGTGTGTGTGTGTGTGTGTGTGTGTGTGTGTGCATATATATATATATATGTATATATATATACATATATATACATATATACATATATGTGTGTGTGTGTGTGTGTGTGTGTGTGTGTGTGTGTGTCTGTGCACCCACACACATGCATACACACTCATGCATCCATGCATAAAACATTAGGGGTTTAACAATATGTCTGTCATCGTTAATCTCTTTTTAGAAGGATTTTAGAAAAAATACTTTACTTCAATTATCATTTTTCCACCTCCTGCATGAAGAAACAAAGTTTTTATTTCTTTTTAACATTCACATTTGGGATGAATGTAAAGATTGTACATGCAAAATAAAAAAGGAAACGTCTATTTTAGTAAACTTCCGTCACATACATGCAAATGAATAAGCATACACAGCTAATTAAAGATGAATAATAATAACACACGTACAGTCAAATAAAAAATAATGGTGGACAATTCAATTGTTCACAACTGTTTAAAGATTAGAATTACCGTTTTTTTTTCGTGTATAATGCGCCCCATGTATAATACGCACCCTAAAAATGGCATGCTGATGCTGGAAAAAAGCCTGTACCCATGTATAATACGCACCCAATTTTTATGATTTTTTTATTTTTATTTTTCTTTTTTTTTAAGTCCCAATGATCGTCACACACGCAGGGAGGCAATGGGTCCCATTTTTATAGTCTTTGGTATGGTCTTAACTAGGCTGGATGTAATTTCTTTTGTTGGCGTTGATTTCTCCGACTGCCCGTAAACGCACCACCGCGCTCCGTGCGCGCATGTGAAAAAGCCGTGCGGACGTGAAAAAGGCGGTATGGGAGAGACGTTGAAGAGGAATAAAAACACCCTTGGAAACCAAAACTTGCCCCTCATCGTGACTCGGAGCCGCAGCAAATGTTTCGGATTTGTGTAGGGTACATTGTGAAAGCAAACGAGCAGGTGATTGAGCAAGCGTCTGATACGAGAGCATTGCGGTCGTATGGAGCGTGTTTGAAGTGAACAGCAGAGACGAAAGGAACAAGGCAAAGTGTTGTGAAATAAAATATTACCTGTAATACGCATTTTGTTATTTGCTGATTGAAACTGCTAATTAAACTTTGAATTGAAACTAATAGGAAGAAAACAACTTTCGCTCTTTATATAGCTGATGTGTCTTGCGCATCCGTTCCGCGCATCGGATCCATAGTGCGCATGCGCAGTGATACTGCCTCCGTATGACGTCAGGTCCGCAATGGAGATTCAAAAACAAACAATATTTGACAATAACACACCATGAAGGATTGCACCATCGCATCAAACGATGTGTCGTCAATTATGAATTTTACTGACTAAGTGTGTTGGGCAGGATGGCTGAATGCGATGCGCGATTGACAACAAACAAGAAGAAAGGTGATTTCAAGTTTTATTTCGGGGGAGATTTGTCATGTCTCGTCCCCAGTTTTGCTATGTGTCTAGGTTGCCATAGTTTCTGTTCGCGTCGCCCCTCTCTTCCTGTGTCACCTCAATCGATGTAACGTGTTTTGTATTTAAGTCCTGTCTGCCCCTCGCTCACCGTCGGATCATTGCATGTGTTACTCTCATGATGTGGTTTCTGTTCCTGTCTTTGGTAATGTCACCCTGTCTTTTTGTTCTACGACTTTGTCGGTCAGTCCTGTTGTTGGTTTTGTTGTACCATGACTTTCTTTAAAAAAAAAAAAAAAACTAAAAAAAAAAAAAAATTTTTTTGTACCCATGTATAATGCCCACCCCAGATTTTAGGACAATTCGTTAAATTTTGCGCACTATACACGGAAAAAAACGGTAGTTGCCAAAACAACCACAGTCTGTCACCAGATTGACTGTCAATGTGTAAACTATTTTGCTCCTCCGCTTATAGAAAAATTAAGTCGCTCCCTACAGCATACAAACACAGTGAACACGCATGAGACAAGTGGTGTCTTTCCGCACCATAAGGCACACTTAAAAACTTTTAATTTTCTCAAAAAACGAGGGTCTGCCTTTTGATAAGGTGTGCCTTTTGTGTGGACCAAATTCCAAAATCTGTAAAGTTCTTTTGTGTGGCTTCCATAATATAAAGACGTAATATGTAGACCTAATGAACCAATCAGAGGATCTTACGTTTTACGTAGAGCGGGGCAAAAAAAACCCCAGAGGACTGTATGTAATACGTCGAGTACGTACCTCCGCCGCCATTGATAAATAAATACTATCGTTTGTGCAAATTTGTAAAGTTGTTTTGTGTGGCATCCACCACACAGAGATGTAATATACAAGCATGAATACTGCTGGGGCCTGAATTTCCCCACCCCCGGGATCAATAAAGTAAAGTTTTAATCAGTGACCAAATGAACCAATCAGAGGACATTAAGTTTTACGTAGTTCGGGGCAGAAACCAATCAGGATTGTACGGAACGCGTACAGTACGTACCTCAGCTGCCATCAATAAATAAATATTACCGTTTGTGAAAAGAAAAACAGCATTAGGACCCTCTAAAATGGCATTTTTAACGTACATACATTTTTTGTGTATCAATCATCGGCATCACAGTCTCGAAAGACCATAGATTTTTTGTGTCTGGAGGTTAGGTGTTCTTTGCACAGCGTCTGCTGTTGCTGGTGAGCCCCTCCAGTACGCAAGAAGCCTGGGCAAGTTTTATGGAAGCCTTGAGTTTCCCAGGCATCAGGGCTTCCCTTTCGGCCTTCCTGATGTCATCCAAAGGAACGGTGAACCGATACATTTGCCATCAGGTTGGCTGCAGGAGTTGCCAGAACAATGCTTTTTTAAAGCATGAGTCTGCCTAACGGAGTCCGAGCCAGGTTTCAAAGTCAAAGTCAAAGTCAGCTTTATTGTCAATCTCTCCACATGTCACAACACACAAAGAGACCGAAATTACGTTTTTCTCTATCCCACGGTGACGAGACACATAACACGATAGACATACATGTACGCGACACAATATAAAAACAAGAAGGCAAAAATTCAAACAATCAATAGTAAGAGTGATGAATAAATAATAAATAAACAGATAACACAATAAATAACGGAGCCAGCAAGCATAGCGCAAAAGTAAAAAACATCATAAACAAAAAGGCACAAACAATAAATAAGAGTAATAACAAATAATAAATAATAAGAGCCAGTGTGCATTCAGACAGTTCAGACAGTAAAAGTACAGGACGCTACGCAGAACGGGGGAGCGAGTTCAGGATCCTAACAGCCTGGAGTATGAAGCTGTTTGAGAGTCTGGAGGTGCGGGAGCGCAGGCTTCTGTACCTCTTCCCAGAGGGCAGAAGCTCGAACAAAGAGTGAGCGGGGTGACTCGCATCACTCACAATCGTGGTCGCCTTGCGGGTGAGATGGGAGGTGTAAATGTCCTTCAAGGAGGGGAGCGAAGCACCAGCAATCTTACCAGCAGTGTTCACTATGCGCTGCAGGGCCTTCAAGTTGGGGTTTGCTCCCTTAGCCTTTTCGTTCCAGACGATACCCACAAGGCAGCGGGGGTGCTATTTCCCTCATAGCTGGGACAGTGGTTAGCGGGCGCCAGGACATCCACACGCCGGTGGGCCTGTACGCCTGTACGTCACGCCTAGGGGCCCACTGTTGCTCCCCCGATTGATCCCCTGCAATTTGGCCTGGAGCCGTGAGGCACCCAGTTACCATGTGTAGCCACGAGGAGGCATGCAGAAGTCTTGACGGTGGAGAGGCTATGTACCGGCGGAGGAGACTTACGCACTCGGCTCCTCTTTTCGCCCCCAAAAACAGGAGGCTAGCGAGGGGCAGTAGCTGAAAGCAGAAGGTAGTAAGCAGGAAGAAGCATGCAACATGCACTAACTACGAGCACTACTACTCCAACACCACTGCACTTCGCATCACAACACTGTGTGTGTATCAATAAATGTATAATAAACAATATAAGTGCATATGTTATCATTAGAACATCAAATAATAGTTTAAAACATGTAAATATTATATTAATAGATAGATTAATAAATATGAGATACAGAAAAAAATGTATAAATAATATAAATATGATACGTGTGTGTGTGTGTGTGCGTGTGTTTGTGTGCGACATATATACCTGTAGCTAAAGTATACATACTGTAAATATGTTTTTAGAACTCTTTTATTATTAAAACAACTTTTTTATAACAAGATACAAGTGTACATACTGTATATACTATGTGTTTAGAACAATTTTATTATAAAAAAAATTATAACAAGGTACAGTAACAATACTGTAAATATGTTTTTAAAACTCCTATTAGTATAACAACGTTTTTTATAACAAGGTACAAGTGTATGTACTGCAATTGTGTGGGCACGCCCTGCCTTCTGCTGGCGTGCAGGCATCTTTTGGGCCATAATTCCTCAATTTAAAATTTTTGTTTTGATTTTTTGGGGGGGCGAAGTTGCGATAAATGAACCGCGATGTAATGAGGGATTACTGTCCCAGCTTTTTATCCTGACTTCCTTTATTCTTCTGAGGTGCATCCAACAATAATGTGCCTTAAATAGAGCATTACCTATAGTTGTAGCGATTACATTACCACTGATGACAAAACCTAAAATTGTAATGTCACGACTACAATGCTAATTTTACATAATTTTTTTTATTTACATATATTTTACATACTGTCTTTAAAGGCATAATTCCATGATACAGAATTTTATATTTTGCACATGCATATATAATGTCATGACAGGTTGGTTTCCCGTGTTGTCAGGTTTGGCTTACCTCCAGTTGTGGTTCACGTTTCCATGACATGAGAAAATACTTTGATTCTTTCATGGAAAAATAATAATAATAATTCCCACACATACTAGAATCTAAAGTAAGCAGCAGTTTGTTTTCCATCTTAACATTGTGCTTTTGAAGTTCACTGTCATTTTTGTCAATACTGTTAGCATTGCGTGAGCTTCATTGACAACCCTTTTGAAGTGGTAAAGCGTGACAAGAACGTGTTCACAATACCCACCTGCCCCAGCCTGACTGCCCCCACAACTCTAATCTATCAATAACAAAACCGTTTTGGCAACAAGCAATCCCTCTCATTCCCAAGTTACCCTCTCTCCATCGTATTAATCTAACTTCTGCGTACTGTGTGTGCACCATTAATCATAGCAAACCAGATGTCCTTTTGCGTGCTCATGTCAAGATTATGCCAACAAAAGCAGTTTAATCGTGCACACCACGGAATTTTGTTCTTATTTTCAACTTAAGTACAAGTGATAAAAATCACTATTTGCCTTTGACATAACAATCTATCATGCAAGAGATATTTTTGCCTCTTTCATGCACGAGCGTGACAATTCACAAAAACAAAGCCATGATGTTACAATCACTCAAATTTATGAGGACACTTAATGTATCGTTCCAGTTTTAGTAAGCATCAGTTATATTTTCACTGTTGGAGCAGTTTCAGATTGTCAGACAAAACATGTTTAATTCATTGTAAACGCAAGACAGTCAACTGGCACATACTGTAGGTCACTTTTAGTTGGTAAGCAAACATTGCTAAAATCTGAAACATTAGCACTGTGAACATGGTTCTTCATTTCAGTGTTTGACCTTTACAATTTGCAATGAACACAACAAACTATGAAATAGATGCAGGGGTACTGACATTTTACCTCCTTGTTTTCTGCACAATCAGAAGCCATATATGTCTTATTATCACTGCAAAATAGAGCATACTGACTACTGGTAGAGAACAGCATGTCTGCAATACGTAGCATGGAAATCCCATGAGACCTAATGATGCTGCTGATAAATAAATAAAAAACTCCTGCAGAGACATCCTGTCACAAATTGGTTGCTTTTTTTTTTTGGTGTGTGTTCAATGAATGTTTCTGTCTGTGTTTACCATTTTCTTTGTAGAACTTTTGCTAATGATGTGAGCTAAAGAAATTTATGATTTGTATCCTAGCTAGCACTGTGTGAAAATTGTTTTATTTAAAAGACGGAGCTGAATTCTCACAGTTGAAAAGTAGCAGGAAGCAAGCAACAGGGTTAGCGATTCACTGAGTACGTGTGAGCAGATTGTGCTTTTTTTGAAACCGTGTATCACTCTGCGCCACAGGGAAATGTCCACATCACTGCAACCCCTACATGTTGATTTCCTCAATGAATTCAAAGGAAGTAGAGCTGCAGAAAAGTCATTTGATCACAACTCGTTTATTTTTCATCTCATGCAAAAATGCTCAACCTAATTTATTTCAATCATTAACTCATCATCTCATGTAAAGATGCTCAACCTAATTTGTTTAAAGTATTAGCACACACTTGCATCTAAATATTTTTAGAAAACCACTTTAAGATTGATTTAAGTATGATTCGTACCCAAGATTCACCCCGAAAGACTAGTCTTAAAATGAAAAAAATTCTCATTCCACCTGTGTATGATCTAACTCAAATCCTGTGTATTTTTTTTGCTGTAAAGGTTGTGAAGGCAAATCAAATGCAGACCAATGCATAAAATACCTTTATAAACTGTATGACTTGATCCCTGCAGGACTAATAAATCCAATAACCTCTAATCCCAATTCTTTATTAACCAAAATGTGAGAAATCCTTCGTGTCATGCATTTGAGCACTCATTGCAATGTACTGTAGAATATGTGTAAGTGATCGGTACGCATGAATTTAAACTAAATTGAAATCATCGACCTGTGACGGTGTGAGATACAGTATATTCTATTTGTACGACTCCAATGGAGTCACTCCATCATTTGATCTGCTTTACTTTGGTTTGACATAAAATGAGAAAGAAAGAATGAACCAAAACTGAATGTGCCAATACTACTATTAATATTTTTATCACATTTTACTTTGTTGCTCAAGATTCAAAAGAACACAGTTTCAGAAAAAGAGCACCACTTGATTGATATTTTGTATACATTATGTGTCCTCTAATTATCAAAACAGTAGAAATTACATTGTGACAGGTTGGCAAAAAAAATCTATGGCAGTGATCCAAGACATGAACAACGAGACTCGCTTCTCTTTTTTTTTTTTTTCTTTTTGGCAATCTGGATGCCCGATGGCACTCCCCGTCTCTCACGGGTCAGTCATGACATGTCATTTTTGATCGTGTAAGACTTCTGTTTTGGGGGACAAGATTTATTGTCAGTGACAGATGTGAAGTGTGTGGTGTGCTGCGTTGATCATGTTGAACGATATTGTACACTATTAGAACAATTTGCATAAGTAGCGCAGCGATGCCAGTGACTCACATGAGAAGGAAGCAAAAAGTTGGTATGCATTATATGCATGGTTGTGGAATGTGTGAGAAAATCGGAGCAACCAGAGGAAACCCACGCAGGCACGGGGAGAACATGCAAACTCCACACAAGAAGGCCGGAACTGGAATTGAACCCTGCACCTCTGAGCTGTGAAGCAACGTGCTAAACGTGCCGCCGTACAATATTTACTATTTACTTGATTTCACTACAGTATTTGAGAAGAGAAGAAAAGGAAGTCTGCCTTTCAAGAAAAGTGGTACAGAACCTTCTGCGTCCTACCAAGATAACAATTAAAGGAGACTTAAAAATAAAACATGTTTTCATGTCTAAATAAACATTTCCAATCAAGTGGGTCACCATATCCTTAGGCTCTTGTGGCAGCTGAGTGACCATGTATTTGATTTATTCGTGAGAGTGGGAAATTATTAAGCATACTGTGTGACAGCTTAGAGGTTTTAAAATCCAAGATGTCAATGAACTGATGAGCAGAGCAGGGAGAGGCTGTGCCTGCTGGTCCATATGTCACTGTCCAAAGAGATGACATACGTATCCTGCTTGCCTCGATGTTACGTCAACTCGAATGCTCCAGCGGGGGACCTTTTTAAACAGAAGGTGGAAGAATCAGAGCGCCAATTCAGGACACATCAGATGCCCATGGGTTGCCGTGTATTTCACTTCAACTTCACAAAATTCTTGACAAAGGTGTGCTTCCAGCTATCATTGAATCCATTCCTTGACCTCGAAGAAAATTGGAAAGAAAACACTCACATCTCTCAAAAGCCCTCACGTCATTCATTGTTTGTTTTACGCAATCAATGAGCTGACAGTTTACAATATAAAGAACTTTCCAATACTGAATGACCACTTTCATGCTGTTTCATAGGACTGAAAGGTCAAAAATTCTGTTTTGGGTGGGTGGTACTCTGAGTACCAGTATAGCAATAGATATACGTACAATGAAAACTGGTACTACTGAGAGGTGTTTTTTTATTGTATTTTTTTACCCATAAACAAAAAACAAAGACTCATAAGAAATAGGGTAAAAGTCAATAAAAACGCTATTTTGAATAAAACTTGTATTTGGAATGTAATGTTACTTAGAAATAATTTGCATAGTTAAGGACCCAATTCCAAGTTACACTGTTATGTTCGCATTTTTGTTTGTATTTTCAAGTGATTCCCTTTCCTCAGTGGTACTAAAACCCTGCAGCGACCTGACATTGTGTATGTGCAAAATGCATGTACAATAAACAACATTACAGATGTCAACATCCTTGAGTAACAAGTCATACTAAGAATATTATCATGTGGTTTTGTTCAGGCCGAACAAATAAAGGTATATTTGGCTTTATACACTAGTCACTATAAGCAATCATTCCCCCTTTTTAATCCTCAATAGATACACTTCTAACTGTACGATATGTAGACCTCGTTTTTAAAGCCCTTTCTAAGCAGATGCATATTTGCATAGAACAGTCCCTCTCAACGGGGGGCGTGGTTACCCCAGGGACATGTTAATGAGGATACAATGATATTCAAAGGTGTACTTATTAAATTTGATGGACAAATGATACTATTTATAGACACTGTGGAGAGTTGGGGCGGTGGCATGAAATATGTACTTCTTCCTGAGAAGGCAAAACAGAAAATAATTGAGAAGCACTGACATAGAACATTGATCTAAAGTATATGGATTTACAAACATTATGTTAAGTGGCTGTGTTTCAGTTCTTAATTATTATTAATAATATGTACTCCTCTCCCTCTCTTTGTCGAGAGGGAGTGAAATACTATATATATGACAGTATGCACGCTTGAATAGGACGTTTTTAATGATAGCAAGTCAGTGCTATTGCCTGATAATGATTTGTAACCCCAGACTAACCTCTATTCTGGAATCAACTGACCATGACTGGATGTTACTTCAATTTTTAAATTAGCTATTCCAATTTGAGGCCAGGTTCAGGTCAAACCATACATTTATGTAACTAACATTATATATTTTTTTGTATCACATATCTACAGCTCTACAGCTCATTAAACTTTGGGAGGAAATGGCAGCTTGTTCATGAACATGTTACCCCCACTAGATTCTACTGGTAAGTCAATCTTTAGATATCTTCACTTTATTATTTTGCATTCCTCTCCTTCAAAAGTCTGCTTATGCAGAACTGCTGAAGCCTTTGCTTGTGTTCTGTGTGACTTTGCTTAGGATAACAACAGTCAGTTTGGCACTCCTTTGTCATCCAAACATATCTGAATTTGTTTTTTTCCTTTATACCAGTGTTTAAGCCAACATTTATTGAGCCCAGGCATTTACTGTATTAAAATTTAAAAACATCCAACAGTAGCTATGCCACCAAACAAAAAATTCTCAAAAAGGCTTTGTAAAGCTGATTTTTTTTTTATGTAAAAAGCTTCCCTTACTAAGGTGGTGTTCCTTGACAGACTGATTAATATATTACCCTTTTACCATACAATGGAAGAGCATCGATTTGTTCTGCCTGTATGGCTGATACAACTGGCAAAGACAATCGACCAAAGTTATTATTTTGTAGTAAATGAAGAATTTGAATTTGGACAATGTTCCGTGGCACACCTGATGATTTCCAACTGCATACTACTGTAATGCACTATGACACACTGGTTGGTAATCAATGCTTTATACTGTTGCATTTTATTGTAGGCAAGTGGTTCTAGAATTATTGAGATAATAATATAGTTGTATTCAGACTAATCTAGACTACAGTCTTGTGTTCTTCATTCCAATGAAAAGACCCCCCACACCCACACACACTCACGCACACGCACGCACACAGTTGGTGAGTTTGCATAGCCCTTTATTCATTACCATCTTGTGTCAAACAGTCCTGTAATCTGTCATCTTCTCCCAGGTCTGTTCCCGGTCTAGACAAGGAGTCAGATCTTGTCCACATGGAGGCCCACACGCCAGATGGAAGTGAGTTTATGCTACACATGCATCACTAATAATAAAAACATATTTTCCATGGCAACAACTATAAGACTTGCTTTGAAAATAATCCCAGTGCATTTTTCCATGTTAATATTGTCTTCTGCACTCCCTAACAGCAGGCATTGGTGGATATGTTTCTCTAAGTGTGAGACATTGCAATCTTGTAACTGTAATAGCACTGTTGCATGCCTGTATAACAGACAGGCTGTGATTTCATTTGTGGCATTTATTCACTATGGAATTCAAATGCTTAATTGAGCCCACCAAAAAAACGGAGGCATTAGATAAAGAGCAAGTCCAAATGCAACAGCCAATCGCGTACATGCAGAAATGCAATTTATTTCCTTACTTGATTGGTAGTATACAAAACATTGAATGCATTTCTAAAGTCAAGATTTAAAATAAGATTTGCTGGAACTGGTTACACGCTGCGTGTTCGCTTCGCTTCTGGGGGGGGGGGGGGGGTTGATGCGATGTCGGATGTTTATGCGCTGGATAGATTTCTTGTGCGCTGAGAATGTGCGGGCAGTGCGCGATTGCGCATGCGCGCAGCTTAGAGGGAACATTGATCACAATCAAACTTTAGGCTTTTTGTTATCCTTTACCATTCTTTGACCACGGATAGAGTGGTACCTCGACTTAAGAATGCCTATACTTATGAACTTCACGAGATACAAACCGGAGCCTCGACAATTTTTTGCATCCACTTATGAACCAAATTTTAACTTCCGAACCGGCACCCTAGCCCTTGTCTCCTTTACTTGGCCATTCCCTGTTTGACTTGGCACGTTAGCAGTGTGAAAAACAAGGTGTGTAGTTGAGTATGTCTCCTAAGACCATCGATATGAAACTTGAAATTATAAAGAAGGATGGCATGGAATGCTCACGAGGGAGTATGGCCGGTGTTGTGCCAAAGTAGGCATCCGTTAAAATCCCCTGCTGCAGGAGCACGCACACATTGAGTAAAAGACGGAAGACGTTGCCATGTGGCAGACAGTGACAGCTTGTTTTCAACAAAAACACACTTTTTTGTTGGTCAATTTCCATCTTTAGATGCTAAATTCCACCCATCCAACCATTTTCTGTACCGCTTTGTCCCCTCGGGGGTCGCAAGCCTATCCCAGTTGTCATCGGGCAGTAGGCGGGGGACACCCTGAACCGGTTGCCAGCCAACGCAGGGCACACAGAGACGAACAATCATCTGCACTCGCAGTCACACCTACGGGCAATTTAGAGTGCTCAATCAGCCTACCATGCATATTTTTGGGAAGTGGGAGGAAACCGGAGTGCCCGGAGAAAACCCATGCAGGTACGGGGAGAACATGCAAACTCCAAAAAGGAGGAGGTGGAATCGAACCCGCACCCTCTGAATTGTGAGGCGGAAGTGGTAGCCAGTGGACTACCGTGCTTCCCTGACGCTAGAATCATTTTATTTATTTATTTGTTCCGAGCTCTCACGCAATAACGCATTGCTCGCGCAGAGCACAAGAAACTCTATGCTGCATACAAAATAAAATTCAGCATAAACTGATTGATTAATATCTAATGTTAGACGTTATCTAATCTAATTAAGTGGACAAATGATTTTCTTTCTGTGCTTTATTGTAGTGTAAATCAGTGATTGACAGGTGTCCCTCCAATGATATGATATGGTTCACTTACGCTACATAGCCAATCATAGCATTGACAGTGCCTGAAAACGTGCCGTGCAGGTTAGCTAGCTAACAACAGTGCGGAGATTCCAATGCTAAGTGAACTAACCCATTATCATGGCGAACGAGCAGCGACACATCCACTGGCCAAGCCAAAGTCAATAGGAGATGCGGCGGTTCTTTTAAGATGCAATGGCTGTAGGAGTGTGTTAAATAAAAGAACAAACGGTGAAACTGGGTGTGATTTTCACTTTTTTGAGTAAGAAATAGAGATGCACCGATCCGACTTTTTCAGTTTCGATACCGATACCGATGCCGTGGCTTTGCGTATCGGTCGATACCCGATACCGATCCGATATTATGGTTGACTTAACAAGCTACATAACTCTACATGTGGAACAGAAAAGACCAAAGGCAATGGCATCAGGCAGACTACACAGTTCTTTGCTCTAAATTAGGGGTGTCCAAACTAACGGTCCAGTTTTTATTGGCCCGCAGCAAATTCTGAAAACATAATTGAATTTGGCCCGCACAAGAAGCTTGAGCTCAGCTTCTCAGTTTCCACACTAGATGGAGCCCGCCACACAAAGCGTTTGACGTCCCATTAACACCCCCCCGGAAGAGAAGCGAACACGCAGCGTTTGACATCCGATTAGCCCCCCCCCCATTCGGGAGAGAAGCGAACGCGCAGCCTTTGACGTCCCATTAGCAACCCGAAGAGAAGCGAACGCGCAGGGTTTGACGTCCGCTTAGCAACCCGGGGAAGAGAAGCGAACGTTCGCTCCATGTTTGCGTTTGTTTAGAAAACTCTCGTGGCATGCGGCACACGTGCTGCTGACGTATGACGTAGCCCGCGTCCCAATAGATTAAGGAAAGTATCGGCTCACAGATCGGCTGCATTTTCCGATACCCGATCCATCTATTTTGTTGATATCGGGGCCGATATCCGATCCAGATATCGGATCGGTGCATCTCTAGTAAGAAAGGTCTACTATGCAAAACATGCAGTGAAGCCAAAGTGGCAGGCGAGTTTACGGAGGGAATAATATGGACTGAATGGAAGTTTCGCTACCTCAAGCGTCACATTCAGCAGAAATGTCATTTGAAAGCTGTTGAAATTGTACAAAGACTCAAGATGGGACAGGGGACCGGTACATTATTGCGAGAGAGCGCAAAAGACCGACAGAAAAGGAACGAGCTGTCACACGAAATAAAATCCGACCCCGAGCATGTTAAAGTTGTCATTGACAATATTTATTTATTTATTTGTTTGTTTGTTTGTTTGTTTGTTTGTTTGTTTATTGGTTTATTTAATCTGATGTTGCACACAGTGGTCCACAGTGTGCACAGGGAGCTTGTGTGTTTGCACAGACACTTGAAAAATTAGAGGGAATCTTGGTTCTGTGCGTTTAATGACCACTCACACGGTCAGAAAGCCGAACGGTCGGCCTCCTTACTGCAAGTCTGGTGCTCGCAATCTTTCCAACAAGATGACCTTCGGGCGTTGTGACGCGGTCCGGGTCGAGTCTCCTGGCTGAGCCACAAGCCAGCTGACACTTTTGTGTTAGTAAATTTCCATCTTTAGGTTTCTTTTCTATTTTTATTTTTAATTTCTGACTGACGTTTTCCAGTAGACTCAGGGTGCATTCAACAACCACTCACTTAGTCGCAAAACTCAATAGTTGCACCAAAAGCAATGGCGAGTAAGTGATCACATTGCAGGGAGTAAGTGGAACCATACAATTTACCAAAAATTATTAGCCTGACTTTCTGTCTTCTCAGGGGTATACTTAGTGTAGAAAATTAGAACAGGTTCCCCCATTCCCCATTAGGAGGTCAAAAATAAAATGACTTTTTATTTTTGTTTTAAAGGTTTGAAAAAACAAAAATAAAACTGTTGTTTTGGTTTTCTGTGTGTACATAAAACCACAAAAAAAAGAAAAAGAAAATACAGTACAGCAAAGGCTTGGAGCACAGTCTTTCGAGGTCCGTATGCAGCACTTTACACGTTGGACATTTAAAAGACAAAAAATGAGCTTGAAATACATGACACATGACAAAATAACATTTATTCAACTTAGTCCCCGGAAATTATGTCCCAAAAGCGAATCAATATGAACGAAAGGATGGTCATTGTTTACAAATACAGTGTGACGTATGGAAGTGCACACAGGCACTCGTATCTACTGTGTCATTTGCGCATGTGTGGAAGTTGAGCTGGTCTGTTGCATCTCGTGGATATGTTCATTACTGAAAAGGCCCCACATTAAAGCTTGCTTTTAAAACATTTGTCGTCCCGCCTCTTAAATATAACATACAAGTAGTGGCTTTCTTTTTTCATCATATGGTTATCACGTGATTCAACAATTCAGTGTGAACCTCCGTGATCTTGTGGTCTCGCCGGTGCAGCTGGCTGTTGTTCACAAATGTGTTACATTATATCTCTTTTTATATGGTTGTTATTGCGTGAACTCAACTCACAGTGAACCCTGTGATCTTGTGGTCTCATGGGTGCAGCTTTGAGCACGACTGCAGTCGGGTGTCACAATGGTTTAAAACCCGCTAAACAACAATGCCGACTAACATTGGTTTCCGAAGCTTTGTTCACGCACCAAGGCAAAGATTTCCTGACAGTTTGCGTCGAAAACCGAATATGTTGAGTACTGAGGCGATTGACTTCCGGGGTTCCACTCTATACGTCTGTGGCACTTGCAACCCGTTATGATCCTCATTAGAACTGTCACTATCTAATATCAAAGTCAAAAGTCAAAGTCAAAGTCTGCTTTATTGTCAACATCTTCACATGCCGAGACACACAAAGACATCGAAATTACGTTTTCCCTATCCCACGGTGACAAGACATATTACACGATAGACCAGGGGTGGGCAAACTTTTTGACTCGCGGGCCGAACTGGGTTCTAAATTTGGACCGGAGGGCCGGACTAGGAGCAGATGGACGTAGGCGTTGTGTGAAGTCATATAAGCGACCTGTAAAGGTCATTGCATAAAAGATCTTGGCCTTTAGTAGGTAGTAAAGCATGGATATTCCAAACAAGTTTTTTGAAAACAAATGCATTTATTAACAGCATTAAAAAAATAATAATTCACTAAAAAACTGCTATCAGTGATTCTCGTAAAATACGACACTGTTATTATGAATAACAATCTCCATCACTTCAGTGCCTGCAGGTCAGATTAATGAAAGATGTTTATCTTATGAGATCACATCAAACGGCAAACATTCTGACCAAATACATCATCTTGAAGAATCGGTGAAAGCATACATCCAAATAAAGTAATCAAAACAGCAACACGGTGAGGGGTATCTGAAAATCAGAGCAGAGTTTTAACTCGCAAACACCTGGTAACAGAGGTGAGGAAACGGGAAACACTTCCTTAAAGTAAGCCTTAAGAACTTTACAGGTTAAGATTAGTCGCAAATAGGTGGTGCATCAATGTCCTTGAGCATCCTGCATTGTTTGAAAATGAGAATGGTCGCTAGTTTCAATCCCTGCTATGTGTACAAATCATATTCAAAATGCATTTTTTTACAATAAACTTGAGAGCCTCCCGTTCATTTTCAGTGGGAACAGTGTTGTTGGTCTCCCTTTTTTGCTAGTGCGTCATAGTCTGCAGTAAAATTTGTTGTGGCAATTCTTAGGCGAGATCCGAGGTGTTGGTCCGTTTACCTTGATCTGTGACGGGTTGATGTTGATGTGGCTGAACGTCACGTCGCGTACGTCGAGCCAAATTGGCCACTCTTTTTTAACATTCGGCACTCACTTCTTTTTTTCGGGCCACTCATTTTAATGGAAGGATTCCAGGGGAAGGTTTGTGGGTGGCTTTAGCGCAAAACTGCATCTGAAAGCTCAGCGCACGAATTATAAGAATGCTGTCGTCAAAGCCCACGCTCTAAATTCGGGACTGATACGAATAGAGTGAGAGTGCGCCAAGTCCGTACTACTGAGTACGTACACGCACTTGTGAGTGTGCACCGAGCTTTCTGACACGGCTTCCGGTAGTAAATGCGCAGGCGAGCGCTTCGCCATCTACTGGGAAGACGCAGTCATTGCAGGCAAAATGACCAAAAAAAAAAAGTTTAATAATACAATTTGTTCAGGGTTGGCGGGCCGGATTAAACGGTCCCGTGGGCCGGATGTGGCCCGCGGGCCGTAGTTTGCCCACCCCTGCGATAGACACACAAGTAAACAACGCAATATAAAAAACAAGAAGGCACAAACAATAAATAAGAGTAACAATAAATAATAAATAAATAGATAACACAACGAATAAAAGCCAGTGTGCATACAGACAGTAAAAGTACAGGACGCTACGCAGAACGGGGAAGCAAGTTCAGGATCCTGACTGCCTGGAGTATGAAGCTGTTTGAGAGTCTGTTGGTGCGGGAGCGCAGGCTTCTGTACCTCTTCCCAGAGGGCAGAAGCTCGAACAAAGAGTGAGCGGGGTGACTCACATCACTCACAATCGTGGTCGCCTTGCGGGTGAGATGGGAGGTGTAAATGTCCTTCAAGGAGGGGAGCGAAGCACCAATAATCTTACCAGCCGTGTTCACTATGCGCTGCAGGGCCTTCAAGTTGTAGTCAGTGCAGCCGCCACCCCAAACAGCAATACAGCTGGAGAGGACGCTCTCAATGGTGCCGCGGTAAAATGTAGTCATATTGTCAGAATAAACTCCACTACAAAATTATTTGTACAAATTATTTTCAAAATCCATTTTCTTTTTCCAACAAACTTGAGAAACTCCCCTTCATTTTCAGTGGGAACAGTGTTGTTGGTCTCCCTTTTTTTGCTAGTGCATCATAGTCTGGAGTAAAATTTGTTGTGGCAATTCTTCGGATAGACCCGAGCGAGGTATTGGTCTGTTAACCCAGATCTGTGACGGGGCTTTATTGATGTTCATGTGGCTAAATGTCTGCTCACACACGTAGGTCGAGCCAAATTGTCCACTCTTTTTTTAAACAGTCGGCACTTTCTTTTCCTTGGGCCACTCTTTTTAATTCCAGGGAAAGTTTGTGGGTGGTTTTAGCGCAAAACTATCTGAAAGCTCAGCGTGCGAATTACAAGAATGCTGACACACACTCGAAATTCGGCACGATAGATATAGAGCACGGAGTGCGCCGGGTCCGTTCTACTGAGTACATACACTTGAGTGTGCACCGAGCTTTCTGATACGGCCTCCGGGAGTAAATGCGCGGGCGGGCGTTTCCCCATCTACTGGCGAAACACAATCATTGCAGGGAAAATGACCCAAAAAAATGTTTAATAATACAATTTATTCAGGTTTGGCGGGCCGGATTAAACGGCCCCGTGGGCCGGGTGTGGCCCGCGGGCTGTAGTTTGCCTATGTCTGGACTACACCAATTGATGAATAATCTATGTTGACAGGCTGACAGTAGAGGATCTGGACAATTTTAAGTTAAAAAGCCTTTAAAGGATTACCGGGTAACTTAAAAAAGGTGTCGATTAATAGATTAATTTTGACAGCTGTTGTGCTCATCTCCTCCCAGATCTCCCTTCACAGTATGTATAAATGATAACATTACAAAGATCTCACTGTATTTCCAATCCACAGGTGTGCAGTATATCACTTGCAGACCACAGATGTGTACAGAAGCCAACAGGAACTACCCCTTCCCTGGATACATTGACATCAGTTCACTGGTGGTTCAGGATGACTATATATTCATACAGGTGGGTATTAAAATAACTTTTGGGGAGGGGAGGGAATAGTGGATTATTTATGCCAATAAAGGCCAAAAGTCACCTACCAGCATTTTTTTACAGCATTAAAGCAGTACAAAATATATACTGGTATTGTGTAAAAATGGAAATCAACAGGTATACATTTCTTTACAAGTGTTCGATGCGGCCTCACTTGTCCAAACACAGCATTTGGATTAATATTATGTTTTTGGCATATGAATTATGCAGCAAAATCAACTCCCTTTATCCATCATCTCAAGGGGCGGCCATTTTGCTGTTTGCTGTCTCCTGAAAATGACATCACAGTCACCTATTTGCCCTGGGCGAGGCGATCAATGGCATATTGTTCATCAACCTTACAAATTAGCTCCATGGGATCATTGAAATACATAAATCCTTGCACTGCTTGAAGACAAAAGCTCATGAAATAATGAAATTTCCTCATTCTAAAATCAGGAGTAAAACATTTCTAAATAGTTTTTGGTACTTTTGGTGTGAAAGTATCCATAGACACTTGTCACTTAAATTAACACATATGGGCAGTTTAATTCATTTGAGTCTTTAATTACCACATTTTTAAATCGGGTAGCAAAACAGATTATTGAGAGAAATCCATGCAAATACTTGGAGAACATTGAGGTCAGAGTCGATATTCAAACCCAAAACTTTTGAGTGATAATGCAGATGCGCTATCCAAGTGTAATACTGTTCTGCCCCTCCAAATCAATTCAATTGTCATGGAATTATTGGACCTCATGTGGAATGTTTTACAATGGTGTTAATTTAAAAACTAAATAGAGCTTACAGATTTTTGGGCTAAAACACAAGTATTTTAATATTTATCTATGCTCATACATTTTCACTGCCTGATTTGTTCAATTAATCATGATTGATGTGACAAATATATTTGAAATGGTAATGGTGGAACCTCAAAATAACAGATGCAAATTCTCGTCTCGTTTGCATCACGATTATCATGTATTATGACACTGGGTAAATAAGGGCTCGTACATTTCTATTCAACAGAAAATGTCAGTATAATCACAAAGGTGGTTTTGTTCAGTCTAACTCAAACTACATTATTGTACTCTGAGCGCTCGGGAATCAATCATACCAATTCCTTTTAAAGTTCATACTTTCTCTGGTTATCTTGCGATCGATCGCCTGCTCTTTCCCTTGATTGCATGTAGAACTCTTGCTGCAGTGTTCTTGAAATATGTTTCTGCTAGGTCCGAGAAGGTTGGAGCTCTATTTTGTAGTGTCTATGTCTATTTTAGTTCATTTTCTACAGCAGTCAAAGAATAACTTGTCAATAAAATATTACTGTTGGTTTAACTACTTAGACAAGTTTGGCTTCACATTTGCTTTGAAGGTTTTCCACCAAAACGATTTTGTTAACCAAATATTATAATATATAATATCATGGAAAGTGAGTAGGTATGTGAAGGTATAATTTGGCCTGTGCTGCAGTTGTGAAACTGTAATCTGACCAGGGACCAAAAGTGAATAAGTGTTGGAGCGATTTGGAAAAGGGAAACCAGACAAGTGATGAGCCAAATGAAAAGCTCTCAGGAAGAAAAGAAGAAGCATTTCAGAGACAATATTAGTAGTCCTACTTAAAATATGCATTTATTTGTACAATTGATTCGCTCGTATCAAGCCCACCTGGCATAATGTGTGGTGACAGGCTCACACACAGCGTAATAAAGCCTTCATAATTGCCAACAAAAGCATTAACTAGCTTTCCTTCATGTCTCCCATTACCCCAAGATAGGCTTTTGTCATTGAGCGTCTTGCTGTGTCTCCAATAGAGAATTACTGGGACAGATGGTTTAGAAGACTCTACATTTCCCAGACAGCACGCGAGGGTTAGTTGTGAAACTTAAATGTTTCCCTCAACAAATAATAATTGGACTATTGATTGTCCTAAGGCTTATTTACCGGTCCACTTTAGGATCCTCAAAGTGCATTGCAAGAACAGCATCCTTTCAATGCAACCCAGGGCATTGCTACTTATATAAAACAATATAAACAAGAAATTAGAACCAAATGCATTAAAAGGGAAGAACCACATTAATTTTATTTACAATATGTGTGCCCCCACTTGTCTGAACGTGGTATTCTGATTAATATTGTGTTAGTGAAATATGAGTTAAACAGCAAAATACATCCAGTTTTATATAGGATTTTTTTTTATCACGGCTCAGCTTCAGAAAACTGGTAAGCCATGTTTGGTTGTAGTGACTGGATACACATCACTCACAATCGTGGTCGCCTTGCGGGTGAGATGGGAGGTGTAAATGTCCTTCAAGGAGGGGAGTGAAGCACCAATAATCTTACCAGCCGTGTTCACTTTGCGCTGCAGGGCCTTCATGTTGTAGTCAGCGCAGCTACCACCCCAAACAGCAATACAGCTGGAGAGGACGCTCTCAATGGTGCCACGGTAAAATGTAGTCATGACGGCCGGAGGAGCGCTCGCTCGCCTGAGTTTCCGCAGGAAGTACAGGCGGCGCTGGGCCTTCTTCGCCAGTGATGCAGTGTTGGTGGACCAGGAGAGATCCTCACTGATGTGCACCCCCAGGAACCTGGCGCTGATCACTCTCTCCACCACAGCACCGTCGATGGTCAGCGCCTGGCTAATCCAGCAAACATTCAATATGTATCTGTCATGGAGAAGAGAGATGCATTGCTGATGCAGCTCTTTTCATGATTGATTTGTATTTTAATTCAACAAAGCCATAATGTAAATGATTTTAACAGCTAATCATTTTAAATGTGAATTTTTCATTATTTTAATCGGTTTGATCATTTGACATTGGACTTGCTGATACAAACTTGTGGGATGTTATTCTAATCATGAATTATTGCCTAATTCAGCGGCGTCATCCTTTTATTATCTCACTTGCACTCTAAACTCTCAAGGATTGAGTGGAGCAGGGCGACCAAATGCAGCTTGGACCAGGGTTTCTTGAAGGGAAGGGGGAAGATGAACAAAGGAACAGGCGGAAAGAGGCTCACGGACAGCGAGTGGGACTCAGAACTCCACTCTAACCAAGTGCAGACTAGGGAGAGGTTCTGACCGTGATCCTCCACACGACACCCGGGGGAAGTAGACAACAGGACAACAGGCGTGGACACAAACGGGAGGAAACAATAGACACCGACAGGGAGAAACACACGGCCAGAGTTTAAATACATAAGGTAACAAGAGGAAGCAGGTGACAGACATTACGGTGATGAAAGGGTTGTGGCTGAGGAAAGTTGCCGGCTGAGCGAGCGTCCTGTGACACGGACGTGACATACGTAAACGTACGTTAGTGATAGCTTGTTGATGACGTAGGAGAGCATGATGTTGGAACATATTTGTTTTGTAGCACTGCACCATATTGTAAATGATTAGTATTAGTATGTACAATAGCTTGTGCACAATATTCACAAGTCCTGCAATTGTTTTAGTCTACATTCATGGCTATACTCGAGGGACGTACTTAGTTGTGCTTAGTTATGTTACCTAAACTATTGGACTAAAATATAATCATCCATCCATCCATCCATTTTCTGAACCGCTTAGTCCCCACGGGGGTCGCGGGAGTGCTGGAGCCTATCCCCACTGACGTCGGGCAGTAGGCGGGGGACACCCTGAACCGGTTGCCAGCCAATCGCAGGGCACACAGAGACAAACAACCATTCACACCTAGGGACAATTTGGAGTCTTCAATCGGCCTACCAAGCATGTTTTTGGGATGTGGGAGGAAACCTGAGTGCCCGGAGAAAACCCACACGGGCCCAGGGAGAACATGCAAACTCCACACAGGGAGGGCCGGAGGTGGAATCGAACCCACACCCTCCTGACTGTGAGGCGGACGTGCTACCCAGTGCGCCACCGAGCCGCCTAGAATCATACATTAAGTGTCAAAACTTGTGTAAAGTAACAGATTGATTACAAAATTAATGGTGTAATGTGTTGGAAAGGAGGGTGTGTTGGAAAGGAGGGTGAGGTCACGGGTAGAGGTGGACGAGATGCAGTATGGCTTAATGCCTGGTAAAGGTGCAACAGACACAATTTTTGTCATCCGACAGATGCAAGAGAAACACCAGGAGAAGAGGAAGAGGTTGTACTTTGCTTTTGTTGACCTGGAAAAAGCGTTCGACAGGGTGCCAAGGGAGGTGGTAAGGTGGGCCCTAAGGAAGTCGGGCGTGGAAGAGGGACTGGTTAAGGCTGTGATGGCTCTCTACTGCAGAGCCTGCACAGCTGTTAGAACAGGAGTTGGCGACAGTAATGGGTTTTGAAGTAAGGGTAGAGAAGACCTAGCTAGAAAGCTAGCGGCCTGGAAGACATGCCTGGAAGTGAAAGGAATGAAGGTGAATGTGGCAAAATCAAAGGTCGTGGTCGGTGGTGCTGGCCTGGGAGTGATATCGCAGTCAGGAGCATGGCCATGTGGAGTTTGCGGGAAGGGAGTGCAAGCTAACTCTATCCGGTGCAAGGGTTGTCAGAGATGGGTACACCGAAGATGCAGCGGAGTAAAAGGCAGCCTACTAGCTGCAAGTGAGACCTTCCAATGCAAGCGGTGCAGGGGAGAAGTCGCCCAAGCAGACCCAGCTGAGCAAGAGGGGCTCGTGGTAGATGGGGAGATGTACGAGGTGGTGGACAGCTTCTGCTACCTTGGAGACATGCTTAACGGTGATGGGGGGGTGAACCTAGCAATGACCACAAGGGTGAAAAGCGGGTGGAAGAAATTCAGGGAACTCATGCCCTTCTCAACATCGAAGGCCCCATCCCTGAAGATGAGAGGCCAAGTGTACTCAGCCTGCGTCAGAAGTAGTATGACGTACGGAAGTGAGGCATGGGCCCTGAAAACATAACACGAAGACAAACTAAACAGAGCAGAAATGAGGATGATCAGATGGATGTGTGGTGTGTCAATGAGGGAGGAAAAGACCAGTGCAGAGCTGGGAAAGAAGATGGGAGTGGAGGCCATAGTGGATGTGCTGAGGAGAGGCAGACTGCGATGGTACAGACATGTAGTGAGGAAGGACGAGAACGACTGAGTGAAGAAAGTTATGTCCTGTAACGTAGAGGGAACAAGACCCAGTGGCCGACCTAAAAAGACCTGGCAGACGACCGTGGCAGCCGACATGAAGGCATTCGGCATCAACCACGAGATGGCCATGGACCGTTCCCGGTGGAAGAAAGCCATATCGAGAACCCAGCCCAACCCAGCAGTGCCTGGAAAGCGGACTTTAAATCGATGATGATAA